>NC_134265.1:271095263-271403835 GCF_031893055.1 Leptodactylus fuscus
GTAAAATTGATATATGTATTATTTCTCCTTTTAACACATAACTGACAGTTATGCACCTCTGTGTAATAGATCTGTAACATGTAGACACAAAGCAGTACCCTAAATTTCTATGGTCTGAATTGTAATTCTCTTATACAGTACAGTATGGTGGATTTTTCGAATCACCATATAATGACAGCATTCCATCCCATAGGGCCTTGGCCTAAGGCTATGGCCCCGCGTTATGGAAATGCAACTTTTTATGTTGCAGATTTTGTTAAATTTTTTTTGGACCAAAGCCAACAGAGGATACAAAAGGAATCTGAACTATATAGGAAGTACTTATGCCTCTACCTTCTGTCTCATCCACTCCTGGCTTTGGCTCAAAAAAACACAATAAGGGTTCATTCACATGGAGTAACGTGCCGCGTGACCTGGCACGTATACGCTGTGTGAGATTTTGAGCGCTGTATACGCTCCCATTGATTTCAATGGGAGTTAGTCTCGTATACACCACTTTATTTTGCGGCCGTGATTTCGCAAAATCACGGCCGCAAAATAAAGTGGCGTATACGATCCAGGCTCCCATTGAAATCAGCGCGGTTTTGGAAATCGCAGCATGTCAATTATATCTGCGGAAATGCTGTCAGCTTTCCCGTAGATATAATTGTAACAGAAAGTCCACGGAGGAAAACTCTGCAAACTTTCTGTTTAAAGTGCTGTGCGAAGAACCGAGATGCGTTCCTGTCGTGGATCGTCCCGTGGGGCCTTAGCCTTAAGTCATTTTCTGGCCCCAACTGGCCATAAGTATGTGATCCTTTGTCCGACACCCATACCAGCTATGTGAAACCTGTGCAGGCTGTTCCTATTCTAGTAAAAGAATCTTTGCTGCAGCCCTGTCCATTTTATAGTGATGGTTCAAGGGAACTGCAAAGAAGCTCCTATTACTATGATCAGACTATGCACACTTTCCATCCACTGTAGCATCTTCAGGTGCCTGAAGGCTGCTGAAACAGCTGATAAGATGGGACCTATAGAGTTAGTGGAGCTTTGCAGATTTATATATCCCTGCATGGGTAAAGATTCAGTATACACTTGAACGTCAGTAATTTAATCTCTGTTCTTTCTATGGCTGAAGGAAACACTATTCAGAACAGCCATTCCGAATAGCACGCTCCCATAGAAATGAATGTACGTAGCCGGCACACGGGTTGTTAAGCGACCGGCCGCCGGCAAAGTCTTCGTGCCGGCCGCTTCCATTCATTTCTATGGGAGCGTGCTATTCAGAACGGCTGTTCCGAATAGTGTTCGCTCATAGTTATTTATTAGTATAGAGGATTTTTTTTAGATTACTTCTAGCTGCCTAAAATATATTTGGAACACTTTACATATTTACGATGTCAACAAATATTTGTTTCTAGAGCAGAACATAGTAGGAGCTCACTGATATAAAAGATTGTTCCCAGGCAACAACAGTCAGTCTAGTACTGAGTGGAGGAAAAAAAACTTTGCAAAGGACTAAGGTTAAAATCATAGTGTTTTACCAGTGACTCTCCTGCTGCAGTGCATAATCTACCAGGGAAAATAAAGCTTATTATAAATCGCCAGAAAACACAAGCCTGTCTGTATAAACTGACAATAAGCCGAGTGGTATACAGTCGATGAGAGAACTATACAGAGGACTAAGGTTAAAATCACACAGTGTTTTACTGCTGACTCTCCCTCTGCAGTGCATAATCTGCCAGAGAAAATAAACCTTATTATGATTCCAAAAAAAATTCTCACAAGCCTATCTCTATACACTGCAGAGGCTTTTAAACATTTCCTCGGGCTCTACTAGCAGCTCATGTTTTAACAATGCTCATACTGAAGCACAGGTGGAGGCGTTCGCTGTCTCTCTCCTTTTCATTCTCTCTCAAGGTGCTCAGTCAGCAAATGAAGCCTGTTAGTGGGTCCTCAGGATAGGTTTTAGCACCACAACTATACATTGTTAAAACAAATCACAATGGTACATTAGGTCCATGGGTAGAGGGAAGAAGGAGTCACACAGAGTTCATAAAATTATATAATGGGGATAACTGTGCAGCAGTCAGATCTACAGACACCGAGAGGTAAACCAGGCTGCATTCTCCTCTACAAATAATTTATGAGCGCTTATTATAAAGGTATAGCTCTACTTAAAGCCAGGACACTGAGTCTGTGCTTAGGGGATGTCGATGTTAAAATAGAAAATATTAAATGGTAAGTATAAATACAATACAATAAAAATCAAATAAAAATCTTGAATTTTGTATTGGAATTAGCTTTATATTATTCATATTAAATTCTTTAAAAGAATGCTTCCATCTTCAGGATCATATTCACACTTGCAGCTTAAGCTAATTGTAGTGTTTTACCCAAAATATTGCTTCATCTATCTTTCTCTGTTTGCCAGCTATTGCTCGCTGTGCCTCCTTGGTGTTTTCAGTATGTTGCCTAGGTTAAAGACTACCTCTATGGTCGGCACTAAGGACTCAATCCCTGCTCCCAGCCATCTATATTCTCTTATCTCTCTCTCTCTCTACATGTTGCTTTTAGTTGCTGAGCCCTAATATATATATATATATATATATATATATATATATATATATATATATACTGTGTATATATATATATATATATATATATATATATATATATATTTTATGGAGCTATAAAAGTTTCTTGAACAATGACTCTGTTAATTCTGAAAATCCAGATATAGATTTGCAGTTTTCAATGAGTAGGAGCAGAAGTGGTAGAGAGTGGAGACCAGAGGACAGCTGAAATCCTGAGATGGGAAAGCTCCTTTTATACATGTTACAAAATATTGACTGTAAAAACTAACTCTGAAAGAGGTTGGCCCAAAATCACAAATTGTTACCTATCCACAAAATGGGCAATAATTGGACAAAGGCGGAGAATCACACTTACATACTGCCACTCTATTTTGTCTCTAGGGAACTGATGGAGACAACCAAATACTGTGCTTGGTCAACTTAAAGAGGACCTTTCACCACTTTTGGGCACATGCAGTGTTATATACTGCCAGAAAGCTGACAGTGCGCTGAATTCAGCGCACTGTCGGCTTTCCCGAACTGTGCCCGGTGTGAAGAGCTTACGGCCCGGTACCGTAGCTCTTCTATGGTCAGAAGGGCGTTTCTGACCATTAGCCAGGAACGTCCTTCTGCCTCGTGGCGCCTATCGCGCTGTGCTGTGGAGCCGGGAGGAACGCCCCCTCCCTCTGCTCACAGCGCTCGTCCATAGACGAGTATTATCAGGAGAGGGAGGGGGCGTTCCTCCCGGCTCCACAGCACAGCGCGATTGGCGCCGCGAGGCAGAAGGACGTTCCTGGCTAATGGTCAGAAACGCCCTTCTGACTGTAAAGCGCTATGGTACCGGGACCGATAGCGCTTTACACTGGGCACGGATCAGGAAAGCCGACAGTGCGCTGAATTCAGCGCACTGTCAGCTTTCTGGCAGTATATAAAACTGCCTGTGCCCAGATATGGTGAAAGGTCCTCTTTAATTAAATCCAAGACTTTCAATGGAGTAGCAGTACATGCAGTGTATGCACAACTACTCCATTAAATTGGAAGAAGGCTGAAACGCCAAAACGTACGTTGGGTGGGCTACACCTGCATGGTGGGATCCTGTGTTTTCACTTAGAATCACCAATATCATGGGTAAGAAATGCTTTTTGTTAAACCTAGAGACATAGTGTGGACAGACTTGAAGTGATGAATGTTCCTTGTATTTAACACTTGAATGACTGTGCAGCATTTTTCCTTTACCTGATTTCTGACATGTTCTTGTGTGTATGAGTTTTACTCTTTCCTTGTTACAATAGAGACACTGTTTTTTCTCTACCTATTTTTTCCTTTACCCTGCTACATAGGGACTTGGAAATGTACACACATATGTGATTAAGATACCTTTAGGGCGTTGATGCTGCTTTTCTCTTTGTCTGATCCATTTGTATGGTGACTTGTGACACAGGTCTCTGCCCTGTGGGTGGCCTTGTTTCTACAGTATTGTTAGTCTTAGTGTGTTATACTTATATATGATGTGCATTGTTTTACATGTTTTTGTATCAATAAAACTATATTTTTAGAAATATAACGGTGAATGTCTTAATTACTTGGACTTTCCAGTCTTCTCTGTTTGTATTGTGTGCTATTCGATTACGACATATCCTTGATTGGGCTGATTTTTTGAGGTCATTTATGTATATTGGATGTTTTTTTTACCTTTATGTGCTATGATTTTGTTACAAAATATTAATGCAAGGGGGCTGAATAATTTTGCACACCCAACTTTTCAGTTTTTTATTTGTTAAAAAAGTTTAGAATATCCAAAAAATTTAGTTCCAGTTCACAATTGTGCTCCACTTGTTGTTGATTCTTCCCCCAAAATTTAAATTTTAGACCTTCATGTTTGAAGCCTGAAATGTGTCAAAAGGTTGAAAAGTTGAAAGGGGCTGAATACTTTCGCAAGGCACTGTACCTATACTAGCCTGCTGTGGGTGTAGCTTTACGTCTGCCTGTGTTAATTTAACCTATAAACTTGACTAACATTTGTAGGCTTGTTCATCTCATTTTCCCTCCATATCTCAGATTGACCCTGGTCAGCATGCAACTACTTATTTGCTTGCCTTCACCTGCCCTTAAGAAGATACAGGGTCTTTATGTATTCATAAACCTAAGAAATCCACACATGGATTACCTATTACATAAGGGACATTCGGAGGTCTTCACTACTTCACTACTACAATCTTACGTCTCATTATACAAAAAAGCCTTTAAACTCCTTCAGGGTAAATGAGGGCAGACAAGGGCAAATGTTCTTCTTTATATTCTCTTTCTATTGCTGTGTGTCATTTTCCCTGGTTGTATCAGCTTTGACCTCGAGCTTTCCTATACTAGTTCTGTAGGTTTCTTTACTCCTGGCTTTTCACTCTTTCCAGCATTCACAGTTTTGCCTGTATGACCTTTTGCTTCATGTAAACCGAGTATGAACTTCATTGCTGTTGTTTTTATCCTTATGTTGTAAATTCCCAACATGCTTTCCAAATTACCAGTAATAACATTTCACTCAAAGATCTTCTTATTTCTATTTTTGTGTACAATGCTGTTTAGATTCTTGCAGGAACAGGTTCATTTTAGAACATATTAGATTTTGTTTAATAAGATCTGGTTAAGACTCTTGAAGACAAAACCCTAAAAATGGGTTTGTTATCAAAAGATAAGGGATAATATTAAAGGGGTAGTCTAGCATTTTTTTTTAATCTGTAGCCTATCCTTAGGATAGGCCATAAACATCTGACCACGTTATAGTATAGCTAAGTGAAGTACCGCTGAACAGCTGATCCGATCAGATATTTATGGCCTCCCATCAGCAGCATAGCTAGCGCGGGGGGCAGAAAGGGCAGCTGCCCCGAGTCCACTGACTCTGTGGGGGTCCAGCCGGGGGCCGCCATTAATACAGACACCGATCTAGTTAAAACCCATCCTGCAACTAACTGACTTCAGTCCTGCAGTTTACAAGACACCGAGACTAGACAGAAAATGTCTGCTCTCGGCACAGGTGGGCATGATGGCGATTAGACGCAGTCACTCTATGCATGGAAGTATGAACTATGATACAGGGTGATTCCCAGGATAAGCACCAGTTGTCTGCTTGACACAGAAGGGATGACAAGGCTGGAATCAAGGTTTAGACTTGTTTTCACTAGCCTGTTTTATCAGTGGAATCATTATCAGTATTTTGTCCCTCATATCATTACAACTTATAACAAAACTGATGCAAAAATGCATCACTTGTTATCAGACTTTTTCACAAACTTTTTACTCTAAAAGCATCAGTTGCCATTAGTTCTCATGAGTACAGATGTGTGAACCTTCCAAGATTCATTTTATTTCTGGTGTCTCAGGTCCCTGATTTGTTTTTTTGTTGATCAAATTCGGTATGAACTGGATGTAAATTTTTTATACTCTGGGGAATTCTCTTACCGAAGAGTATAAGAGGTGAGAGAGGTGTAAAGAAATAAAAAATGGTCTCTATGTCAGCCTTTCCCTTTCCACTCTGATAATACTAGATTGTGGCTGCATATTGTAATATCAGCCTGAGACCACCCCAGTGCCATCACATCAAATGGTAGAGTACTGACCAATACCTAGTATTCCCATCACCCCTGGTGGTGATAAGTGGGGGTAACTGGCTAACACTAAGCCCCACCTTAGTAATGAATGTTGTCAATCAGACTTCTGTCTGATTATTAAATAAAATAATAAAAATCACAGATAAGAATTTTTTTTTTTAACTGAAATAAAAACTCCCCCAGACATTCCTCTTAGACCATTTTATTAATAAAATAAGTGTTATCGGCCACAATAGCTGTGTGCCAAAGGTGCATATCTCTGGCACACAACTAGTGCAATGACTCTTTTAGCAACCAAGAGTTGTTGCGCACCTGTAGTTTTATTAGTATCCTTTTGGGATACAGTAATTGCAACTTTTTCACCACTTTATATTCAACACATACATTTTGAACTTTATTTTTATAGCTTTTAATGTGTGTGCTAAATAACAAAGTAAAGTAAAAAGGGGTTTTCACTATATTTTTTATATTTTCAAAATGTTTTATGAAACATTTTTAATTAGTCCCACTAGAAGATTTGAACATGCGATTGCTTGTATAATACACTGAAATACACTTGTATAATACACTGCAATACTTTAGTGTTTTAGGTAAAATACTTACATCCAGTCTATTAGGGATCTGTTAGGCTCTGTACATGGCCGAGCCTCTGTCCACTTTGAGACCTGTGACTGTCATGCCACCCTTAGCACCTGCAATCATATTGTGGGAACTGAGGGACTTCAGAGGAAACCCTGTCCCTTTTATAACTGCTTAGATGCTTCCTTGACAGTTGCGGCACAGAAACTTTGGCACTATGTATGTCAGATGGGCTTTTGCCCCTGTTAGCACTAGTACAGTGGCAGTGACAACATGGTTCCCTGTGATGGATGTATCCCTGGAGCATTAACCAATCCTGCAGAGCAACAGGTGTCTCTTTAGAAAGTATGTTAACCCCTGTGTCTCCCTATAAATTGTATTAAAGCCTGTATTCCCCTATACATTGTAGTAACCCTTGTGTCTTGCTATATATTGTATTGACCCCTGTGTCTCCCTATACATTGCATTAACCTGTGTCTCACTATTCATTGCATTAACTCCTGTGCCTACCTATAATTTGTATTAACCTTTGTGTTTCTTTATACACCGGCCATGGCTTTACTAATAACACTGCATTCTTTCTATGGTTGTACTATCTTCATTGTATTCTTCCTATACCTTGTATAAAACGCTTGTACAGCAGGAAAAGATTCACTAACTTCTACATAAGCTCCCTTTTAACTCTTACAGTCTATGCTAGTCTTTGCTCCACCTATGGCTGCAGTCTCTTAGTTGAATAAAATCACACACAGCTGATCCTTGGTATCTACAGGGCTTTTTTCCTGCAAGATACGCACTTGAGAAAGGGCGTCCAGCCCCAAACGCTGTGATTGTTTGCGTTGTGCAATTCTTCTTATTAATAAAATCTATTGGACCTGTGAGCGCCGTCCTGCCCTTTTCCTCTAATGTACTGCCTAAGGGATTGTCTTCAAGAGCCTGCAGCACTGAAGGAAAAGGATTGCTGTGTAAGCACGTGCCACTGCTGTTTATATAGACAGGTGTATTTTAGTGATGAATCGCAATGACAACAGGTGAAAAGGACAATTGACAGGGTTCCTCTACTCCCGACCGCCACCAACGGTACCCGCCCGGGGCCACGCAATTAAGGACACCTAATCCGCAGATCCATAGGAGGCCGCAGCTGCTGTCCATTCCACTATCCCTACTTGTATTTGAATTTCCTGCCACAGTCTACAGGCCAGAGCAGGACAACCACAGTGCAATTGAGCGTAGCAACTCTTTATTATACACCTGTCCTAAGGAATCCATTTAAGCGGACAAGGTCGAGTGGCACACCACAACGGGGGAATACCTCACACGCTAACACGGACATTACCCACATTTGCCTGATAGGACACTGGCAGGAGGGGACACACACCCTACTTCTCTGGAACCTAATCTGTGCTCCGACCCATACGACGAGCTTGAGGAAGGCAGATTTTGCCGAAACGTTCTCGTATATACTCTGTATAGCCACGTGTGGCACAGTGCAATTTGTACTACAATTGAAATAAATATATCTTTGATATTGCAATTTACCATAGCAGGATCTTTTTATTTTCATATACATTCTGGGTCGGGACCCTATCCTGTAGGTTTACCAGGGTGCCAGTCACACCCTTATTTTGACAACAGGTGAAAAGGACAATTGACAGGGTTATCAAGTGAGGAGGCTTAAAAACTGGGAAACAGTTTTCGGGAATTTTTGAATCCCGCACGCCAGTTTTCTGAGGTAGAGTGATGATATTGTGGTGCATATTTGGTGGTCACATTGTGTGAATATTAGTGGAACGGGACTAGTACCTGAAGGGCCAGGGTGGAGACACCTTGTCTTGATGTAGGTATTATAACTCATGTCAGTTCCTAACTGGAGTAGATCTCCATTTTGGCTCATGGGAGTGCGCCCGGAGGCTGGAGCCTTTTGATAAATAATGCGTACCTTGCGCCTGTCAGGGCTTGTATTAAAAAAGCCGTACAAAATGCCAGTCTTAATGAATCTTCTTCAGTGAGTTAATTTCTGTATTTTTCATAGATGACTAGTCTATATATTTTTGCAGTATGTCAGGAAACCAAAGTGTCTAGAGAAAAAATCACACAAGTAAAGCATATAAACCCTGTGTATGAAAGACAAGACACTAGTGCTAGTGACAACAATGCTAATACCGAGCTCCTGTTCTGAATAAGTCTCATCCTGCTGGATAGTTCATACATTTTTGCAATAAAACGTAAAAAAAACTGAATAGATATTATGAATAAATCATGGATATCATGTTAACACTGTTATACTTGTAGCTGCCACCTAGGTCAGCCTTTCTAGAGTACATAACTATATTAAATATATCAACTTCTCTGCTCGTACAAAATTTGGCTCTTTAGTAGAGATGAGCGAGTAGTATTCGATCGAGTAGGCATTCGATCGAATACTACGGTATTCGAAATACTCGTATTCGATCGAGTACCACTCGCTATTCGAATGGAAAAATTAGATGCAGAACCAGCGTTGATTGGTCGAATGTTATACAGTCGGCCAATCAAGGCTGGTTCTTGTCCTACCTTTAGAAGTTTTCTCCGCGTAGCGTCTCCACGGCGTCTTCTGGCTCTGAATTCACTCTGCCAGGCATCGGGTCTGGGCAGAGCCGACTGCGCATGCCCACGCTACAAGAAAATTGCCGCTTTGACTGTAAGCAGCCATTTTCTTGTAGTGCGGGCATGCGCAGTCGGCTCTACCCAGGCCTGATGCCTGGCAGAGTGAATTCAGAGTGAAGACGCCACGGGGACGCTGCACGGAGAAGACTTCTCGGAGAATCCAGCCCAACCCTCACCCATGGATTTGGTAAATTCAATTTGATCGAATGTTGTCTATCCATGAAACGAGCATTTTTCCCCCATAGAGTATAATAGGGTTCGATATTCGATTCGAGTAGTGGAATATTGAGGGGCTACTCGAAACGAATATCGAGTATTTAACTACTCGTTCATCTTTACTCTTTAGATAAGAACTTTGATTTAGGCAACTTTTTTATGTTAGTTAGATCTGCTATATATTTAAATTCTGGAAAATAAAATTGCAATGGGAGAAAGCCCCTGTAAAACGTAAGTCCTATTGTACGATTACAGGTACATAGTGATATAGTCTGTAGGAAAATTATAAATAGGAATGACTGCCTTAGATAATACCTATCACATACAGTACAGCAAAGATGCAAGATAGCAGAAATCGAGTAGGTGAAAGGTTATAATTGCCCTGTTTTTCTACAACAATAATAACACACTTTCCATGCAGCTTTCTGAACCCATTATCCTCTAAACTCATGAGTCTACATTACCAGAAGAGTGTGTTCACAGCTTTACAAGAAGTGTCCTAGACATTGCTCACAGTCATTGTGCATAAATTCTAAATGCAGCCAGGACTGCCACATATTTTCATTTCAGTGACAATTTAAAGTGCTTTCATTTATTTCCTAGCAGTTAGAGTACAGCGTTTAAAGGATTTTATGTGTTCTTGAAATTAACCCATTGTCTTCACCTAAGACCTCATTAAAATATTTACAGTAAAATATCAACCAATATAAAAATTAGATGGCATTCTGCTTTGGAGGATTCATTGAACAATTTCAAAGAGGGCCAGGATGCTTTTCTCGAAGAGAACAATAGTACGGGTTATGAATTCTAGATTTTAAAGACACATCGATACAGGATTTTATACTTAATATCAGATAGGGTTTTTTTTCCCCCTGAAATGGGGCAATGTGCATAAGCCTCATGGGTTTTATTTGCCTTCCTCTGGATCTACACTGCAGGGGACTGTAGGGTTATAGGTTGGACTTGATGGACTGATGTCTTAATCCAACTTCATCTACTATGTAACTGTAATGTAGAGAAGCGAATAAGGCAAACTTTTCTGATTTGTCATTATAAATACAGTATAAATCTACACGCACATGACTGTGTGCATGTGCTGGTTGAGCAGCATGAATGGCACATGGATGATCAATTGACAAGTATTGGACCTTTCCTGAGTATTACACCAGGGCTCATGTCCCCATACACAGGATAATATATGGGCGTGTGTATGAGGTCATAACAATATCATGGGTTAGTGTGCTAGTTGTGAAAAACATGGCTAGTGCCATGACAATGCACATGGTTGTGTTGATGGAACCTAAGACCGATTTAGCAAAGGCAACCTTCAATAAGCATATAACAGTGCTTTTATCAGTGTTCACAAAGGAATCATTAACAGCTGACATGTTGTGCAAAGTGTTTTTGTGCTTTCGTTCAGGCACCTCATATGGGGGTGGTGTGAAGAATATTGCCTGTCAAGCCGCTTGACACACCTGCGATCACCCTTCTTAGCCTTCCACTCACACCTCGTGAGTGAACTGAGTTCATAGGATAATATGAAATAAGCTTGATAAATTTTATATATTTATTAACGCGAGTAGGTCGGTACTAGTCACTAACATATACTCAAATACACATCAATAGATGGGCAAGAAAATACAGTGAAAAGCACAATATAGTACAGAAAATAAAACTGGAATAAAAAAGAAAAAAGAATACCAGGACGAATCTGTAATCCAGTTCACTTAGGCTTGACTCTAAGGCCCCAGGACACTTGCAAAAGTCATCAGCACACCGTGTCGCACATATCTCCCTGGATCAGAACAAGTGTAGAGGGTCTTCTTGTGCAGAAGGGACACTCCAGCTAACCCTTAGCTGCCTCCTTGCTGACTGGGGAAAGATGTGTGTTTGGGGTTCAACTGAGGGTCTCTCATCGTCACAGATGGAGTGTTCATTGCGCCTATGAGTTACACTATGGGAATATTTTTTGTGGGTGTCCTTTTTTGGTGGTATGAACTGCATTTACTGCGGCATGACACTTCGGTTGTAAAGATTTGCTTGATAAAGAATGGCCTTTGTGACTTTCTGAGAGTTCGTTCATATGTTGGTTCTACATTGTCCTGGGAAGAAACCACTGTAAAATTGTAGTTGAAGGTCTATTCGGGGATTTGGGAACACTTAAAATGTAACTTTTATTAATTATTATCACTAAAAGTCAAAATTTTTGTAACAACGTATATAAAAGTATATAAGTATAGATAAGTATAAGTATAGATAGGACTGAAAAAGAAAGTGGGACCTATTTGATACTTTGTCCCTAAATTAGCACACAAAGACTAGTCCCTGCATTTCAATAGTGCTAGCAAGTCACAGGTAGATTGAACAGTGACCTTTTGTAGAGGGATAGTTGTATAGTGGCTTGCTAGCACTATTGAAATGCAGGGACTAGTCATTGTGTGCTAATTTAGGGACAAAGTATCAAATAGGTCCCACTTTCTTTTTTAGTCCTATCTATATACCCAGTTCAACAGGTTCAAACATACACACACCAATGTTTTCATGAACTTTTATATACGTTGTTACAACAATTTTGACTTTTAGTGATAATAATTAATAAAAGTTACATTTTAAGTGTACCCAAATCCCCGAATTTTTCTATTCTTTGATGACTAACTTTAGTACACATAACTACTTATACAAATAAAAATATTTTGTTTAGTTGAAGGTCTAGTCTAATGATTGCTGTGCTATATTTAGCATGTTTCTACATCTGTTTGTCGACTGCAATGATGTCAACTAAACTGATATGGAATTGCTACTTGGGAACTTCCCAAGAGGGAATGGAATTGCTATTTACCCAGAAGGTAACTGACAGGATCGGAAGACAGCAAATAAAAAGCTAGTGTATTATTAGTTTAAACTTAAACTAATTTGAGTCTAAGACCACCTCAAGGTATTCACCAGACCCCACCACAAGGCAGAATGGACTCGGCTGTTTAGAACACAGGTTGCAACCTTAGAGCAAGGTGACAGAAAACTAGTGCACTTGAAAACTAAGGACCAGACCAGAAACCCTATTGTAAGCAAATAGTAATACACAAGCAAGGGTTAAAACCTAGGAGAGTACAGGAATAGACAAAATGAAACCACAGGGATATCAGAAGTCCAGGCCACAGTTGAGTCCAGAGGGTCACATATGAAGCCAAATCAGCAACCAGGAGAGAAGGCCAGACAGACCAGAACAACAGACACCCGGGCACAGATGTGACCATACTGTAAATATCCAGCATGGATTTTTTGTGTCAGGGAGCGTGTCGTCACTGATACAAAAACACTGTAAAATGTCAGCTTTTAAAGTCACCATAGTTTCTTTTATACTTGTAAGCAGTAGAAAGTTGCAAAACTAGTCCTGGTCCCAATGCATTGCTGTGTGCTGAGAGATTCATAATGCTTTAAATTACACAGCGTGAAAACTGGCTGGTAGTACAAGAAAATCAGTGGTCCTTGTTATCTGTGCAGATGGCAGCACATGGTTTCATTTGGTCCGTTTCCCTGCCAGAGGAATCTTTGTTAGAAATGTAACAAAAAGGACGGACAAAGTTAAGGGGTCGCAAAGAATGGTGATGTATGGCAAGCAGATGAGGTGTATCATTAAAACTGCCAGATAAGCCTGGTCAGAGTTTGCCAAGCTTTTCTTGGCATCAGTAGAAATGCAAATCGACTGCATCTCTCCATATCTGTAAGATTACCGCTGCTGTCTTCTCAGTATTTCATTCCAAACAAGGTTTTCAAAATATGTTTTTCTTTTAATCTTGTAACATATTTGTGTTCATAAAATTAAGCCCAAAACATCCCATACATCAATTCTGACATCTAAAGAATGTAAGAGCATAAAAATACCATATCGACATATGGCACAACGCAATAATTAGGTGAGTGTAATCGCTTTCTGAAGCATTGAACAATACTTGTATTTCCAAGATGGAAGCATTCTTCTGTCTAGGCTCAACATCTGCAAAGTGTCTTGTTTGTTAATCCTGTCAGAGTAAAACATTTACGGTACAAAATTTCATGTGGATTGCAATTTTTATATCTAGAATAATGTGTTTAGCAGAACTCTTTTTCTTCAGCTTAGACACCAGTGATATAGAATAGAATTCGGTGTTCAGGTTATTGCACAGAAAAAATGTACACTGCAATGAAAGCAATCTCAAGCAAAGGAATAAGTTTAGGACAAAGAAGGAAATGTGTAATACAAATCAATGTCATAGAAAAGATTACAATCTGATTTTTAATGTTCTGACTTCTGTGCGCTTGGCATTAACAAAAAAATGGTTGCAGGTAATTTTCAATGTGTTGTTTCTGCCAAGTTATTGCATTTTGTGTCTTCTGTCTGCAGAATCTACGTTCATCTCTTTCAAAGTGACTGCAAGTAAGCAGAAGTTCTGGCTCATTGCTGAGCAAAGATCTCAGCATTTCTGAAAAACTGACAGATTATTCGCAATCAAATAATTTATCAAATGATTGGAATATATATATCCTTAGTCCTGGTGGTTACTGAAAAAAAGGTCTTAACTAGATTTATAAGAAGCTTATCATGTTGAAACTATAGTCTAATCTGCAGCAACCATGTAATAGGGAAGGAGGAGTTGAGCAGATTGATACACCTTTTTGTGGGAAAATATGTTTATTTTATTATTTATGTTTATTTTCTTATTTATTATATGTATGCTAAATCTCTGCTAGTTCTGGCTTTAGGAGTCCAGGGGGCGGTCATCCTCAATATTTGACTGCCTTTTTAATTTAATACCCCTTTGAGATGACCTCTCTAGGCTCGGCATGTTCTAGTTCTCACCTCGCTATGGCACTTGAATCTTGCTTGTAGCTTTGTAGGAATGCAGAAGGGTCTCCCTCTTCTTCTATAGGTTGACATGGAAAACCCCCCACCTAAGCTCAATCCCCACACTCAAGCAGTATAAGGATAAAACCATAAGTAGAATGAAGCTGGTTCTCCCTAGTTTTGCTGATATGGCTGTTAAAATACAGTACAAATGGATTGCAGAACCAGGGAGAAGTGGTTCTGGTACTGTCAGAGCAGACTTGTAGAATGCAGGAAACATTAGACCTGTGTTCTACAAGCTGCACATCATAAAAGATGAGTGTCTGTTCTTAGCAGCCCCGTGGTAGAGGGATGCAAAGTTGGAGATGATGAACAGGTGTGAGCGTAGGGTCCCAACCCAAGTATACAGCAAAAATGGAACGTCACACTTCTTATGTGCAGCAAAGGTGTCAATTTTATTGCATAGAGTACGCAATAAAATTGACACCTTTGCTGCACATAAGAAGTGTGACGTTCCATTTTTGCTGTTCTTAGCAGCCCATTCCTCTAGCCACTCCCACTCCTACCGTCTGTGGGCACACATGATCTCACAACAGTGTGCCTGGAGTGGATTCGGGGAGCAGGAAGGTAAGTAATGAGCTAATACTGCTGTTTGACCAATACAGTGGCCAATTGGTCCCCTCACACAGTGCCTGATCACAGATCCACCACATGGTGGCTCCTTTATGGGAAGGGGGGGACAAGTGATGGGGACACTGTATTGGGGGACCAGTGATAGGGCAATTATATTATATGGGGGCTGTGATGCTGGCATTAAAATGTGTGGGACATTTGGGGTAAATATTAAGGGTGTCCAGGAATTGAAGTAACTTGTGTTGTGTCTGGAAGGAGGTGTAAAAAATATAAATAAATCATACTAACCTGTAACCTGGTGCTCCATTGTCCACTTCCACCAAGGTCACTTTAACCATAGGGCTAATGGTGCACTTGAACTGGGCCCTATGGTAGTGGGGGCCCATTGAGACAGCTTGCATATGCTGTCCTTCCAGGCTGCCCCAGTTGCATAGAATAATGAAGCAGGGAGCCTGTGGATTAACCCCTGGATTCTGTGATCAATAGCTCCCCTCTTATCCCTCGCAACCTACAGCTTCCTGACTGCCTATGCATAATTAGGAACTAATGTTCAATGTTCTGCAATAATATCTATTGCAGTACATTGAACTGGGGATCTGGCATATGTAAAAAGAAAAAAACAAAAACTTACTTTCTACTTTAAAAACATACTTTTCAATACACACTAACGACTGAACAAACAAGAAAAAGTAAAAAACAAAACATTTATATTTTAAAAATATATAATAATAATAAAATTAAATAAACATGTTAGGTATTTTTATGTACGTATAAGTCCCCACTATTCAAAAAGAGCGTTATTTATTCCGTAAGGTGAACGCCATAATGAAAAATATACTGCAATGCGCAATTTAACATATTTTGGTCACTTTGCTTTCCCAAAAAATTAACAATAAAAAGTGATGAAAAAATCATGCAAACCAAATATTGGTACCGATAACAAGTACAACTTGTCCGGCAAATAAAGAGATCTCCATCTACAGTACAGTAAAAAAGTTATGAGCGTCAGAATATGGTGACCCCAGGAAAATCATTCATTTTCAAAAAGTGACACTAGATTTGTAAAACGTAATAAAAACCAATACAAATATGGCATCGCTGTAATCGTAAAGACCTGCCAGACAAACCTGCAATATAATTTTTAATGCACAGTGAAAGCCATAAAAAAGTGTGATAGAATTGTGTGTTATTTCACACAGACCCTCAAAAATGTAGATAAAAGCTAATGAAAACATGTGTACCCCAAAATGGTGGCAAACCAACGTACAACTCATCAAGCAAATAATAAGCCCTCATATAGCTACGTCGACCGTAATATAAAAAAAGTTATGAATTTTAGGAGACAGGAAGGAAAAATATGATTAAGTCGCCGAGCATTAATGTTCAAACTAACCTGCGTCCTTAAGGGGTTAAGTACTGGTTAGAATTGAAAATCACTTCATAATATGGAACCATATGAAGCACCACACTGCCGCACACAAAGTGCACTTATTTAGGTTAAGGCCCCATGTTGCAGAAAAGCTGCTTTTCTGTTGCACATTTTGCTGTCAATGCCAGAAGTGGATTGGGCAGAAGGGAAAAGTATAATAAATACTTCCTATATATTTCACATTTCTTTTGTAGCCACTGCTAGCCATGGCTCAAAAACCCACAGTAAAATCTGCAACAAAAAAACAGCTTTTCCACAGTGTGGGGCTTCAGCCTTACAATCTTCTTCTGCTTCATGTGTAACGCCTGGTTCATATCTGCATTCGGTATTCCATTCGGGTAGTCCATTTGGGGACTCCCCCGAATGGAATACTGAACGCATTGACAAGGGATCGGTGTGTTTTCCGCACGATGTCCCCACGAGTCATGCAGAGAGGAAAGTAGTTCATGAAGCACTTTTCTCTCTGCATGTTTCGTGCGGATACCGCAAGGAAAACACACGGACCCCATTATAGTCTAGGGGGTTTGCGTGCTTTCACAAATTCACTGCTTGTCAATGCATTCGGTATTCCGTTTGGGGGTCCCCAAGCAGACTCCCCGAACGGAATACCGAACGCAGATGTGAACCAGGCCTAAGGTGTAACTCAGTACTTGCAGGGCTATGGAAAATGGCTGATGATGCTTTGTAAAGACACCAAATGATACCAAATTTAGCTCTGCTACATCCATTAATTGTCCATTTATTACTTATCTGTTAACAAAATATTATTGAAAATATTTTTCAAATGTCAATAAGTTCATTAAAAGAATTTCTTATTTCATATTTTAATTAAAATTTCTGTCGGAAAAGCGCATAACTTGAAATCCATCCAAGATACTTTGTATTTTTTCTTTCTTTACACAGAAGATAAACGGAGATCTACTTTTATTACCTTGCTCTCAGGAAATCTACAAGAGATATACATACCATATTAATTCAGCCCCGGTCTTATTCCCTTTACCCTAAAGAAGCATTGATCAAAAACTCTGATGCTTGTCACAGAATAGGATTCTTTGAATAACTTAGACATTTTTACCGCACCAGTAGAGCGTCCTGGTAAGCGTACTTTCCATTCAATGCCCTTAAGCCATTTATTTAATTGACCATATACCCATTGCATTTTCCATTCAATAACAATATCGTATGTGAGATTCTTGAGTTAATTGAGGAGAATTCTAAGAAATACCCAGTCTGATCCAAGTAATGGAATGAAGAGGATATTAACCACGAATATAGGAGAGCTATTGTTCATTTTCAGTAGAGTTCTCCAGGCTGCGTTCTGTGCTGCTGATCTATCGACCATATTATATATACTTTCATAGTACATGTCTATGTGAGATCCATGCAGTGAACCATGTAAATGGAACAGCACTATAAATAGGTAAAAAGTGTTGTGAATTATTA
This sequence comes from Leptodactylus fuscus, assembly GCF_031893055.1. Lineage (NCBI taxonomy): Eukaryota > Metazoa > Chordata > Amphibia > Anura > Leptodactylidae > Leptodactylus > Leptodactylus fuscus. The sequence goes on from NC_134265.1 coordinate 271,113,189, forward strand.
TGGTATTACAGAAAATGCACATACAAACCCACAATAACTATAAATCTATAATTTTTTGCTGCATCTGACTTGATAAAAGCTACCTGCCTACGACAGAATACAATCTGAGGTATAGAGAATAAATAAATTAGTCACATTCTAATTTATGTCATTGTAGACCAAGCTCTATAGAGACCAATCTCCCTGTAAATACCGTAGATAATTAATGTAACATTATTTGCTTTTATTATTCATTTGTTACTAAATGGAAACATTTATTTTTAACCAGAAAAAAAATGTATATTGGTAATAACAACAATTCTATACATAATTGAATTTGTCTAAATTGTCTGTGAATACTATAAAGATGTTCAGACATGTTTAGCGAATTTGGAACAGTATGTTATTGATGTGTTTTTAATACTTACCGCTGGCTAGTATTAAAGGGGCATAATGTGTCATAAGTTTGTCTGTGCACCTCTATAAAAACAATAAAACTACTCAAATATAAAATATATTGAATTTTGGACACATGATACAGACACGCTACTGAGACATTAGAAACATGATGTGCACACATAATACACATCCTACATACAGACTATTCACATGTTTAATACACAATGCAAAAACTCACTGCACTATGTGGAGTTAATTTACTATACAATATATAAGACAGAAAACTGTCACAGAAATGGTATGTCTTTGGTGCATGAGGCCTGACTTATATCAAAGAGGCAATGCTTTCTACAGTTTTTGCCTTGCGTGCCACAGTTGACGGAGCAGGATGGGGATTAAGTCGGGACGGGACGTGAATGTCTCAGGCCATTAGATTTCCTGTTACTGACATAAAATTGGCATGACTTGAGGCTGACATCTATGCTAGCCCCTGGCTGATTTCAATACTAATACATGGGACCTCCCAAGTTGCACCAGAATTATTAAGAGACCTCTTAATATATCACATTACACATATCCCTCAAGTCACTCACATATTAGACACATACACCATCTGTCATTTGCATACCGCCCAACCATACCGATTTCCGTGGGATACTCACGCTTTCCTGCCCCTGTCCTGCTGTTCCATGCAGCTCCCTACATGTCCCGCTATGTCCCTTTAAAGGGATTCTACCATTAAAAATCTTTTTTCTGTGGCTAACATGTCGGAATAGCCTTTAGAAAGGCTATTCGTCTCTTACCTTTAGGGCCCCTTCACATGGCTGATACGCTGGCTGCTTTAGAACGTGTAAACATTCCGTAGCAGCGGCGTCTAAAGCAGTTCCCATTGTTTTCTATGGGAGCCGGCATACGTGCGCTCCCCATAGAAATGAATGGAAAAAGCAGCCCATTCATTTCTATGGCGAGCGCGCGTCTGCCGGCTCCCATAGAAAACAATGGGAACTGCTTTTAGACGCCGCTGCTACGGAACGTTTACACGTTCTAAAGCAGCCAACGTATCAGCCGTGTGAAGGGGCCCTAAGATGGGATCTCCGCCGAGCCGTTCCTTAGTAATGCCGGTTTTTACCGGTATGTAAATTAGTTCTCTGGCAGCGATGGGGGCAGTCCCCAGCACTGAAAATGTGATGAGGGCGTCCCCACCGCTGCCCGAGAACAGGATCCTGCGCCGTCTCCATCTTCTGCTGGATCCTCCCCTTCTTTCTTCATCACGCACATCACTCACTATCGCACATACATCACACAAACACCTCACATGCATCCCTTTCTCACACTGTAATACACTCATGCTCTCCATCTTGGCAGAAAAGGTCTATAGAACCCCGGACTCTTGTTGTTAATATCTTGCACAAAATATGTCCTCATTGTCACAGAAAGAGTAAATTTAAAACATAACTTTTAATTTTTAAGATAAAAAACAAAAAAAACCCCCAAAAAACAAAAAGCCCCAATGTGCGCTAAAAATTGAGAAATGATACACACTATACGGAATGATGGTGTCCGTGTGCGTTAATAAATTCCTCAACACATAACTGTAGTCACTGTATAGTAGGATAGTGACCCAATTAGGAGAATGTAGATAGGAGAGCCATGAGCAACTGCCCCTCAGTCATCCATATATATATATAGCACCCTAACCTGTACTGGTTATAACAGTCACTCTAAACCCCTGTGATTAATTAAACACCTGGGGAAGGAAAGGGTATATGGATTTGGCATAAAATAGATATTACTGCTCTCCTATTCTGACCTAATGTGGGCTATATACTCCTCATAGCTCCTCTACGCGTTTCGCCAATGTATATTGCATGGCTCCTCAGGAGGACGATATTAAATATATACAGACGCTATTGTTTGCAGTTAAAACTGCAGTTCCTGCATCCTTGATGGTAGGAAGCAGTAATGTGCTATGCCGGCGTGTGCGCCCAACTGCCGGCTAGTTAAAGGCACAAGCCACACCTCCAGGCACTACCCTCCGTGACATGGCGTGTGCTGATTGGGCACACCCACGTAGTTGTCACGTGATGTCCGTGGGCGTGGCTATGATCAGTAAAGTAACCACCCATCTAGCCTGGCTGGAGAACCTCAAGTCCCAGCCAGGCTATAAACGACTAGATGTTTGTCTGTGTGATTAACCATTCCTTTTGTAAGGCCTACATCTTGCATAAATATGGAAGTCTATTCATTCCCAAAGGTTTAATTCTAATAGAACTATTGCTGATATGTCACAGTCAATGCCTTGAAACACAAATAGATACATTTGTAGATCCACACGGATTAACCTAAGGTCCATCAGATTTTTATTACCATGTCTAAGGAGATATTATACGAACCACACACTTGCACCACTAGGACTTAATGAAAAATGTGGGGTCTTAGATGCATCAAATACTACAGTGGAGCACAAAATATGTTCTTAGAATCACAAAATATCAAAGTACAGCACAAAATACCTCCCCAGGTGCATGAAATATCACAGAGCAGTACAAAATACCTCCCCATAGGAATAATTTACCATAGTGCATTGCATACTAGCCTCAATACTTCGGGATGTAGTCCTTTTGTTTTTTCATTGTTAAGCCATACTTTTTCATTTTAACGTTGCCATATGACTTGTACTTTTTTATTGCACCATTGTGGGAAACATTTAACTCATTGATCAAATATTATTAACTCTTTTTTTAGTGGCATGGCAAAAAAAAAAATTCTGCAGCGGTAGCGGCTTCCACCAGGCCCCTGAGTGTCCCGGGCCCTGTGGCAGCTGGTACCGCTGCTGCCGTGGTAGTTACGCCCCTCTATGTAAACCCTTTTCATATGTACAAAGCCATGGACTTATTGGCACTGTATAATAGCAACATGTTATCTTCATTATCTCCCTCATGCTAGTCTCAGAAGCCTAAGAGAGAGATACATTGCTTATAAACACAAGGTGTTGTATCTTTAGGCACACAGATTGGTGTCTTGTTGGTTTTATTGCATTCACTAGCTTAAATGAACTTCATTTTAATAGTTAAATCCTGCTGAGAGATTTCTTGTAAAATATAGTTTTTCTATCTCCCTAGTTGTCTTCTCTGAACAGTTACCCCTGCCTGTAGACATCACAAGCAGGAAGACGACATTTTGAATTTGCTTGATGATTTTAAGATTTTCCACTCATTTCTTTTTATGATTAATTCTGTCTGCTTTTATCTCTGCCTTCATTTTTTTTAACGTACACATGACTGCCTCCGTTTTTCATTAAATCTAATTAGAAAGACAGGACTAACATGCTTCAGAGTATATGGGATCCTTGTGCCAGAGCCTGACTGTGTGAGTCACCGGTTGCTTCTTTCAGTAATTCTTCCTGTATGATAAAGCACAGGTGCTCTGCTTGTCATCAGCACAAGTGATTTATTAGCTCTGGTGGCACTACAGACCTCATCTACAAAACACTACATCAAAAGGATGTATACTGAAATAATATGTTTTTTGCTGATGACCTCCAGAGACTCTTTAGCTGTTCTTGCCCTTTTAATGCCGCTGTTGGTTTAGCCATTCCTTCTCATTATTTCAAAGCCCACAGGATTCACTTCCTGTCTTAATCTCTCAGCAACCAAGGCTACCATTGAGTTCGTTTTATTACTATGAATTTCTATTTGATCTGTCACACACTGCAAAAGACTTCTAACTATATAAAAGATGCTGGATGACCATGGGGAAATATGATCACACAAGAATCCCTACTTCGGCAGTAAATCTTTCTCTTTCTTTTTGTACTCCATAAATAAGAAACATTCCTTTAAATAAAATTGATATGTTGTAAATTATGCTTTGTACAGCGCTGAAACTCTTTATCTCTAGGATTTCTTTTTCCTAGGAAAATGTGTTGCGACATTTTGTCTTCCAGTTTACTTGACAGTGACTATCAATCACAGTGACTGTCTTTTGATTATCTGAGTAGCCTTTGAAAAGATTAGAGAAATCTTTAATTACTATTAAATGCCTGCCAAGCATGGACATAGTTGAGAAAATCAGTCAGTCAATCAAAGTTCAGGCCTGTGGGAGCGGAATCATAATGAGCCCGATGATTAGAAAAGTAACTAGAAGAAAGGAATCAGGCTGGCTCGCTAAAATTAGTTAAAACACAAGACATTCCAGTGAATCGGGAGAGCGGATAAAAGTATACAGTAATTAAGGTGAAATAGGCGGTATGAGACATCTTGGAAATTCAGTGCAAAAAATGATCATACAAGCCGCAAAAACCACAAAAGTCCAAGGATCACTGCTGCTTGCGCGGAACTTATAGGGGTAAGAAAGACCATTACTTGCTTAGCTCAATATTAGTAATAATATTAAAAAGCACATTGTATGGCTAAATGTATGTGGACATCGCAACTATTGGAACTTGTGTATGTGATAATGGGTGTCTATTGTAAGGGAACTGCAATAGGAGCAATTCCCCAGTAGCTTCTGGTTGCTGGTGAACCTGGGGGGAGGGCACAATAGACAGTGAGCCCTAAGCTGCAACCCCCCCTACTGTTTCTTCCTGCTTGCCGGTCCTATCCTAAGCAATAGGAGGCAACTGGATGATGGGCCCTTCCTATATAAGTGACAATACATAACGAAGACAAGACAACAACAACAAAGGAAGGTCAGATAGCCAAGGGTCCAGTAACAGTCGAGCAATGCAGTACAGAATCAAAATTCAAGAGAGTAGTCAAGGGTAAGTCAGAGGTTAGCAATACAATAGTAGCAGAAGAGAAGCTTAGCAGGGACAAAGTCACAATAGTCAGCAAGTCTATGAGGGCTGATCTCCAGTGTAAAGGAAGCCCAAGACCCGCCCTAGCCTTGATTGGAAGACAGTCTGTCAATCACACAGGGAAGGCTAGAATTAACTATTTGATGGACATAGGGAACAAGGCGCAGGAGATGGGTGTGATGAAAATTCAATTACAGAGATACATAGAGCAGTAACAAAATGCAAAAGAGATAGGCAGAATGGCACTGCTGGATCTGTAAGCATGATTGCTGGTAGGCTGGAGATAAATTAGAGGAATTCAACCTTGTATATCAAGAGCCATGGGGGTGCTCAACAACCAGAAAAAAGCACTATAGCAATTACGAAAAAAAGAAAATTGGAAGGGCACTCACCCATATGGAGGCTCGTCTTCATAAAAAAGCTTCCTTTGTTAGGGTATCACATCTTAAAAACAATTCTTATAGGGAGGGAAGAACAGCATCAAATGGCAAGACAGGCAACAGCCGTTTCGCGCTACTACATGCGCTTTTTCAAGCCTCAAAATGCATTTTGAGGCTTGAAAAAGTAGCGCGAAACGGCTGTTGCCTTTCTTGCCATTTGATGCTGTTCTTCCCTCCCTATAAGAATTGTTTTTAAGATGTGATATCCTAACAAAGGAAGCTTTTTTATGAAGACGAGCCTCCATATGGGTGAGTGCCCTTCCAATTTTCTTTTTTTCGTAAATACATAGAGCAGTGTTCACACAGTGCAATGAAAAACACTAAGCAAGGAGTCAAACTGAATGCGCCTCCTGCGCCTCAGTGTGCAAGTGGAGGGTGGCGCAGACACGAACAGACAGAGACATTACACATATTCATACAAAATGAATTTATCCAATCATGTACTGCTTGTGACTAGTTTGCAATTGATGCTCCATTTCATGTTGAGTTGTAGATCTCCCGCTTTGTTCTAAGCTATATCATTAAACCATCTATTTTAGGATCTTTGCTTGTGCACAGTCACGCTAGAACAGGGAAGAACCATCCACCATGTTTTACACTGGCACTATATAGGTAGCATTCACTGGACATTTACAAATAACAGATTCGTCCATCAAACAGACAGATGATGAAATGTGATTAACTGCTCTAATGATAGCATTTTGGAGAATGTTACTCTTTTTGATCACTTTTATTATATTATCATTATATTTTTGGGAAGGTAAAAGCATTAAAATGGGTGATTTAGACATTTCGGTGAATTAGGCATTTCAATATTTCAATATATGTTAGAGTGTTCAAGCAAGGTGATTCAAATTTTTATTTCCTTAGTTTTTTTTTTTTTTTTTTTTAATAAACTTTAAGGCTTTTAAAAAACTTTTTGGAAACTTTAAAGTCCCCCTAGCTATTTAAACATGGACTCTTTATATCGCTTATACTGTAAGATGCAATACTATACTATTGCAGTTTGTGGTGACATCTCTATATTCCTATTGAGCCTTGCCTGAGCCCCGCTTGGTTCATGCCATGGCTGCATCTTAAAGGAGTTGTCCCCTTATCTGAAAGAGTCGTCTATCAGAAAGCAGGGGCTTCTACATTAAGAAAGATTATTCACAAGTGGATAACATTCAAGACAACTGACCAGCTTCTTAGGAGTGAACATCCCGACAAAGAGACCTCAAAGTCAGACTGTGAAATACTCAGAAAAATTTCTAAAAACCCTAGAGCCACAGATAAGATTCTCATCTGCAGGTCTCAGTTAGCATGTTAAAAGATTAAGTTCATGAGAATACCATTAAAGAAAGACTCAAAGTATGGCTTATTTAGAAGGGATGCCAGAAGAAAGAACTTGGCAGTAAAGCCTAAGTTTTCACAGTTGCATCTGAGCAAACCACAAGACTTTGGAACAATATCCTTTGGATAGATGATAACAAAGTAGAGATGTTTGACCATAATATACAGCGCCATATGCAACAAAAAACAAACACAGTATATCAGCACAAACACCTCACACCAATAGTCAAGGGTAGCAGCAGAGGGGTGATGATCTATGCTTTGTAGTCAAAGCCTGAGCCTCTTGCAGTCATTGAGTTGACAATGCAATGAACTTTGTGTATAAAAGTAGTGAGCCTAATGTGAACCTAAAGCTAAAGCTTGGCAAAAACTATAATAGGGGGTAGGCAAACTGGGCAATTGCCAAGGGCCCCTGTCACAGAGAGAGTCCCCTGTGGATTTTGGACTTCTTCCCTGGATGCGTAAGTAGTGCCAGTTTCAATTGTATCTGCATTTGCAGAAGCCATATACAGTTTCAACCTATTTTGGAGCAGGGAGCCATAGACACAGGACATCATCTCTCTGGCACAAGTGGTGTGATGACATCACAGCAATGCGCTTCCTAGACTGGGTCATCAATTTCCAAGATTACAATAGGCCACAGCTACTCCACTTGTTGTGGGGTTAGGGGTGGGTAGAACTTTAATTGTTTGCTTAAAGGGGTTGTCCCATCACAAGGATCCTATCTATACTGCTTGTTAATGTGGATTTAAGACTTTTCCTAAATACACTGCTTCAGCAAAACTGCTTTGTTTGTCCACTATCTTACTTTATTCAATTCATTGTTGACACAGCCCTTGACTTATCTTCTCAAAGTGATTTATCTGCCTGCTCTCAGGGGGAGGGAGGAGGGGCTAAGTGCACGAGAGCGAGCCTGTGTATCTAGCTATTCCTGTGTCTACACCACATGACCTAGTTCCCTGCACTCAGATAGGGGAGAGGAGCTGCTTTCATTTCTTCTGTTCTCCCAGTTATCAGGCTAGCTAATTCAATTGTGTTCATTATGGCAGAGACAGGCAGTCTCTGTATGTAACACAGAAAGGAGTTGCTCCTGCCTGTACTTCATAGTCCAATATTGTGCATATAGTGTTTAAGGGCCTTTGATGACATCACAGGCCCTTCAGCCGCCCCATAGGATCACGCTATGCGGTGGGCGAAGCTACATGCTAATTGGGGAGGAGCTAAACGGCAGGTTGCATGTGAAACCCTGTCCACCAAATGATGCAAGAAACCAGGAAGAAAGAGGATTTTACAGCAGTGAAGACTGCTGAGTATGCGACGTGGAAATACCCCTTTAAGGGGCACTCTTAGCACTAAGGAAACATCATTTGAATCTAATGGACCACTATTTGCTTCTTCGGAGGCACTGTTTTCTTCCAAGGAGGAACTATCTACATCTAAGGGGCACTATTTACCTCTAAGAGGCACCCTAAAGGGGCATGATCTACATCTGGTGGCACTATTTGTCTATAAGGGCTGTATTATTTGGCTATCAGGAGGCAATGTTTGGCTATAGGTGCGCTATTTGGCTATAAGGGAGCAGTCTTTAGCTATAAAGAACACTCTTGGGTTATTGGGAAGCTCAATTTTCTTATTAAGGGGACATTATTTTTCTACTTGGGAATGCAAAGGTGAGCATTTTTTTATCGTGTGGGGGCATAACATTTATTTAAGTTATTAATGTTTTGGCACAGTGATCAGCTCTTAAGTACTGTTGCAAAGGTGCTACTATACAGTGTACAGAGACGGAAAGAGGTGGCTCCAAAACATTGTATATTATCTGCTTCTGACTCTGTACACTGCATAGTGCAAGGCCTGAAAGCCTTGAAATTGAACTCCCTTTTTGACAATCCCCTTCTAGAAGCTAACATAAAAAAATGCCCTTCTTATTTATTTTTCTAGGGGCACTAAGGTGAGTATTTTCATAATGTATTGTGCTTGAAAGGGGTCATTTTTATTGTGCTGGGGTCACTATAGTGGGCATTTTTACTGCGTAATGTGCTATAAGTGACTCAGTGCAAGTAATGTTTGGGGCACTATATTTGGCACTATTTTGGGGACATTATTAAGCTGGCACTGTTCTTCTAGTTATAATACCATTATTATTGAAACACAATATTTTGGGACATTCTGTAAGTCAGCAGGTGCAGACATAGGTGCAGGTGGGGCAGCAAAAGGCACAGATTTAGGAGTAGCAGCTTAAAGGGGCAGTTTGCAGGTCTGTACAACTAGTATCTACTACAACATGGTTACTGTAGGTTAGTAACCTAGGGTGAGCCCTTTAATTCCACTTTCCCTGGAAAGCTTAGCTAGTGCTTGGCAGAGGGGAGGATTGTCAGCACAGGGAACATGTGCTATCCTTAAAGGGGCTCTATCATTGGGAAAAGTCATTTTTAACTAATCACATCCTTGCATAGCCTTTAGAAAGGCTATTCCACACATACCTTTAGTATGTAGATTGCCTCAGCAGTTTTTGAATACGTCAGTTTTTATTCATATGCTAATTAGACTTGGTGCACCATCGTGCACCCTCTTTGCTATTGTTTCCTATGGGTGTATACAGCACAGGCTGCTGCTACTGATGGCTCAGCTTCCTGTTTGCACACACATAGGAGATAATAGCAGAGAGTAGTGCTGCTGGGAACTTCCTGTGCTGGCTGGAAGTTCATTAGCATATGAATAAAGACTGACTTATTCAAAAACCACTGAGGCAATTTACATACTAAAGGTAAGTGTGGAATAGCCTTTCTAAAGGTTACGCAAGGATGTGATTAGTTAAAAATGACTTTTCCCAATGATAGAGCCCCCTTAATACTGAGATCTGGCATGCACCTCCACATCACTCGGTTCAGCAATTCACAGGGGGTGACATAGATGTGACAGCCCTAGCCAGGTACCACTAGATTGCAGTAGTCTTAAACTTCTAGATCATAAATTACAATTACAAATTGCCCTTTGAGGGCAACTATAATGCAGATGTGGCCCTCAGTGAAAATGATTTGGATATCCCTGATCTAAACAGGGTAATTCTATTAAAGCGTAAGTATACTTTTTATTATTTCAAGTGAAGGGAACAAGCACTGCAATGTACTTTGCTAAATAAAGTATATGTGTCTTTGTGTATGTGTAAGGGTATGTGTATGTGTCTTTATTTACTTCTGTCTTTACTTCTCCTCTGACAGGTTCCGTCCTGTAATCCCTACATAATCAGTGCAGCTTTCAATGCAATCTATGTAGAATAAGGAGGAAGAAGGTGTATGAGGGAAACAGAGATATGAGGCCATCTACAGCAATAAATGAGTAATTTCTCTCAGGAGACAGCTGGATAGTAATTCCTGACAACTCAAGAGTGTTGTGAAAGAAAAGTGTTTCCCTATAGAGCAGATGTCTCTTTGCTTTGACGAGTTCTCCCGCACCCTTTTTGTAGACTTCTATTGTGCAGATTTGGCAGAAAGAGGCAAATAAGTGGAGAAACAGGTAATTTTCTATACTAAAGTATATTACAAAGTTCTTTTTTTTTTTTATCTTAACCTGCACTATTGATTTAGTTCTGCTTTAAAAATTATTTTGGTATAAATTTAAAGCTAAATCAATTAAGATGTCATTACAAAAAACTCAAGCTTTATAAGCACTGTAACCAGTATATTTCTATTTAAAAGACCACTACTGTACATTTAGAAGATTCTCCCCCCCCCCCAGAAAAAAACCCATTACTTCTGTATTACCTACCTTACTAACTTTCTTCTTTCCTTTAAATATAATGTATCTGTTACTGCTGTTAAAACAAAAAAATATTTTAAAAATTGTTGCTATGTGTCCATCTAATCAGCCATGTTCCCCCATCCGTGAGGATGACAATTGACTGTCTGAATGTGAGACAATTGGTGTAGTAGGAGCCTTCCCTTCTGTCCTCTTTACAGTAGGACACAATGATCTTTAGGCCCTGTCTCTTTTATTTAAACTGATTGTTCAGGGATCCTTTTTAACTTGCTTGCTCAAGAAGTTTTTGGATGCTAGACCTAGAGGTCCTGAGATGGTTCCAACACTGTGTCATTTGATTGGAACCGGCCTCAAGACCCCAGGTTGCGCACCCCCTTTTGTTTACCTGTATGTAGGGGGTTGCTTTACTATTGCCAGCCAGCCCCCATAATATTGGTGACTGCCTCTGAACAAAGAAGAGTAGGAAGAAGTAGAAAGACCCGGCGCATGTGCTGATTCTGATTGTCTAACCCGGGGTGGGAAAAAGCATGGAACCCCTAGTCCCAGCATCTACAAAACCTTGGAGCACATAAGTTAAAAAAGACTACTTTGACAACCCCTTTAAGCTCTACCACCTTCAGGTATTTACTACTCAACATTAGAACTATTTACTATGCAGTGGCTTAATTAAAGTCTTGTGGGCCCTGGTTCAATCTTTTGTCCAGGGTTTCCCTACCTGATCTATACAGTGAATTCTTTATAGTGATGGTTATAAAGAGTTTAATCAACCTTAGTGTGGTTAGGGTAATCTGTAGGTCTCCTTGGCTTATGGGCCAGATGGAAGCTGCAATCTCAATACTGATGTCATTACTTATGGGCCCCCTAAGGTTCCTGGGCCCTGTTGCGACTGCGTCCTTTGCACACCCTCAAGTTACGCTCCTATTTCTATGATGAGAGAAACCCTGCAGACTAACACAGGGGCTAAGCTTATCTTCTATTTAGTTTTGTCATTTATTTGTAGGTTTACATTTCCTTTATCAAAAATATAATTTTGTTTTTGTAAATACCTATTATCCTGCCCCACCACCACACAGAAAACCCAAGCTTTTCTAAGTTCCTACTTCTGAGTTCTCTGACCTGCCAAACACTACAGTAGGATATTACATGATAAGTCTTAAGTGTGCTACATAAATTGGTCTATCGTTTTATGGAGTATAATAGTGCTGCTATTATTAAGTGAGAGAAAAGGGCACTTTAAGCAAAAGGCACATAATTAGTTTAAAACTTTCCTTCCATTTGTCATGTGCAATTTGCTAATAGTATCACTGTCATTTTTCAAGCGACATACTCTTTTGTAGCTATGTGCTAGAACCTGATTTAATCTGTTCATTTGTAGACATTACTTGTAGTTTATGCAAATTTGAAATTCTTCCATCCATGCAAGTAATTGGATGAAGTGGTATGAAGCTCATCTTGGCCTAATTTTGTGGATAAAAATTGTACAGGTTTTTTAGTCTTAGAGCAGAACAGACTGAAATATACTAAGAAACATGCATCAAAATTAAACATTTACTTATACTACACAGGGCAAACATTGCTATTTCAGGCAGCAAAAGCGCAAGCTGTATAAAATGAACTCCTCTCATCTGACACTAATATCCTGAATAAAAAAGCCTAATTTAATCATTCGCTTTCAAAAATTAGAACAGGTTTAGCACAAATTACCATATATACAGTATATATTTGCATAGCCATACATACATACTTATACTTTATATCTCAGTGTTGAACTGATCTGTGAAAATTTTCTAAGCTATTGTTTCTCCGATGGTCATAGGCTACACAAAGACTGTTTCACTCTCCCTTGATCTATTTAGAGGAATAATTTCAGAAAGGGAAATTCAAAGTCAAGTTAAACTTTATATCTGTATATAAACTGTATTTATATCTATGCCAAGAAAACAAGCCACCAAAGACTATTATGCCACATCCATCGGCCTGAACTGTTGACACCTAACAGGAAAGGTCCATCGATTCATGCTGCTATGAGATGGTGAGACGGTCACATTTGCCTTTAACCAAGGAGATAAAACTATTAGAGATGAGCGAGTAGTATTCGATCGAGTAGGTATTCGAACTAAGACTACGGTATTCGAAATACTCGTACTCGTTCGAATACTATTGCTATTCGCAGTAAAGATTCGATTCAGAACCAGCGTTGATTTGCCAAATGCTATACACTGTATAGCATTCGGCAAATCAACGCTGGTTCTGCAACAGGCTTGTCCTTGCTAGTCGGGAGAGCTGTCAGCTTGCGTTTATGTGGGAGCTGATTTTTTCTCATAGGAATGCATTAACCAGCGTTGATTGCCAGTGTACAGCATTCTGCCAATCAACGCTGGTTCTGCCGGAGGCTTGTCTATGAGGAGGCGGAGTCTAAGATCGGATCACAATGGAGACTGCTGTGGTCTGATCTTAGACTCCGCCTCCTCACAGACGAGCCTCCAGCAGAACCAGAGTTGATTGGCCGAATGCTGTACACTGGCCAATCAACGCTGATCAATGCAGTGTATAGCATTCAGCCAATCACTGCTGATTCTACAGGACAAGTAAGGGCCGGTTCACATTAGCGCTTGCCTCTCATCCAGAAGAAGTCCACAGGAGGACCCCCCTGAACGGAATATCAGCACAACTGCAAGCGCTGTGCAGTTAAAGCGCACAGAGATTTGCTGAGATAGCTTAGGAGCCGCGTTGAATCCAGTTGTAAAGAGAAGTGACTACCATCTTAGGTACAGAACTTTTGACAACAGTTACCTTGTATATCTATAACACATATTTCTAGGTGACATGCTGTAGCCCAGGGGCCTTGGCTCATATCTGTGTGTATGTAATTTTGAGTTATCTGAGGTGTTAGCACATTAGATATACCTTTGGTTTCAGTAAAGTTCAGTTTTGGTTAAACTGGTGTTGGAGTTGCTTTCCTCGTTTGTGACTTTGCTGTATACTGGAGTGCCCACCTTGGTACACGGCTTACACTGCTTGCACCAAATTCTGCAGCCTAGATCTGGACTTAACTGACCAAGTTCCTCCACGGCTCATGTCAATTTTTTGCTCTATTTTGCCTCCTGGAGCTTTGCCTTTCTTCCTCAGATAGTAGTAGTGCTTAAACTGGTCATCTGCTGTTACAGGTCATCTGTGCTGGAAAACAATGAGTAGCGTATTTGCGCCTGCTGGTTGGAGCACCAGAGCTAAATTTAGGTGTACGTTGCCCAATTGTGCACTGACTATTTTTCCTTGATCACAACATTCTTGGTATACTTTCAATACTGTTGGATAAGAAAACTCCACAGTTTTTGAAATTCTGACCTCACCCAGTCTAGCACCAATGTTTTTGCCTCTTTAGATGTCATTTAGATTGCTTGATTTTCTCATTCTCATGTGGAATCACCAAGGGCAGCATGGAGGCTAAATGGCTTGCATTTGCCTTGCATCACAGGAGTCCTGTTTTTGAACTCAGACAAGGACAACATATGCGTGAAGCTTGTGTGTTATGTTTGTCTCCAAACAGAATAGTAACAAGCGAATGTGTGAAATAAACTGGTTTATTTAGAAATACAAAATAAACATAAGCAGACAAAGTAAGAGAAAAAATCAAAGCAAAATAGGCTCGTGAACAATAGCAGGGGAATTATTATTATTATTATTATTATTTATTTATTTATTTATTTATATAGCACCATTAATTCCATGGTGCTTTACATTTGGGGGTTACATACAATACACAGAATGTACAGGTAGATATAATACTAACAATGACCGACTGGCACAGTGGGGTAGAGGGCCCTGCCCGCGAGGGCTTACAGTCTATGAGGGAAGAGGATAGAGACAGAAGGAGAGGGGGAGACAGTATAGATGGTGGTGTGGTGATTGTGTTATTGGAGGTTGTAGGCCTTCCTGAATAGGTGAGTCTTCAGGGCCTTCTTGAAGCCTGTGATTGTGGGGGTCAGTCTTATGTGTCTTGGTAAGGAGTTCCAGAGTATGGGGGATGCACGAGAGAAATCTTGGAGACGGTTGTGTGAGGAGCGGATGAGAGCAGAGCGGAGTAGGAGGTCATTGGAGGATCTGAGGTTACGTGTGGGCAGGTAGCGGGAATTATCCCTAACATTCACCCTGACTAAACCTGCCTAGCACCAACGTTTTCCTCTGATAAGAGGACGCCTCACATAATACCTAAACAGAGACCTCTGGAGTTCACCCTAACAAAAACTCAGGAGGACCCACACACTGACAAAGGCTACAATATATAGGCTAAGGCCCCACGGGCCGGAAACGCAGTGCTAAAGCGCTGAGGGAACAACCGCGGCGAGGACGCATCGCGTTTCTTCCTGCAGTGCTTTGAACAGAAAGTTCACGGAGTTCTCCTCTGCGGACTTTCTGTTACCGTTATATATATGGGGAATTTATTTTATTTGGCATTAATGCTTTTTGGTTTTTTTGGTAGTTGCTTAAAGAGGACCTTTCATGGTCTGGGGCACAGGCAGTTCTATATACTGCTGGAAAGCTGACAGTGCACTGATTTCAGCGCACTGTCGGCTTTCTCGATCTGTGCCCTGGGTGAAGAGCTATCAGTCCCGATACCGTAGCTTTTTACAGATAGAAGGGCGTTCCTGACAGTCAGTCAGGAATGTCCTTCTTCAAAGCAGCACCTATCGCACTGTACTGTATGAGCGGGGAGGAATGCCCCCTCCCTCTGCTCACAGTGCTTATCCATAGATGAGTATTATCAGGAGGGGAGGGAGACAAAAGGAAAGGTCCTCTTTAAACAGGAACTATATAAAAAGGTTTGCCCTTAGCATTTATATGACTTTTTTATTAATATTCCCCCAAAATATACATGAGTTTAAGCAGAACACAATTTGCACAGATTCACTGTGGTTCCATTAGAGTATATACAGATATACAGTGTTGGCCAAAAGTATTGGCACCCCTGCAATTCTGTCAGATAATACTCATTTTCTTCCAGAAAATGATTGCAATCACAAATTCTTTGGTATTATTATCTTCATTTAATTTGTCTTCAATGGAAAACCACAAAAAGAATTGTCAAAAAGCCAAATTGGATATAATTCCACACCAAACATAAAAAAGGGGGTGCACAAAAGTATTGGCACTGTTTGAAAAATCATGTGATGCTTCTCTAATTTGTGTAATTAACAGCACCTGTTACTTACCTGAGGCACCTAACAGGTGGTGGAAATAACTAAATTACACTTGCAGCCAGTTGAACTGGATTAAAGTTGACTCATCCTCTGTCCTGTGTCCTTGTGTGTACCACATTGAGCATGGAGAAAAGAAAGAAGACCAAAGAACTGTCTGAGGACTTGAGAAGCAAAATTGTGAGGAAGCATGAGCAATCTCAAGGCTACAAGTCCATCTCCAAAGACCTGAATGTTCCTGTGTCTACCGTTCGCAGTGTCATCAAGAAGTTTAAAGCCCATGGCACTGTGGCTAACCTCCCTAGATGTGGACGGAAAAGAAAAATTGACGAGAGATTTCAACGTAAGATTGTGCGGATGGTGGATAAAGAACCTCGACTAACATCCAAACAAGTTCAAGCTGCCCTGCAGTCCGAGGGTACAAAAGTGTCACCCCGTACTATCCGTCAGCGTCTGAATGAAAAGGGACTGTATGGTAGGATAGCCAGGAAGACCCCACTTCTTACCCAGAGACATAAAAAAGCCAGGCTGGAGTTTGCCAAAACTTACCTGAGAAGGCCAACAACGTTTTAGAAGAATGTTCTCTGGTCAGAAGAGACAAAAGTAGAGCTTTTTGGAAAAAGTCATCAACATAGAGTTTACAGGAAAAAAAGAGGCCTTCAAAGAAAAGATCACAGTCCCTACAGTCAAACATGGCGGAGGTTCCCTGATGTTTTGAGGTTGCTTTTCTGCCTCTGGCACTGGACTGCTTGACCATGTGCATGGCATTATGAAGTTTGAAGACTACCAACACATATTGCAGCATAATGTAGGGCCCAGTGTGAGAAAGCTGGGTCTCCCTCAGAGGTCATAGGTCTTCCAGCAGGACAATGACCCAAAACACACTTCAAAAAGCACTAGAAAATGGTTTGAGAGAAAGCACTGGAGACTTCTAAAGTGGCCAGCAATGAGTCCAGACCTGAATCCCATAGAACACCTGTGTAAGGGAATTGTTAAGACAGCAATTCCCAGAACTGTTAAACCCTGGGAGGGGCACAAGAGACAGTGAGCCCTAAGCTGAAGCCCCCCGCTTTCCCTTCCTATTGCCAGGCCCTATCCTAGGTAATAGGCGACAACCACGAGGACAATCCCTCCCTGAATATGTGAAACACAAAATGCAGACAAGACGAACAACAACAAAGGGAGGTCAGCTAGCCAGGGTTCGGTAACAGGAGAGCGATGCAGTGCCAAATCGGAGTCAAGAGAATAGTCAATGAGAAAAGCCAAAGGTCAGGTATAATAGTATAAGCAAACAGGGACAGTAAGAGCAGGTATGCGCACGGCAATGACAAGCACTGGTGTGAATGGGAACCAAGGCTAAATAGTGAGGAAGAACCCGCCCATGGAGTTCACAGAAAGGCAGCTGTCAATAACAGGGCAAGGCCAGATTAACCACTTAATGGACAGAGGCAACCTTGGCAGAAGACGGGTGTGGTGCAAATCCAATTAAGGACTAGAGCCGTGTTCACACAGTGCAACTAAAAACTTTAAGCAGATTCTCAAACTGCACACGCCTCCTGCGCCGCAGCATGCGAGCAGAGGGTGGCGCAGTGACCCGAACAGGCAGAGATGTTACAACCTGTGGAGAGATCTCTTGATGGCAGTTTGGAGAAGGCCCCTTCAAATCTCAGGGACCTAGAGCAGTTTGCCAAAGAAGAATCGTCTAAAATTCCAGCAGAGCATTGTAAGAAACTCATTGATGGTTACCGGAAGCGGTTGTTCGCAGTTATTTTGTCTAAAGGTTGTGCTACCAAGTATTAGGCTGAGGGTGCCAATACTTTTGTCCGGCCCATTTTTGGAGTTTTGTGTAAAATGATCAATGATTTGACTTTTTTTTCATTCTCTTTTGTGTTTTTTCATTGCAAGCAAAATAAATGAAGATATTAATACCAAAGAGTTTGTGCTTGCAATCATTTTCTGGAAGAAACTGAGTATTATCTGACAGAATTGCAGGGGTGCCAATACTTTTGGCCAACACTGTATCCTTCCATTTTGTTAAGAACTCTAGTTTCTCACAATAACAATTCAATCCATTATTATGACATTCAATGAAGTCTTCCACATCTGAACCACTGGGTGGCTACATATAGAAAACATATAGCACACACATCTTCCAACAGAGTATTTTTAAAGTATTTCTATATTCTAATTATTTCTATATTTTAATCTCAGGCCATATATCTCAGGATATGTTAAAGAGGATAAATATAAATTGCTATACTAATATAAACACCCTCCACCCACCTACATTCTAAATTACAGAATTCAGCAAAAACATATAGTTACCCATATAATTTTCATTTCCTGATTATAAGTGATGATCCGTTTCTCTGTTTTAATGTTTCCAGAAACCGAACGTCAACAATACTCCCCCACCTCCCCTCCATTATAATTGTGTCTTCCTTTCAGACTTCTTTTTGAGGGACGCCTCCTCCTCCTTCTGTAACGTCTGCCTGCGCGTGTGCAAAAGAGCCGTAGTCTCGGTTTTGCTCTGTACCCGATGTTCCATCCCTATTGCGCAACTGTGAGAGCCTGAAGGAGAGACCCACACCTGTGCAGGTTCTTGCAGAGTCAAAGAAGAGGAGGAGCTATTCCCCGCAGAAGGAAGTCAGGATAAGAAATAGACAGGTAAGTATAATGGAGTGTGTGTGTGGGATGGCTGAGCTGGCTGGGAAGGGCTAGTAGGGGGCAGGTGCTATACAGGGAAGGGGGGGGGGGGGAGTGGGAAGGAGATAGTGTAAAAGTCTACAACTACCATAATGCATTGCATTAGCTAAGACAGCAGGAAGCTACACCTAATAAACAAATGGTCTGTATTTTACTATATCCTGAGTATCCCCCTACAATACCAGTAGTTATTAAGAATATAATTTTATCTGTTATACAGTAGATTTTATTCCATACATCAGTTTTTTAATTTTATAATACAATGGCCTTATTTATTTGGTCCTTTTTTGTACAGATGCATTGTATGACTCACAATTGTTTTTATTTTTGTTCTCTTTTTATTATGTTTAATGCAGCTTATTACACTTGATAAAGGGCTGTGCTAAGCCTGAAACGCGTAGTGTTGTTTTGCTAAATAAAGCCGATTTGATTCTCACTGTGGTGGAAGCACAATTCCTGAGACTTGGATCTCCTAAGTGGGTCCATTTCTGGTCCTCATCCATACTGCTAGTCTACACCTCGGGATGTTTTGGAATTCTTTGCAGCTGTAACCCTCCCTACACAGAGAGGAACCCTCTGGTGATTGGTTCCAATACTTTCTATGGGTTTGGTGAACACAACCTTATCAGGTGAGAACCTGTCTTTTGCAATCTTAGCCACTGGAATTCAGAAATACTACACTATAGGCTGCTCTGTGTTTTCTCTTGTTTTTATTTTGAGACATTTCTATCTGTGGCATCCGTTAGCAATAACAATTGATTCCATGAGACAGAACTAAGGCTAGGATGACTACGGTATGTTAAAAATGTATGTTTTTCGTTTTGGGACAGCCCCTTTATATATTGGTTTCAAATATCCCTATGGATTAAGTTGCAATGGAATGTAAGGGGATTCTCTGTTTTTATCCAAATAGCACAGCATGCTACCTGCTCTCATTTTTTAATGGATTATGCTTACCAGTAGAGTCTCTCGGGGTACATCTTGGGGGCAGGGCTGCAGACTATTTCATGATGAATACACTTCACTAAACAAACATTGAATTGCTTATAAAACCTGTGTTTGTGCTGTTTCTGAGAAACACTTTTATGTGAAATAGGCTTATGAAATGATGAAGATACAGTATATAAAGTGCCACTTAGAAACAAGGCTTTACTCTTTATAGAGTGGGGTCAGTGAGATTTCATGGACAGCAGAGAGAACCATTATGTGTTATTATAAAGTTTTGCTTGAGTTATGTCCTGGCAGAAGAACTTGTTGTGTGCACTTCATATTTTTCCTTTAGCATATACTGTTCTTTGCAATGAACCCTTTGATAGACCATAGACAATAGTCAATCCTTGTTCTCGTAATGACATTGAGAAAAAGTGTTGATAAAAATACTTAGTGCACCATTCGTGTTACCCCTGTGTTTGAGAATAGAGGCATTGTGGCAATGAGACTTAAGAGAAGAATGACCCTGTGTACTGAACAAGTGTTTCAGATGTTAGGATGATAGATAATATTGTGTAGGCTATGTGCACATTGATTATTTGTCCTCTAACCAACATTTCACTACATATTACAATACAGTGTATGTAACCCATTCTGTAGCAGATATGCATTAGAGAGGATTTAAACCTTGTGATAGCCAAGAACATAAAGGCTTTTCTTCATATTACAATATTCACTAGCTCTCATTTGATTGTAAATACTTTTACAGTGTACAATACATGGTGGTGGATACTGGTGGAGAGTTATCTAAAAAATGGCATTTCAGAAATACACCTAACTTGTTAAGAACATCACAGAAGGTATACAACCGTTCCCACTGAATTTTGGCATCCCACGTATTACAGCAAAGTGTGAACGGTTATGGAGCAACCACAGTCCCCCATGCCTTACTCCATATACTAAGGGATGCACCAACACCCAGAAAGGAGAAAAGAAAATGGTGGCCACTAGAGATATTAATACTTGACTAAAAACTCTGAACTAATTCAGATTGAACTCAATGATCCTCCCTTAGCTGTCCTCATGGGTCAACATGTGCAGCCATACTCAGTGTTATGCCCAGTGGCGTAACTAGGAATGGCGGGGCCCCGTGGCGAACTTTTGACATGGCCCAACGCCGAAATTCTCGACCAACTGACCATTAACCCCCCCCCCCCGCATTTCTGCACACACTATAATGCCCCATAGTGACCCTTGCACAAAGTATTATTCCCCATAGTGGCCCCTGCACACTGTATTATTCCCCATAGTGGCCCCTGCACACTGTATTATTCCCCATAGTGGCCCCTGCACACACTATTATCCCCCATAGTGTCCCCCGCACACTGTATTATTCCCCTTAGTGGCCCCTGCACACTGTATTATTCCCCTTAGTGGCCCCTGCACACAGTATTATTCCCCATAGTGGCCCCTGCACACAGTATTATTCCCCATAGTGGCCCCTGCACACAGTATTATTCCCCATAGTGGCCCCTGCACACAGTATTATTCCCAATAGTGGCCCCTGCACACTGTATTATTCCCCATAGTGGCCCCTACACACTGTATTATTCCCCATAGTGGCCCCTGCACACAGTATTATTCTCAATAGTGGCCCCTGCACACAGTATTATTCCCCATAGTGGTCCCTGCACACTGTATTATTCCCCATAGTGACCCCTGCACACTGTATTATTCCCCATAGTAACCCCTTCACACAGTATTATTCCCCATAGTGGCCCCTGCACACAGTATTATTCCCTATAGTGGCCTCTGCACACAGTATTATTGCCAACAGTGGCCCCTGCACACAGTATTATTCCCCATAGTGGGCCCTGCACACTGTATTATTCCCCATAGTGGCCCCTGCACACTGTATTATTCCCCATAGTGGCCCCGGCACACAGTATTATTCCCCATAGTGGCCCCTGCACACAGTATTATTCCCCATAGTGGCCTCTGCACACAGTATTATTGCCAACAGTGGCCCCTGCACACAGTATTATTCCCCATAGTGGGCCCTGCACACTGTATTATTCCCCATAGTGACCCCTGCACACTGTATTATTCCCCATAGTGGCCCCGGCACACAGTATTATTCCCCATAGTGGCCCCTGCACACAGTATTATTCCCCATAGTGGCCCCTGCACACGGTATTATTCCCAATAGTGGCCCCTGCACACAGTATTATGCCCCGTTGTGGACACCCATAAACAATTATTATACTCTGGGGTCTTTTCAGACCCCAGAGTATAATAATTGAAGATCCAGGAGGGATAAAAAATTAAAAACACTGTTACTTACCTATCTCCCAGCTCCGCTGATTCTCCGGCACTATCAGCCATCTTCAATGAGGGCCGGGACATCATGTGACCAGGGGGCCTGTGTCGCGACACATAAGGACGCAGGCCCGGTCATGTGACGTCACACAAGTAGGCCCCAAGCATGCGCGGAGAGGTAAGTAACACTGTTTTTTATGTTCCGTTACCTCTCCTCAGTGGTGAACCTAGCCCCTCTGCTGCCTGAAGCGGACGATCAAAAGACGCCGAATTAGGTTTTTCATTTGATCGTACGCATCAGGTAGCGCATCAGGTGCTCAAACAACACTGGGACGGCCCCAATGCTGCCAGAGAACTCTCCAGTGCCGCCTCCATCTTCTTCGGGAATGTCCTCTTCACGTGTCTTCCTCCAGTGTGGGCTTCAAACTTCTTACAGTATTGTAAGCGGCCATTTTCTTGTGGCCAGCGGGCATGCGCAGTCAACTTTGCTCTAGGCCTGAGGCCTATAAGTTTGAAGCCAGCGGTGCCAGAGGAAGACGCGTGAAGAGGATGTTCCTGAAGAAGATGGAGGCGGCGCTGAAGACTTCTCTCGCAGCATTGGGGACGCCTCAGTACTGTTTGAGCGCTGGGGCCGTCCCCAGTGCTGCGAGAGAACTAATTTGCATACCGATGAAAACCGGGATTTATACCGAACGGTGGAGTGGAGAAGAAATCTAAAGGTAGGAGGCGAATAGCCTTTCTTAAGGCTATTCCTACGTGTTAGTGAGAAAAAAATTGAGTTTTAATGATAGGATCCCTTTAAAGCATACCTTCAATTATAAAACAACTGTTCATAAATGAGCATTACATGTGAATATAAGAAACTTTATAATATATCTTATTAAGGAAATTTGTTTCCTTCTCCACTTGTTTCGCTGATCTCCTCCTTATCTTCACTCAGACAAAGTGTTTACATACATGTGTTTTAGAGATGAGCAAGTACTATTCGAAACTCCCATTTCGAATAGCACGCACCCATAGAAATGTATCGACGCAGCCAGCACGCATTCATTCCTATGGGTGCATACTATTCATTAGTACTCGCTCATCTCTAATGTGTTTACATTTGTCTTTATATTCACCTTATGCACAGAACTCTATGGAGAGGGGTCTGATAATGTATTTATTGCGCCTGAGCAGTGACAGACTCTTATGTTGAAGCATAGCAGTGTATGGCACAGAATAGCAGAGTATAGCATCTAGTTATTTGTGTGTCCTACAGCAATCTCTTCCAACACCTTCACTCTCCATAGGCTAATGTGTAAAAAGTAACTCAGCTTGATCAATGGAGAAGGAAACACGTTCTTAACTAATATACAGATTTTCTTATTTTCTTCTGTACTACTCTTTAATGAAAAGTTTTATGATGGGAGGTTAAAGGGGTTGTCCCATCACAAGGATCCTATCTATACTGCTGGTTAATGTGAATGTAAGACTTTTCCTAAATATACTGCTTCAGCAAAACTGCTTTGTTTGTCCACTATCTCACTTTATTCAATTCATTGTTGACACAGCCCTGACTTAGCTGCTCATGAGTCAAGTGATGTATCTGCCTGCTCTCAGGGGGGAGAGAGGAGGGGCTAAGTGCAGGGAGCGAGCCTGTGTATCTAGCTATTCCTGTGTCTACACCATGTGACCTAGCTTCCTGTTAGCAGATAGGGGAGAGGAGCTGCTTTCATTTCTTCTGTTCTCCCAGTTATCAGGCTAGCTAATTCAATTGTGTTCATTATGGCAGAGTCAGGCAGTCTCTGTATGTAACACAGAATGGAGTTGCTGCTGCCTGTACTTCATAGTCCAATATGGGTGGGCGGAGCTACACACGAATTTGGGGATGGAGCTAAATGGCAGGTTGCATATGAAACCCCGCCCACCAAATGATGCAAGAAACCAGGAAGAAAGAAGATATTACAGCAGTAAAGACTGGTGAGTATGTAAGGTGGGAATACCCGTTTAAGCTTTAAAAAGATTTCTGTCACATCAGTAGCTATTTTTTCCATTTCTCAGTGAAAAGTAAGGTATGCTTCAAGATGTTCTCTACCAGCAAATAACTAGTGCAAGATATGTATATATACATATATATAATGTATTCTGTTTGTGAAAAATAATTCAGTCCTTTCTGAATCTAAGAATCCAGAGTCCATCACCTTCACAGAATACAAGGAATCATCCACTGTTTTTCTCTTTCATTCTATCCATGTATTTTTATGGTAAATGAAAAAAAAAAGCAAACATGACTTTTCTCTTGTATTCACAAGAAGAATTATTGAAATAAGAAGCCCTACTGTGTATTTTCCAAGCCAAGATTCTATCTTCATATCTCTGACTAATTCCTCAGAGAATGTAAAGTGTTAAATACATCTTAGTGTATATTATCCAGGCTGAAAAAGCTAAATTTGACTGAAAACATGTAAAATGAATGTTGACAATAGAAGAATAGCATGTGTTTCAAGCACAAACATTTCCAAATGTTCCTGTTGTACATACTTCATATCTGCTCAATAATGACACATCTATGGCATTTACTGTAATTATTATTTACTGAAATCCTGATATCTGCTCAAGGAATGCAAACAGAAGAGAAAGCCAAAAGTTTCAATGTAAATGATGTAAGATATTTAGCTGTATCTTATCTTGGCAAAGTCACATGGTAGAGCCATTCGCATGCAGCCTGAATTGTGGCATAGTCTTAGTATGCTATTCCATGTCACATTTCTTTGTGATGGTGCATAACGTTCAGCACAGACACGTTATTAGTGCTTTTAGACGAGAATACCTCTTTACAGTGAAGTAAATACAGGGGTAGCAGCCATAGCAGCTGCCACAGGGCCCAGGAGCTTAGGGGGCCCTGCGGGTCTCTGATGTTTTTTTTTTTTAAAATAGTCTATTACCTTCTGGAGTAACCCTAGCAGGTAGCAGGCCCTATTTACTTACTGATCCCCGCTCCTGCTAACGGCTGCCTCTGCTTCCCCTTCTGCATCCCATATCGTGTTACTGGGTCCCCTGAAGGGCAAACGGGAAAGTGGAGGTGGCCGTGAGCAGGAACGGGGGATTGGTAAGTAAGGCAATACTGTGGCAAGAGTATTTGTTGAACAAACCCCCAACAAATACTGCTATTATTACACTCTGGGGTCTTTTCAGAGTATAACGATCGGAGCCCGGCATTACTCACCTCTACTGGTCTCCGGTGTGACTCCCTGCAATCTTTGGGCCTCTTTAGTGACGTCCCAGATGTCACGTGGCCCAAGCCGGCATCATTATGAATCGTGACACCAGCCTGGCCCACGTTAAGTCTATACTGACATTGAAGAGGACTGAAAGCAGCAGGGAGTACACTGGAGCTCAGGAGACATAACCACTAACGGTTTTTATGTTTGTTACCTCTACCTGGGCCTCATCATTATACTCTGAAAAGTGTGTGCACATACATGTTCTGTGTCTTGTATATGTGTGTGTATGTGTGTTTTCACATGTTCTGTTTAGTGTCTGTGTGTGTACATGTTCTGTCTTGTATCTGTGAGTATGTATTCAAATGTTCTGTCTAGTGTATGTGTGTACCCATGTGGTGTGTGTAAACATATTCTGTCTTGTGTTTGAG
Organism: Leptodactylus fuscus; assembly: GCF_031893055.1. Taxonomy (NCBI): domain Eukaryota; kingdom Metazoa; phylum Chordata; class Amphibia; order Anura; family Leptodactylidae; genus Leptodactylus; species Leptodactylus fuscus. The sequence continues at coordinate 271,138,680 of NC_134265.1, forward strand.
TGTGTACAGTATGTATTATAATACAAAACTTGAACCAGAATTTCATATATATTTGCTTTGCTATGCTGTCAGTATTTACTGCAGTTTTGCATTACATTTGTCAGGATGATCAACATTATATTTTGTAAGATTCTTGCTATATATGTAAATGATGAAGACCAGCTAAAAACTATAATTTTAAAATGAACTGAAAACTCTTAAGTTAGGTTCACATCTTCTCTGGCCTTTCTGTTGTTCAGGATCGTTGGGGGACCACGTTTTTAGAGGTTATGCACAGACACCAGTGGACACCAATGTCTAAAATGACGTCCGCAGTTTCAAAACTGAAAAAGGAGCTTTCGTGTCCTCTAGTACTGGCGGTATTATTTATAGCTAGAAAGTTTTGGCAGATATCTCTCCAGCATCATTGCTGGGTGGTAAGGAACGCTCCTCCCCCCCCCCCCCAACAGTACTCTTCCATAGCATTGTGCTGTCAGAGGGGCCAATCCTTACAGTGCAGTGATGATGCTAATGATGAGAAGTAAGGCCCGCCCTTCTGACTATGAAGGGATATCGGTGCCGAAACTAATTTTCAGCAGTTTCGGGAGACTCTGGCGCATATTTAAAATTAGCCTTAGTTATACATGGTTCAAAAAATACGCAGCATCGTGTAAGCCGCCACAAGAAAATGGCCGCAGGCATGGCAGAGCCGACTGCACATGCGTCCCATTTAAAGCCAGAAGAAGCCATCTCAAGAACACGTCGTAGAGAGGGCGTTCTAGAGGAAGAAGAGGCCGTCACTGGAGAGTTCTCTCGCAGCACTGGGGATGCCCCCTGTGCTGTTTGAGCGCTGGGGACCCTCCCCAGTGCTGCAAGAAAAATCATTTGCATATCAATGAAAACCTGGATATCTACGGAACAGTAGCGCGGAGAAGACATCAAAAGGTCAGAGAAGAATAGCCTTTCTTAGGGCTATTTCTACATGTTATCGAGAAAAAAATGCAGTTTTAATGATAGAATCCCTTTAAGTTGTGGTTCGTACCGAACTTATTCGACCTGAAACAAATCTGGGAAACGAGCCATCCAAATTCGAAACAAAAAAAATCTTGATCTTCATCTCATCTATTTATTTGAATGGGTTTTGAGAATTTCATTTATCTCATCCATTTCTTTGAATGGATTTTAAAATCAAACCGCCGGTGTCCGTATGCAGCCTCTTTGTGGCAAAAACCATTTTTTCCTGCATGGACACAAAACATGCAGGACTTTGTGTCCGTCCAAAATAACCGGTTTCACCATGGAGAGGCTGCCTATGGACACCGGCGGTTTGATTTTAAAACCCATTAAAATAAATGGGTTTTAAAACTGACCACTGGCAAGCTGTTCTCCACGCAGTTTCTCCAGGGATTAGGATGGTAACCCCTGGACGACAGTAGACGCTAGTGTGAAAGCCGCGTTAGACAGTGAAAGTACTTGCAGAACTATACTGACTACACTTCATTAACAGTTGCAGAAAGGTGTGATGTATTTCACTGTGTTTTTCTGATAGTACTTTATATTTCTCAAATGTTATGAAATCTCCATCTGTTAAAAATTCATAATAACTTAACAATGATACAATTTTGCACTAAGAACATAAATAAGAAAATCCGAATATTTCTGCTCACATAGTCTTTTCTGTCCTATTTGAAGATTTTCGGTAGCATTATGCTGTTTAAATAGACAGCTCCATTAGCATTTTTACCCAAGAAAAGAAGAAAAAAACGGCCGAGATTATCAGACATGACTTGAAAATTACTGGGAACAAAGATTAGAAAATAAGCCTTGTCAAGAGTTAAAGCAGCACTGATACGTAATAATTCTGTAATTTGTTGTATATTTGCTCCTGTGTTTTCCGCAGAAGAGAAGATTGCTTTAGATGACACAGTGACACTCTCCATCTCCACTGGTAAATGGAAAATCCCACAATACTTTGCATAATTCTGCCTAACAATAGACCTAAATATGTTTCCAGTTGATTAAATCATCAGTAAAGAAAAGACACTTGAAATGTTTTTCTAAAATTACAGTATCATCTTGTGTTGTATATGAAGTGATCCTGTAATAAACTGCTTGCTGGAACAAGGCTAGCATAGATTGGTAATAAGATGATCTCCAGAAAACGTGGAGGACTTGAAGTGTACTGCTGGGACAGCTTTGCCAAATTACTATGTAAATACCCTGTCCTGAAAAGGTAGACAGACTGTACAGAAGAAAGCACATCAGGATATTTCAGAAGTTTTATATGCTTAGTTATATGGAATCCTCTTAAATTTAATTTCTTATCCCCTCTAAAGCACCTTGCTGCTTTTCTGTCATTCTCCAGATATTTCCTTCCGTTGGAATCACTTAGTGACCTTTTCTCTTCTTTCTTACAGTGTATAGTTTGGATTTGCTGAAAACCTCACAATGCATTAGGTAAATGTTTGAACTTTGCTAAGATTATTCTCCTATGTCATAGCAAGCCTGTCGGAAATCTCAGGAATGTGCTGTTATAGAGGTTTCTGGTTCATCAGCACAAGTATGTGCCAAAAATGTTCCTAAATTTGGAAAAAAAAAATTGCCGGAAACCAAGTCAGTTCATATAAACTTGGTGTAAATTTAGACTCGGCCGTCTAATAATGTGACAGATTTATCATCCATAAATAACAAATATCAGGCACTGTGATAAATCTGACTCAGTCTCCGTTTGTACTGTCTACAGACAATGTTAGTACTTCTGACCAATCGGGGATCTCAATATTGGAGAATGGTGTTGAGTTTGGTCTAAGATCTGAATAATTTTGTCCCTTATAAATTATATAGCATGAGATCTAAATATTGGAGTTTTTTTATGGTGGCTAAATTAGCGTAGCCTTGTTTAAGGTCTGAATTGTGTTGTTTCATTTGGTGTCTTAAAGAGGATCTTTCATGTCCTCGGGCACATACGGTTTTATACGGTTTTATATACTGCTAGAAAGCTGACAGTGCGCTTATAATGACAGCGACTGTCGGCTTTCTGGTTATGTGCTCCAGGAGAAGAGATATTGGTGCTGTTACTGATAGCTCTTCAGTGTCAGTAGGGCGTTCCTGACAGTCTAGCTGGGAACGCCCCTCCTGACAGTCTGTCCGTAGTCCTATACTTTGAGGGGGCCATGATGCTTAGCAGTGAGGAGCGCTCCTCTCCCAGTACTAGTTATAGATGAGTACTGTTACAGCTCAGCGTCACTGCTGGCCGGTAAGGAATGCCCCCTCACAGTATAGCACTACAGACAGACTGTCAGGAGAGGCGTTCCCAGCTAGACAATCAGGAATGCCCTTCTGACAGTGAAGAGCAATCGGTAAATGCTCCAATATCTCTTCACCTTGGGCGCATAATGGGAAAGCCGACAGTGCACTGAATTCAGTGCACTATCGGCTTTCCCGTTATGTGCTCTAGACCTGGAGGTATAGTTGCATTTACCAATACCACTTTCGGAAGGGTGTTTCTGACAGTCTACTCAGGCTGTGAGGAACGTCCCCCGACTGTACTGTCCATAGCTCTATACTATCAGAGGGTGCGTTTCTTACCGCCCATCTGTGACGCTAGAGGGGAGGACATTCCTCACAGCTCAGCATCATGGCTGGGTGGGGTGTTCCTCACAGCCCAGATAGACTGTCAGAAACGTCCTTTTGACAGTGAAGAAGTATCAGTAAATGTACCGATATCTCTTCCCCCGGGGCACACAACGGGAAAGCTGACAGTGCGCTAAATTCAGCACACTGTCGACTTTCTAGAGGTATATAAAACCACATGTGCCCGAGGACATGAAAGGTACTCTTTAACACAATCTCGTGTGACTGTTATGACTGTTGCACAATTCTCACCTCTTTATGGTCCTTCCCATGACAATTTAAAGAGAAAATGCTGGCTAACAATAATTCTTTGAGTGGTTTAGTCACCATATCTATGCACTTCGTACGCTGCACTCTTTGTGACTCTTGTCACGTTATTTCCATGTCTAACATATATTCAAGTGGACAAGTGAGGTGGACAAGGCTAAATCCCACCTAAAATGGAACATAAATATTATTGAAGAAATAAGAATAATTGGAGTCTATCAAAATGTCAAATATTACAGTTAATATCATAATAAATAAGGGTCCCATAGCATACTTTTCATTAGTATTTCTTTTCCGGGATCTTTTAATTATGTGTTCTCAGTTGAATAACTCAATCTGGGGAAAATAACAAAGCTTATAAGCATAAAATTGTTTATTGCGATATAAATGTCAAAATAACACAGCTTAAGACCATTAAAATATTTTTTATTTTACGTCTTAAATGCTGACCTTTCTAAAGACTGGATAACAGAGTCAACATTTCTGCATCTGTCTTTGAATAAATATTTGCACAGTTCTGCGCGTCTCACTGCTTCCAGGCACACCATATATTTGATAACCTGAGTGACAAGATAAATATGGTTCATATTAGTCATGACATTTCATTGGCACTTTTCTGATTTATTTTTTTTGTTTCTAAAAGTAAAAAAAATACGAAAAAATTTACAAAGATTCGAAATAAACTCTTGATTGATATATAATAAGCCCCACACACATATATGTGTGAAGATTATTATGTGTAATAATATTACTTGATAACTCAATGACATTTCGTGTGTCCTTGAAACGAAAGTGATGATCACTTTCAATAAAGTTACTGTGACCTTTGAAATTTTTTCTCACTTAATATCAAAGATGGCTATTTTTCGCATATGCCTTTGCAGCCTACAGAATCTTGCCCACTGTGAATGGCTTACTAAAGAATCAGAGCTGCTCTTCAAACACATCATTTACCAAAGGGCATTTCTTTTTTCAACAATAACCTATATTATGAATGTAGCAAAGCCTGAATCTTTCTGCATTTACCAGCCTCCTACGTATTATTTCAAGGGTTATCTTTGGGTGAGACTCTTTCTTGATCACTGGGTATTTGAATGCCTTAGGGGTAAGAGGACTCAAACTTGTGTTCTGTAATATTGCATTTTAATAAAAGAAAAAGTAAACATGCACATAAGAAATCTTTAACAGCATAATTGGCCTTTGATCAACATTACACCATTCCGGAGAGTAAATCGACATAAAATGTATTCTGGTCAAATTCTTTGCTTAACATACTGTATACTCATCACATCCACAGGTATAGTACCTTCAAAATTCCACTTGTTACTATGTGAAACTGGAATTTTTCCATCTCCTCTTATTATTTAGCTCTAAAGAAGCTTTTTAGATGGTTGTAATATTGGGTTCTGCTTAAAAAGGACCTTTCACCATCTCGCTGAGTCTAGATTTTTGCATCATTTAATAGACTCTGCTCCACTGATTTTGGTAAAGTTTAGAGATGAGCGAACAGTGAAATATTTGATATTCGATATTTGATTCGAATAGCCCCTCAATATTCGACTATGCGAACGAATATCGAACTCCATTATAGTCTATGGGGAAAAAATGTTCGTTTCAGGGGAAACCACTATTTGCCTAAGGAGGGTCACCAAGTCCACTATGACACCTCAGCAAATGACGACAAAACCTCTGGAATACAACTGGAACAGAAGGGGAAGCATGCCTGGGGGCATCTAGCAAGCCCAAGTCACAGTTTTACTCCACCATCACAGCCTATCAACTACAAACTTTCCACACTCAAAAAATCCTCTATGAAAGTGGAAAAATACCTGGAAACCTTCTTTCCTCCCCAATTGTATGGACAGAAACCCAAATTTTAAGCTAAAGGCCCTTTGGGTGAGTTGAGCCTTTAACCAGCAGAGATTTAGTTTTTGGACCTTGGGGTGAGTTGAGCCTTGCACCAACAATGTTTTTAGCCCTTCGAGTGAGTTGAGCCTTGCACCAGAAGTGTTTTTGGCCCTTGGGGTGAGTTGAGCCTTGCACCAGCAGTGTTTTTGGCCCTTGGGTTGAGTTGAGCCTTGCACCAGAAGTGTTTTTGGCCCTTGGGTGAGTTGAGCCTTGCACTAGCAGTGTTTTTGGCCCTTGGGGTGAGTTGAGCCTTGCACCAGCAGTATTTTGGGCCCTTGGGGTGAGTTGAGCCTTGTACCAGCAGAGTATTAGGTCCTTAAATTGAGTTGAGCCTTGTAGCAGCAGTTTTAGGCACTTAAATTGAGTTGAGCCTTGTAGCAGCAGAGTTTTAGGACCTTCAATTTAGTTGAGCCTTGTAGTAGCAGAGTTTTAGGCCCTTAAATTTAGCTGAGCCTTGTAGCAGCAGAGTTTTAGGCCCTTAAATTTAGTTGAGCCTTGTAGCAGCAGAGTTCTAGGCCCTTTGGGTGAATTGAACCTTGTAGCAGCAGAGTTTTAGGCTGTTTGGGGGAATAGAGCTTTGTAGCAGCAGAGTTTTAGGCCCTTTGGGTGACCCCTAAAACATTAATTTTCAGACCCTTGGGGGGGGAGCCCTAAAACATTAATTTTCAGGCCATTGGGGGAGAGCTCTACAACATTAATTTTCAGGCCCTTGGGGGAGAGCCCTAAAACCTTAATTTTAAGGCCCTTGGGGGGGAGCCCTAAAACATTAATGTGGTTTTTGAAGTATTAAATTACGGTGAAGGTGGTGGTGTTGGAGGAGGAGGAGGACGAGTAAATTGTGTGCTGGCAGCACTACACCCTGCACCCCGCTTGATGTTGTGGCACTGCTGGCTGCCCCTCTCAAGTATATAATTGTAGTCGAGGCACTGTGGAATTGATCCCCATCAGGATTTCGACGTCCACGTCCTCGCCCCCTTCTGCTACTGACGAGGGGCACTACTGGCAGCCCCTCTCCAGTACCTGGACTGTGGACTGGATGCCCAGCCAAAGGAGTAGGAAATGGAGGATACAGGTGTAGGTTCAGAGGGTTGTCTGTGGTTGAAGGGGGTCATTTTTATCAAATATTCAACCCATTCTAAGAATATTTGAAAAAAAATGACCCCCTTCAACCACAGACAACCCTCTGAACCTACACCTGTATCCTCCATTTCCTACTCCTTTGGCTGGGCATGCTCAGATATGTGTATCATAGCTTAATATTTAAGGTTTTCTAAATACAAGGCTCAACTCTCCCAAAGGGCCAAAAACACTGCTGGTGCAAGGCTCATCTAACCCAAAGGGCCAAAAACACTGCTGGTTAAGGGCTCAACTCACCTAAAGGGCCAAAAACACTGCTGGTTAAAGGCTCAACTCACCCAAAGGGCCAAAAACTCTGCTGGTTAACGGCTGAACTCACTTCAAGGGCTTAATACTCTGCTGCTACAAGTCTTAACTCACCCCAAGGGCCTGAAGCTAAGTTTGGGAGGGCTCACCCCAAAGGCCTGAAAGGTAAATTTTTGTATGGCTTAGCTTAAGGGCCTCTAACTTAATTTGAAAGGGCTCACGTGAAGGGCCAGAAAAGTAATTTTTGGAGGTCTCACCACATCATACACACATAAACAATGACAGTTAAGGGTGGGGGCTGTTGGATTTCCCATTGCCTAGGCCATCTGTGGTTGCCATGGGTAATGTGACTTAAAGGGGTGCATGCCAATGTTTCTTTAGCTTAAAATTTGTGTTTCTGTCCATACTAATCTAGAGGAAAGAAGGTTTCCAAGTATTTTTCACTTTCCATATTGAGTTTGGACTGTCTAGTTGATAGGCTGTGATAGTGGGGTAATACTGGGACTTGGGCATGTTAGATGCACCCAGGCATGCTTCCCCTGCTGTCCCAGTTGCTTTCCAGGGTGTTGGCATCATTTCCTTGGGTGTCATTGTGGACTTGGTGGCTCTCCTTAGTCGAATTTGGGTTTCCCCTGAAACAAGCATTTTTTCCCCATAGACTTTGATGGGATTCGATATTCGGTTGAATAGTTGAATATTGAGGGGCTACTTGAAACGAATATTTCACTACTCGCTCATCTCTATTCATAACCGCACTATCTGTTTTAGTAAATACTTGTATTCCTTACAGAGACGTATTAGAAAGTAAAAAAAAAAAAAAGGCGTATTAGAACTTTGCATTGTACAGTTCCTCTGCTGTTCCTCCTGGAAATGTTTTGGTAAAATGACAACTAATAGTTACTACCCTCCCTGTTGATAGGGTGTTAATAATATGACATTATTTGCATTGACTGGACTGTGGATGGACATTGACAAGAGGAATGTTAATAGTCGATTGTTAATGGAGTGAATGAAATAACATACAATATTGATCAGTATTCATACTGATATTGCAGGGAATATAGGTATAGTGCTAAAGGAAACGTTTCAGAAGAACTGACAGCTCCTCTTTATATCTAACAAAACTGAGCCATCCATCTTTATTGATTTAAGGGTTATATTGTTACAATGTCTTGGAAGCAATGTTGAATATTTCACCTCACTTTTAACATCTTATATTGTAGAGTAATTCTCTATCAGACTAATAAATTGTCCATTGTGAATGTTCTTAATTAGTTCAGAGTGAGATAACATAACTCTTGTATATAATTACCGGGATTTACCTTCTTCTCTACAGTAGACAGTAGTATCTAAGATTTAGCATTGAATAACCTGGTCCACAAATTATAAAGAAATTATTTGGAATTGAAAGGTACATTAAATCTTCGGTTTCTGTTAATAATGATGATTGGATGTATACTCTGTAACCTCTGTGGCTTCTGAACCTTTCCCGCTTTCCTTGCTACTTAATTATTATTGTTAACAAGCAGGATTATTGGATCTTTCTTGTGAGAAAGTCCAGATGTCTCAAGCATCATAGCTTTGAATTAGCATATAAAGGTAAAGTATGGAACCTGTCGGTGCTTTGGATGTTCTTAAATCATGTACATTATTAGAACAAGAGAAGACCACAAAGAGAATGAGGAAATATGAAGATAAAATACATCATGGAGAACACTTCTTTGTTCTGCAAACAGACAGTTCACTGTCATGTTCTAGCCCGTATTGAACTGATATTAACTGCTTTTGTGTAGTATTTGAAAAGAATGAAGGCATCAAAACTAATCCAGAATGTCACATCTGTATATCTCAGCTCTAGAACCAGGGGCGTAACTTGAGGGGATGCAGAGGGTGCAGTCGCACCAGAGCCCATGAGTCTTAGGGGCCCCATAAACACTGGTATCAGTATTGAGATCGCAGCCTCCATCTATCCCATAAACCAAGGAGACTCACAGATTACCCTAACCACACTAAGGTTGATTAAACTCCTTAGCACTCGTAACCATTAGAGATGAGCGAACAGTGTTCTATCGAACTCATGTTCGATCGGATATTAGGCTGTTCGGCATGTTCGAATCGAATCGAACACCGCGTGGTAAAGTGCGCCATTACTCGATTCCCCTCCCACCTTCCCTGGCGCCTTTTTTGCTCCAATAACAGCGCAGGGTAGGTGGGACAGGAACTACGACACCGGTGACGTTGAGAAAAGTAGGCAAAACCCATTGGCTGCCGAAAACATGTGACCTCTAATTTAAAAGAACAGCGCCGCCCAGGTTCGCGTCATTCTGAGCTTGCAATTCACCGAGGACGGAGGTTTCCGTCCAGCTAGCTAGGGCTTAGATTCTGGGTAGGCAGGGACAGGCTAGGATAGGAAGGAGAAGACAACCAACAGCTCTTGTAAGAGCTAAATTCCAGGGAGAAGCTTGTCAGTGTAACGTGGCACTGACGGGCTCAATCGCCGCAACCCAGCTTTCCCAGGATCCTGAATGGAATACACTGTCAGTGTATTCCCGTATACCCGATATATACCCCGATACCCGTTCCAACGGTGTGCCCCCCCACCTTCACCCCAGAAATACCCTGCAAGTCCCCTAGCAATAGAATTGGGGCTATATACACCCACAATTTTTACTACTGGTATACAGTGCCATTGTCTGACTGGGAATTCAAAGAATATATTGGGGTTATAAATACCCTCATTTCTTGCTACTGCCATATAGTGCCAGTTTCTGACTGGTAATTCAAAGAATATATTGGGGTTACGTGCACCCACAATTTTTACTACTGGTATACAGTGCCATTGTCTGACTGGGAATTCAAAGAATATATTGGGAATACAAATACCCTCATTTCTTGCTACTGCCATATAGTGCCAGTTTCTGACTGGTAATTCAAAGAATATATTGGGGTTACGTGCACCCACAATTTTTACTACTGGTATACAGTGCCATTGTCTGACTGGGAATTCAAAGAATATATTGGGAATACAAATACCCTCATTTCTTGCTACTGCCATATAGTGCCAGTGTCTGACTGGGAATTCAAAGAATATATTGGGGTTACGTGCACCCACAATTTTTACTACTGGTATACAGTGCCATTGTCTGACTGGGAATTCAAAGAATATATTGGGAATACAAATACCCTCATTTCTTGCTACTGCCATATAGTGCCAGTGTCTGACTGGGAATTCAAAGAATATATTGGGGTTACGTGCACCCACAATTTTTACTACTGGTATACAGTGCCATTGTCTGACTGGGAATTCAAAGAATATATTGGGGTTATAAATACCCTCATTTCTTGCTACTGCCATATAGTGCCAGTTTCTGACTGGTAATTCAAAGAATATATTGGGGTTACGTGCACCCACAATTTTTACTACTGGTATACAGTGCCATTGTCTGACTGGGAATTCAAAGAATATATTGGGAATACAAATACCCTCATTTCTTGCTACTGCCATATAGTGCCAGTGTCTGACTGGGAATTCAAAGAATATATTGGGGTTACGTGCACCCACAATTTTTACTACTGGTATACAGTGCCATTGTCTGACTGGGAATTCAAAGAATATATTGGGAATACAAATACCCTCATTTCTTGCTACTGCCATATAGTGCCAGTGTCTGACTGGGAATTCAAAGAATATATTGGGGTTACGTGCACCCACAATTTTTACTACTGGTATACAGTGCCATTGTCTGACTGGGAATTCAAAGAATATATTGGGGTTATAAATACCCTCATTTCTTGCTACTGCCATATAGTGCCAGTTTCTGACTGGTAATTCAAAGAATATATTGTGGTTACGTGCACCCACAATTTTTACTACTGGTATACAGTGCCATTGTCTGACTGGGAATTCAAAGAATATATTGGGAATACAAATACCCTCATTTCTTGCTACTGCCATATAGTGCCAGTTTCTGACTGGTAATTCAAAGAATATATTGGGGTTACGTGCACCCACAATTTTTACTACTGGTATACAGTGCCATTGTCTGACTGGGAATTCAAAGAATATATTGGGAATACAAATACCCTCATTTCTTGCTACTGCCATATAGTGCCAGTGTCTGACTGGGAATTCAAAGAATATATTGGGGTTACGTGCACCCACAATTTTTACTACTGGTATACAGTGCCATTGTCTGACTGGGAATTCAAAGAATATATTGGGAATACAAATACCCTCATTTCTTGCTACTGCCATATAGTGCCAGTTTCTGACTGGTAATTCAAAGAATATATTGGGGTTACGTGCACCCACAATTTTTACTACTGGTATACAGTGCCATTGTCTGACTGGGAATTCAAAGAATATATTGGGAATACAAATACCCTCATTTCTTGCTACTGCCATATAGTGCCAGTGTCTGACTGGGAATTCAAAGAATATATTGGGGTTACGTGCACCCACAATTTTTACTACTGGTATACAGTGCCATTGTCTGACTGGGAATTCAAAGAATATATTGGGGTTATAAATACCCTCATTTCTTGCTACTGCCATATAGTGCCAGTTTCTGACTGGTAATTCAAAGAATATATTGTGGTTACGTGCACCCACAATTTTTACTACTGGTATACAGTGCCATTGTCTGACTGGGAATTCAAAGAATATATTGGGAATACAAATACCCTCATTTCTTGCTACTGCCATATAGTGCCAGTGTCTGACTGGTAATTCAAAGAATATATTGGGGTTACGTGCACCCACAATTTTTACTACTGGTATACAGTGCCATTGTCTGACTGGGAATTCAAAGAATATATTGGGAATACAAATACCCTCATTTCTTGCTACTGCCATATAGTGCCAGTGTCTGACTGGGAATTCAAAGAATATATTGTGGTTACGTGCACCCACAATTTTTACTACTGGTATACAGTGCCATTGTCTGACTGGGAATTCAAAGAATATATTGGGAATACAAATACCCTCATTTCTTGCTACTGCCATATAGTGCCAGTTTCTGACTGGTAATTCAAAGAATATATTGGGGTTACGTGCACCCACAATTTTTACTACTGGTATACAGTGCCATTGTCTGACTGGGAATTCAAAGAATATATTGGGAATACAAATACCCTCATTTCTTGCTACTGCCATATAGTGCCAGTTTCTGACTGGTAATTCAAAGAATATATTGGGGTTACGTGCACCCACAATTTGTACTACTGGTATACAGTGCCATTGTCTGACTGGGAATTCAAAGAATATATTGGGAATACAAATACCCTCATTTCTTGCTACTGCCATATAGTGCCAGTGTCTGACTGGGAATTCAAAGAATATATTGGGGTTACGTGCACCCACAATTTTTACTACTGGTATACAGTGCCATTGTCTGACTGGGAATTCAAAGAATATATTGGGGTTATAAATACCCTCATTTCTTGCTACTGCCATATAGTGCCAGTTTCTGACTGGTAATTCAAAGAATATATTGTGGTTACGTGCACCCACAATTTTTACTACTGGTATACAGTGCCATTGTCTGACTGGGAATTCAAAGAATATATTGGGAATACAAATACCCTCATTTCTTGCTACTGCCATATAGTGCCAGTTTCTGACTGGTAATTCAAAGAATATATTGGGGTTACGTGCACCCACAATTTTTACTACTGGTATACAGTGCCATTGTCTGACTGGGAATTCAAAGAATATATTGGGAATACAAATACCCTCATTTCTTGCTACTGCCATATAGTGCCAGTTTCTGACTGGTAATTCAAAGAATATATTGTGGTTACGTGCACCCACAATTTTTACTACTGGTATACAGTGCCATTGTCTGACTGGGAATTCAAAGAATATATTGGGAATACAAATACCCTCATTTCTTGCTACTGCCATATAGTGCCAGTTTCTGACTGGTAATTCAAAGAATATATTGGGGTTACGTGCACCCACAATTTTTACTACTGGTATACAGTGCCATTGTCTGACTGGGAATTCAAAGAATATATTGGGAATACAAATACCCTCATTTCTTGCTACTGCCATATAGTGCCAGTGTCTGACTGGGAATTCAAAGAATATATTGGGGTTACGTGCACCCACAATTTTTACTACTGGTATACAGTGCCATTGTCTGACTGGGAATTCAAAGAATATATTGGGAATACAAATACCCTCATTTCTTGCTACTGCCATATAGTGCCAGTTTCTGACTGGTAATTCAAAGAATATATTGGGGTTACGTGCACCCACAATTTTTACTACTGGTATACAGTGCCATTGTCTGACTGGGAATTCAAAGAATATATTGGGAATACAAATACCCTCATTTCTTGCTGCTGCCATATAGTGCCAGTGTCTGACTGGGAATTCAAAGAATATATTGGGGTTACGTGCACCCACAATTTTTACTACTGGTATACAGTGCCATTGTCTGACTGGGAATTCAAAGAATATATTGGGGTTATAAATACCCTCATTTCTTGCTACTGCCATATAGTGCCAGTTTCTGACTGGTAATTCAAAGAATATATTGGGGTTACGTGCACCCACAATTTTTACTACTGGTATACAGTGCCATTGTCTGACTGGGAATTCAAAGAATATATTGGGAATACAAATACCCTCATTTCTTGCTACTGCCATATAGTGCCAGTTTCTGACTGGCAATTCAAAGAATATATTGGGGTTACGTGCACCCACAATTTTTACTACTGGTATACAGTGCCATTGTCTGACTGGGAATTCAAAGAATATATTGGGAATACAAATACCCTCATTTCTTGCTACTGCCATATAGTCCCAGTGTCTGACTGGGAATTCAAAGAATATATTGGGGTTACGTGCACCCACAATTTTTACTACTGGTATACAGTGCCATTGTCTGACTGGGAATTCAAAGAATATATTGGGAATACAAATACCCTCATTTCTTGCTACTGCCATATAGTGCCAGTGTCTGACTGGGAATTCAAAGAATATATTGGGGTTACGTGCACCCACAATTTTTACTACTGGTATACAGTGCCATTGTCTGACTGGGAATTCAAAGAATATATTGGGGTTATAAATACCCTCATTTCTTGCTACTGCCATATAGTGCCAGTTTCTGACTGGTAATTCAAAGAATATATTGGGGTTACGTGCACCCACAATTTTTACTACTGGTATACAGTGCCATTGTCTGACTGGGAATTCAAAGAATATATTGGGAATACAAATACCCTCATTTCTTGCTACTGCCATATAGTGCCAGTTTCTGACTGGTAATTCAAAGAATATATTGGGGTTACGTGCACCCACAATTTTTACTACTGGTATACAGTGCCATTGTCTGACTGGGAATTCAAAGAATATATTGGGAATACAAATACCCTCATTTCTTGCTACTGCCATATAGTGCCAGTGTCTGACTGGGAATTCAAAGAATATATTGGGGTTACGTGCACCCACAATTTTTACTACTGGTATACAGTGCCATTGTCTGACTGGGAATTCAAAGAATATATTGGGAATACAAATACCCTCATTTCTTGCTACTGCCATATAGTGCCAGTGTCTGACTGGGAATTCAAAGAATATATTGGGGTTACGTGCACCCACAATTTTTACTACTGGTATACAGTGCCATTGTCTGACTGGGAATTCAAAGAATATATTGGGGTTATAAATACCCTCATTTCTTGCTACTGCCATATAGTGCCAGTTTCTGACTGGTAATTCAAAGAATATATTGGGGTTACGTGCACCCACAATTTTTACTACTGGTATACAGTGCCAATTTCTAACTAGGAATTCAAAATGCGCAAGGCTCCCGGAAAGGGACGTGGACGAGGCCGTGGGCGAGGTCGGGGGAATGGTTCTGGGGAGCAAGGTAGCAGTGAAGCCACAGGGCGTCCCGTGCCTACTCCTGTGGGGCAGCAAGCATTGCGCCACTCCACAGTGCCAGGGTTGCTTGCCACATTAACTAAACTGCAGGGTACAAACCTTAGTAGGCCCGAGAACCAGGAACAGGTCTTGCAATGGCTGTCAGAGAACGCTTACAGCACATTGTCCAGCAGCCAGTCAGACTCTGCCTCCTCTCCTCCTATTACCCAACAGTCTTGTCTTCCTTCCTCCCAAAATTCCGAAGCTTTACAGAACAATAACCCAAACTGTCCCTGCTCCCCAGAGCTGTTCTCCGCTCCTTTCATTGTCCCTCAACCTGCCTCTCCACGTCACGATTCCACGAACCTAACAGAGGAGCATCTGTGTCCAGATGCTCAAACACTAGAGTCTCCTCCATCTCCGTTCGATTTGGTGGTGGATGACCAGCAACCCACCCTCATCGACGATGATGTGACGCAGTTGCCGTCAGGGCATCCAGTTGACCGGCGCATTGTGCGGGAGGAGGAGATGAGACAGGAGTTGGAAGAGGAAGTGGTGGATGATGAGGACACTGACCCGACCTGGACAGGGGGGATGTCAAGCGGGGAAAGTAGTGTGGATGTTGAGGCAGGTGCAGCACCAAAAAGGGTAGCTAGAGGCAGAGGCAGAGGTCAGCAGCTTAGGCGAAGCCAGGCCACACCCGGAATCTCCCAAGATGTTCCAGTTCGTACCCAGCCCCGAAAAACTCCCACCTCGAGGGCACGTTTCTCGAAGGTGTGGAGTTTTTTCAAGGAATGCGCCGAGGACAGATATAGTGTTGTCTGCACAATTTGCCTCTCGAAATTGATTAGGGGCTCTGAGAAGAGCAACCTGTCCACCACTTCAATGCGCCGTCATTTGGAATCCAAGCACTGGAATCAGTGGCAGGCAGCAACGGCAGGACAAAGGCCGCCTGCCGTTCACGCCACTGCCACTGCCTCTGCCACTGCCTCTGCCTCTGCCACTGCCACTGCTGACTGTGCTGGCGATGCACTCCAGAGGACGAGCCAGGACACCACTTCATCTGCCTCCGCCACTTTGTTGACTTCTACCTCATCCTCCCCTGGTCCTGTCTTATCTCCTTCTCCTGCACCATCAAAGGCACCATCAGGCGTTTCTTTACAACAACCCACCATCTCTCAGACATTGGAGCTGCGGCAGAAATACACTGCTAACCACCCACACGCGCAAGCCTTGAACGCCAACATCGCTAAACTGCTGGCCCAGGAGATGTTGGCGTTCCGGCTTGTTGAAACTCCCGCCTTCCTGGACCTGATGGCAACTGCGGCACCTCGCTATGCCGTCCCTAGCCGTCACTACTTCTCCCGGTGTGCCGTCCCCGCCTTGCACCAGCACGTGTCACTCAACATCAGGCGGGCCCTTAGTTCCGCGCTTTGCACAAAGGTCCACTTGACCACCGACGCGTGGACAAGTGCATGCGGACAGGGACGCTACATTTCACTGACGGCACACTGGGTGAATGTAGTTGAGGCTGGGACTGCTTCCCAAACTGGCCCGGTGTACCTCGTCTCCCCGCCTAACATTCCTGGCAGGGACACGAGAAGAACACCCCCCTCCTCCTCCTCCTCTACCGCCTCCTCCTCCGCCACCGCCTCCTCCTCCGCCACCGCCTCCTCCTCCGCTGTTAGATTGACCCCAGCTACGAGTTGGAAACGTTGCAGCACTGGCGTTGGTAGACGTCAGCAGGCTGTGCTGAAGCTGATCAGCTTGGGGGACAGACAGCACACTGCCTCCGAGGTGAGGGATGCCCTCCTCGATGAGACGGCAATATGGTTTGAGCCGCTGCACCTGGGCCCAGGCATGGTCGTTTGTGATAACGGCCGGAACCTGGTAGCAGCTCTGGAGCTTGCCGGACTCCAACATGTTCCATGCCTGGCCCACGTCTTCAACCTAGTGGTGCAACGTTTCCTAAAGAGCTACCCCAATGTTCCAGAGCTACTGGTGAAAGTGCGGCGCATGTGCGCCCACTTTCGCAAGTCGACAGTAGCCGCTGCTAGCTTAAAATCTCTCCAGCAACGCCTGCATGTGCCACAACACCGGCTTTTGTGCGACGTCCCCACACGCTGGAACTCAACGTTTCAGATGTTGAATAGAGTGGTTGAGCAGCAGAGACCTTAGATGGAATACCAGCTACAAAACCCTAGGGTGCCACAAAGTCAGCTGCCTCAGTTTCACATCCATGAGTGGCCATGGATGAGAGACCTTTGTGACATCCTACGGGTCTTTGAGGAGTCCACAAGGAGGGTGAGCTCTGAGGATGCGATGGTGAGCCTTACAATCCCGCTCTTGTGTGTTCTGAGAGAATCCCTGATTGACATCAGGGATAACTCAGATCACACAGAGGAGTTAGGGATAGCATCCGATCCATCACAGCTGGAGAGTAGGTCCACACATCTGTCCGCTTCACTGCGTTTAATGGAGGAGGAGGAGGAGGAGGAAGAAGAGTTGTCCGATGATGTGATGGTGATACAGGAGGCTTCCGGGCAACTTCGAATCGTCCCATTGTTGCAGCGCGGATGGGTAGACATGGAGGATGAGGAGGAAATGGAGATTGAACTTTCCGGTGGGGCCAGAGGAGTCATGCCAACTAACACTGTGGCAGACATGGCTGAGTTCATGTTGGGGTGCTTTACAACCGACAAGCGTATTGTCAAAATCATGGAGGACAACCAGTACTGGATCTTTGCTATCCTTGACCCCCGGTATAAAAACAACATCTCGTCTTTTATTCCGGTAGAGGGGAGGGCCAATCGCATCAATGCTTGCCACAGGCAATTGGTGCAGAATATGATGGAGATGTTTCCAGCATGTGACGTTGGCGGCAGGGAGGGCAGTTCCTCCAGTAGGCAACCAAGTTCTCACCGGTCCACACAAACGAGGGGCACACTGTCTAAGGTCTGGGACACCTTGATGGCACCCCCTCGCCAAAGTGCCGCCACGGAGGGTCCTAGTGTCACCAGGCGTGAGAAGTATAGGCGCATGTTGCGGGAATACCTTTCCGACCACAGCCCTGTCCTCTCCGACCCCTCTGCGCCCTACACGTATTGGGTGTCGAAGTTGGACCTGTGGCTTGAACTTGCCCTATATGCCTTGGAGGTGCTGTCCTGTCCTGCCGCCAGCGTCCTATCTGAGAGGGTGTTCAGTGCAGCCGGTGGCATCATCACTGACAAGCGCACCCGTCTGTCAGCTGAGAGTGCCGACCGGCTCACTTTGATAAAAATGAACCACCACTGGGTAGAGCCGTCATTTTTGTGCCCACCTGTGTAAAGCACCCCAACATGAAACTCCATGTCTGTACTCAACCTCTCCAATTCCTCCGCATCCTCATACTCATCCACCATAAGCGTTGCACAATTCTGCTAATACTAGGCTCCCTCCACCCTGATTTCCCCCAACTCTGCTGGTTAGAGGCTCCCTCCACCCTGATTTCCACCAACTCTGCTGGTTAGAGGCTCCCTCCACCATGAATTTGCCCAAACTGGGCTGTTTAGAGGCTCCCTCCACCATGAATTGGTCCAAACTGGGGTTTTTAGAGGCTCCCTCCACCATGAATTGGTCCAAACTGGGCTGTTTAGCGGCTCCCTCCACCATTAATTGGTCCAAACTGGGCTGGTTAGAGGCTCCCTCCACCATGAATTTGCCCAAACTGGGCTGTTTAGAGGCTCCCTCCACCATGAATTTGCCCAAACTGGGCTGGTTAGAGGCTCCCTCCACCATGAATTGGTCCAAACTGGGGTTTTTAGAGGCTCCCTCCACCATGAATTGGTCCAAACTTGGCTGTTTAGAGGCTCCCTCCACCATTAATTGGTCCAAACTGGGCTGGTTAGAGGCTCCCTCCACCATGAATTGGTCCAAACTGGGCTGTTTAGCGGCTCCCTCCACCATTAATTGGTCCAAACTGGGCTGGTTAGAGGCTCCCTCCACCATGAATGTGCCCAAACTGGGCTGTTTAGAGGCTCCCTCCACCATGAATTTGCCCAAACTGGGCTGGTTAGAGGCTCCCTCCACCATGAATTGGTCCAAACTGGGGTTTTTAGAGGCTCCCTCCACCATGAATTGGTCCAAACTTGGCTGTTTAGAGGCTCCCTCCACCATTAATTGGTCCAAACTGGGCTGGTTAGAGGCTCCCTCCACCATGAATTTGCCCAAACTGGGCTGGTTAGAGGCTCCCTCCACCATGAATTGGTCCAAACTGGGGTTTTTAGAGGCTCCCTCCACCATGAATTGGTCCAAACTTGGCTGTTTAGAGGCTCCCTCCACCATTAATTGGTCCAAACTGGGCTGGTTAGAGGCTCCCTCCACCATGAATTGGTCCAAACTGGGTTTTTTAGAGGCTCCCTCCACCATGAATTTGCCCAATCTGGGCTGTTTAGAGGCTCCCTCCACCATGAATTGGTCCAAACTGGGCTGGTTAGAGGCTCCCTCCACCATGAATTTCCCAAAACTTGGCTGTTTAGAGGCTCCCTCCACCATGAATTGGTCCAAACTGGGCTGGTTAGAGGCTCCCTCCACCATGAATTTGCCCAAACTGGGCTGTTTAGAGGCTCCCTCCACCATGAATTGGTCCAAACTGGGTTTTTTAGAGGCTCCCTCCACCATGAATTGGTCCAAACTGGGCTGTTTAGAGGCTCCCTCCACCATGAATTTGCCCAAACTGGGCTGGTTAGAGGCTCCCTCCACCATGAATTGGTCCAAACTGGGCTGGTTAGAGGCTCCCTCCACCATGAATTTGCCCAAACTGGGGTGTTTAGAGGCTCCCTCCACCATGAATTTGCCCAAACTCTGCTGGTTAGAGGCTCAATCCACCCTGATTTTCAAAACAAATGTTGGTGCCAACCTCAACTTACTACAAGGGCCAAATTCACTGCTGGTGACAAGCTCTCCTCACTGCAAGTGCCAAATACACATGTTTCAAGGTGTTTTCCTACTGTCAGAGAGGTGGTATTGAGTGTGTAAAGTGTGTAGTTGTTAGGCTGTGATGTTGGGGTAATAGAGGGTCTTTGGTGTGTTAGATGCCCCCAGACATGCTTCCCCTGCTGTCCCAGTGTCATTCCAGAGGTGTTGGCATCATTTCCTGGGGTGTCATAGTGGACTTGGTGACCCTCCAGACACGGATTTGGGTTTCCCCCTTAACGAGTATCTGTTCCCCATAGACTATAATGGGGTTCGAAACCCATTCGAACACACGAACATTGAGCGGCTGTTCGAATCGAATTTCGAACCTCGAACATTTTAGTGTTCGCTCATCTCTAGTAACCATCACTACCAAGAATTCGCTGTAGGGATGAGGTAGGGGGCCCCGGATAGAAGATTGCCCCAGGGCCCACAAGACAATAGTTACGCCACTGTCTAGAACCCATAGTTATGTGTGTATGTTCTGGAAAGTAGAATTGAAAATGAATTAATATTTATGGGGCAGTTTTATTGTGAGCATCAAACTGACTGTATATACTGTACAGTATGCAGTACTATTAAGAAAATATTTGTTCCATTCTTTCAACATCATTTTAATATACATTCAATACCTGAAATTACTGCTTTTTTGTCTATTTGGATATCTTATAGACATATTTTATACTGAGATGACATCATTAATTGTGGCTTTTGCACTTTTGCAATTATTCCTATATATTTTGTAATAGTGCTTGATAATTTAGTCATTTGCGGGAAAATAATACCGGATAGGTCATCAATATAAGATCAGTGGGGTTCTAACCCCTGGACCTGCTCCAATCAGCTGTTTTCAGAAACTGTTATATGGAGAACAAAGCTAAAATCAGGGGCCACACGGTGGCTCAGTGGTTAGCACTGCAGCCTTGCAGCGCTGGGTCCTGGTGTTCAAATCCCACCAAGGACAAAAAAACATCTGCAAGGAGTTTGTATGTTCTCCCCGTGTTTGCATGGATTTCCATCCCGCATTCCAAAAAGACATACTGATAGGGAAAAATGTACATTGTGAGCTCTATGTGGGACTCACAATCTACATTTAACAAAAAAAACAAAAACAAAGCTAAAATCAGATAGTCCTGTTCTTTATGTAGCGGCTGTGCTGAGTTACTGCAGCTCAACTGCCATTCACTTATGTAGGAGATGGCTGCAGTAACTCAGCACAGCCATACATGGAGATCAGAGCTTATTATTACTGTCTGTATAGTGGCTAATGAGAACAGCTGATCTGCGTGGTTCAGCTTTTGAATCCATGGCAATCTGATATTGATGACCTACTGTGGATAGGTAATAATATAATTGGCCCCCCAAAAAACCTTTAACCAATCCTGCCTCCATTCCCTGAAAACTAAAACTTCAAATCAAGGATGTGGAAAACTAAGGGAACCAGTTAAGCCCCAAATGCCTCAACATTTACTCTCTGCTGTGATTGACATCCCTCAGCCCTGCCGATTTCACAGTACAGGCTGTATAAGGGTATGGAGATCTTGTTCCATGAGCGCTCCACCCTCTTTATGTAAAATACCACATTTGAATATGGAATAAAATTTTCTTTTGGAAGATTGAGGCAGTGCTTGGACACTTTTAGGCCCAGTTCACATCTGCATTGAGTATTATGTTCAGGGAGTCTGCTTGGAGACCACCAAAACACCAAATACCGAACATATTAAAAAGTGGTGAGCAATGAAAGCACATGGACTCCATAGACTTCTTACAGCACTTTTCTCTCTGCATGTTCCATGCTGACAATGCGCAGAAAACACACAGAGCCCATTATAGTCTATGAGATCCGTATGCTTTCATTGCTCACCGATTTTTAGTGCATTCGTTATTCCGTTAGGGGAGTACCGAAGATGTGAACCAGGCCTTAGACAGTAAATGAGATGCAGTGTGAGATACTATGAGATACTGAAGGTGGGTTGGGGGTTATATTGAGCTGACAGGTTTCCTGTATATGGTGGGTACAGGTTTCTTCTTGGCAACATTGATCTATAAAAATTCAGGTCACAGAAAATGGTCAAAAATTTTGAGTGTATGTTCTGTTTAATTCAGTTGAGATCGAGACTTAGAGATGACCACCTTATTTTGTGTTATTTATCAATGGCATTTAAGTCTTTTATTTTACTATGACATATCTTTATTTTACTAAAATGCATCAAGTAAAAGGATGGAACCATTACCTTCTATGTATCTTTGCTTTAGATTGACTTACATTTGGGCAAACTTGCTTATACTTGTTAAAGGAAATTTTGGAGGCTTTACTTCCTCTTCCTTGGAGCAGTGTCTTAGTGAGAGAAGGTCATCATTGTTTACCGCATCTGTTTAGAACATAAGTCCAGTGGGTCACATAGCTGATTTCGGAGTTATTTATACTGCATCTTGCTGAACATGTGCCCTTAAATAAAGGTCCAGACTGTAAGCTGTGCAACCTGACAGGTCAGGCAAAAGCAATAGAACGACAGACAAAACAAAAACAAGTTCAGGTTTCAGCCCTGACAAATTTCTTAAGCGCAAAATAGTAAATTATTATTTGTGGTATCACTACAACCATAACAGAACTACAGTGTAGTTATTATTTCATTGTACTGATAGAGCTCTATGAGCATTATGTGGTACAAAGAGTCAACGGCCATGCTCCTTAACATTGTCACTACAGGGAGATGTCCTCAGAGATGTTTTGTGTAACAAATTGTCATACCCGTACACTCACCCTGGCTATGGATGTTATACAGATGTGATATCCAGTTAAGAGTAGTTAGTCATTTCAATTTCTCAAGAAAGCAATTTTATATTATATCACAAAATGAAACAAAATGACTTCAAAAACTGCAATTAACACTTTCCCCCCTGCAAATGGGGAAGGCTAACCTCTCAATTTAGCAACCTTAGATGGGTGACCTTTAATGACCATATAGTGTGTCTTGACTAAAGACAGGTTAGCATAGATAGATTAGATAGATAGATAGATAGATAGATAGATAGATAGATAGATAGAAAGAAAGAAAGAAAGAAAGAAAGAAAGAAAGAAAGAAAGAAAGAAAGAAGGAATACTTTATTGTGCCTTGAAAGAAAATTTATTGTCCAACAGCTCATCAGTCAGTACCATCATAGTCTAATTGTGTTGAACAATTCTCTCATAACCTGTGAAGTTAGGGCAGTCAGATGAAAGTTGGCCATATTGTTATCACCATGTCACGCTACTGGTGGTACGGGATCAGGAGTCCAGTCGTCGGGAAACACAGAGGAGGCTGGAGACAGCAGGTGGATGGCCCACAGGGGCTGAGGTAGTAGTCCAAGATCAGCTGAGTAAAGACCAGGTAGAAGTCTGTAGTCTTTCAAGGGCTGTAGTCAAGCTATGGTGAGCTTGCAGGTGAAGTTCCAAAGAACTGAAGAAGATCTCCAGCAAGGAGGTCTCCTGGGTGTTCAGGCTGTATCCGGAATAAACTGAACACAATACCAACACAAACAGGAAGTGTCAGAGTCACCTATATATAGCCAGTCCAATCAAGGTTAATACAGGGCGGGTTCCAATTCTTAGCAGCAGCTGATGAGCCTCAGCAGTAGGCTCCACACAGACGTCCAACAGGCCATTATTCCACAAGCCTGATAGCTCAGGTAGCAAGGAGACACTGGGTAAAACAGCAGGTCACAGGTTCAAATCCTGACACACCATTTCTTTTGGGTACTGGAATTAGCCAAGAGATCTTCCATAGGGTGGGGACCTTCTGTGCCTGTAAGCCTGTAAGTCATGTTATATAAGTGGATGGGCCCCCCACACCACACAGCTCCTCAGAACTCTGAAAGTCAGAGAGTCAGGCCCTGATGCTTTTCTAGCCTTCACCTCACAAAACATTCCCTAGTTCCTCAACATGGATCAGCCATGAAGCACCCATCCCTGCTCCATCCTGCAAATTAACAACTTCTCCCCTACTCCCCATTGTGGCGTTACCCTCAGTAACCTTGTACTTGTCACTAAATCTGTTGAAAATCTGTTTAGAGCATTGGTATACTCTCTGTATCCCTCAGTGGACTGCGCACCTACTTTGAGGCCTTTTATGGAGTTTAGGCTGGTCTATACCTCCTTTAAGGTATAGTGGTCAGTTTGCTTTCAACCTTGCTAGTTTGTACACTTTCAACATACTCCTCAGGTTCCTCTGGATTGCTTTAGCTTCTTACCTATTCCTACTTGTAAATGTCAGTTTATTCTTGTTCAATAGGTATTTTAGGTCTCTTGTCACCCAAGGCTTTCTGTTAGGGAAGCACTTAATAACCCTAACTGGCACCACTGTGTCCATATAAAAGTTGATATAGTCTGTGAAATGCCCCTGTGAAATGCCCCACTGTCTGGTCAACATTACCTCCCATTTGGTAAATTAGTATATCCCAGAGGGTAGTGTTAGAACAACAATGCAGTTCATCATCAGCCTCCTTAGTCCACGTCCAGATCCATCGCCTCACCACAGTTCTGCACATTATATAGACTATATAGAGCATTATATACATTATATAGAGCCTATAGACAGGACTTAGTTGGATCAGATTATAGTCCAATCCTCCCAGTAAGGTGCTGGGCTGAGGAACGTACTGTAAGCCAATGGCTGTTCAGGTAATGGAGGGGGTGTACATCTCACCCAGACTACTAAGGTGGGTGAGATGAGAAAACTCCAGAAAGAACATTTCTCAGCAGATAACTATTGTCTGCAGAGGGTTATTTCAAAGTTCTAGTTACTGGGCGTGATTTTTAGGAATGGCAGGTAGGATTGGTAGTGGGACCTGTCCTTCCACCCTCCTCCAGTCCACACTTTGGGGATATTCCGATGCTGATGGGCGTCAATCATTATTTGCCAGACCTGTCTGTGCTGCGGCACTGGGACTAGAGACTGGGCCTCAGGTCTGCCAAGTTGTGGTGAATGGCCATTCTGTCCAGGCATTGTTGGACTCTGGTAGCCTGGTCACTCTGGTGCATGCCAGCTTGAGAGCTGGGAACTCTATCCCGGACAAACGTATGAGTGGGATATCAAGGACTACCCCATGTTCAAGGTCACAATAGAGACTATATTAGGATTTGTTTATTATGAAGTGGTTGTTGTAAAAAAAACCTTATGCATATTGTGATTTTGGGACGTGATTTCCCTTTGTTCTGGGATTTGTGGGGAAAAGGTACAACCACACAGCCAAAGGTGGAAACCTCCCCCCCCCATGCCCAAAGTGCATGAGGAGGGTGACACCTTTCCATTACAGGTCCTAGCCGGAGAGGAGGATGATACCTCTTCCCCAGCCCCTGAGCCTAATATACCTGAATTAGAAATCTCACCGGATAATTTTGGTGCTGCACAGTTGAGAGATCCCACTCTTGCTAATGCTCATGATAATGTGACAGTTGTTAACAATGTGCCTCAGGAACCTGATGCTGACCACCTATTCCCACATTTTGCTATGAATAATGACCTCTTGTATCAGGTTGCAAAAAGTAATGGGGAAATTGTGGAGCAACTCCTCGTACCAAAGCCATACCGCCATGTGGTACTTGATATGGCCCATAATTATGTGCTTGGGGGACACCTAGGGGCGGAGAAAACACAGGAGAGGATTCTCCAAAGATTTTATTGGCCAGGCGTGTACAGGGAAGTGAAAGACTACTGTGCGTCCTGTCCTACGTGTCAGGTACATGCCCCAGCCCCACATTTCCGTAGTCCCTTGGTTCCCCTGCCCATCATTGAAGTGCCTTTTGAAAGGATTGGTATGGACTTAGTTGGTCCAATAGTCAAGTCAGCTAGAGGTCACCAATATATTCTACTTGTCTTAGATTATGCTACTCGCTATCCTGAGGCGGTTCCCTTGCGTAATACAACATCAAAGAGTATTGCCTGTGAGTTATTCTATATGTTTTCAAGAATAGGCATACCTAAAGAGATAAAGATTGCAAAATATTTAGCTCACCAATCCATAATCACATTCTTCTGGGAGACCAGAACACGGAAGGACTTCTCTGGAATAAAGGTATAACAACTGTAAAATTCGGCTCAACCAGAAGAACGAATACCAAATCCGAAGTAGAATACAAAATCTTTCTGAATCTTTATTTGTATTTCATAATAAAATAGTGAAGTAGTCACGAGATGGCAGCCTACGCGTTTCAGTGCAACCGCACCTTCCTCATGGCATGAAACTTAGTAACAACAATCACAATTTAAAAGCAACACCGGACACATCACTCCTCCCACTATGTTAACCCTTTGTAACATATATATTCAAAAACAATAACTTACCTATATATATATAAAAAATGTAAATACATCTCCCACCATAGACAGGTTACAAACATTGTATATAACTTGAACTCCACAGAAGGATCCCAACTACACCTCCTGGAACCCGGAAGTAAAACCAACAGCCTACAGATCGGGTTTAGGCAAAACTACATCTCCCACAATGCTTTGCAACTATACTACACTAACCCAACGCATTGACAAATGGGGAAACCAACTGCTATAATACAAACCATCAATGACTACAATGTAACAGATCTATTAATAAATGAAAGAGAGGTCTGATTGTATATTTAGACCTCCTGGATTACGCATACCTAAACGCATAATCCAGAAGGCCTCACGTAACAGGAGTTTTTTCCTCCAGTTGCCTCCTCTCTTTGGTTCCTCAACATATTCAATAGCATAAAATTTAAGGCTAGATGTATCACCTCTATAGACCTGCGCAAAGTGCTTAAACGCTCCTGATGTGTTTTCAAAAAATCTTCCGCTATCTGAAACATGTTCAGAGATTCTATTTTTAATAGGTCTAATCGAACATCCAACATACATTTTATTGCAGATTGCACACTCAATTATATAAACTGTGTAATTACTGTTACAATTCATGAAACTATTGATCTTAAAAGTTTCTGTCTCACCTGCATTACTAAACTCCTTACATTGTTTGCGAATTTACACATTGTGCATCTGCTGAGACCGCACCTGTAGAACCCTTTTAAATCCAACCAGGTTCCAGACAGTTTTTTTTGTCGCATCACTAAACATACTAGGCGATAACTGATCACCAAGAGTTTGACCCCGTTTAGCCACGAAATTAATGCCACCTTGTAACAAATTTTTTTGTAGTTGTATCCTGGCACAAGATTATCATATTTCGCTTGACGATGTTTACAATTTCTTTATACTGTCTACTGTACGGAGTAGAGAAGGTTAAATTAACCCTATCTCTGTTCTTATTATTTTTTTATATCTTTATTATATTCCAACAAAGATGTCTGTGTTTTAGCACCAACTTTATCCATAGCTTGCTTCAAGGTCCATTCTGGATACCCGCGAGCTCGCAGCCTATCCAGAGTTGAAGCCTGCTGTAACTTAAACTTAGAGTCAGATGTACAAGCTCTCCGTGTCGGTGATGTGGCAGGGTGATGTAGCGGCCGTACCGGAGTTTGTGCATTATTTAAACTCAAATTCTTTGAATTTGAGGTTTACTTTTTCTTGTGATATCCATGAAATCTCTTTTTTGGATATATCCCTTTTTGGTAATGTGAGTTTGGGCAAGGTGGAGACCTGTTTATATAGGAAATCTACAGCAAAAAATTTGGTTTTACTTGCTACTAGTCACCATCCAGAGCACACTATAAGGGCTGTTCCTATAGGGGAGCTATATAGGACACGGAGAGCTTGTACATCTGACTCTAAGTTTAAGTTACAGCAGGCTTCAACTCTGGATAGGCTGCGAGCTCGCGGGTATACAGAATGGACCTTGAAGCAAGCTATGGATAAAGTTGGTGCTAAAACACAGACATCTTTGTTGTTTACTTCCGGGTTCCAGGAGGTGTAGTTGGGATCCGTCTGTGGAGTTCAAGTTATATACGACGTTTGTAACCTGTCTATGGTGGGAGGTGTATTTACATTTTTTATATATAGGTAAGTTATTGTATTTTGGATATATATGTTTTTTGTATGTCATTCAATTCTGTATATTTAATAAATCCGAAGTATTTATATTGTTGTAATATGCTATAGATGAGTAGATGTGATACACTTTTTTGAATATATATGTTTACAAAGGGTTAACATAGTGGGAGGAGTGATGTGTCCGGTGTTGCTTTTAAATTGTGATTGTTGTTACTAAGTTTCATGCCATGAGGAAGGTGCGGTTGCACTGAAACGCGTAGGCTGCTATCTCGTGACTACTTCACTATTTTATTAAGAAATACAAATAAAGATTCAGAAAGATTTTTTATTCTACTTCGGATTTGGTATTCATTCTTTTTTTTTTTTTATTGTTTATTTATATAGCGCCATTAATTCCATGGTGCTTTACATTTGGGGGTTACATACAATACACAAAATATACAGGTACATATCATACTAACAGTGATCGGCTGGCACAGTGGGGTAGAGGGCCCTGCCCGCGAGGGCTTACAAATCTATGAGGGAAGGGGGTAGAGACAAAAGGAGAGGGGGAGACTGTACAGATGGCAGTGCGGTGATAGTGTTATTGGAGGTTGTAGGCCTTCCTGAATAGGTGAGTCTTCAGGGCTTTCTTGAATCCTGTGATTGTGGGGGTCAGTCTTATGTGTCGTGGTAAGGAGTTCCAGAGTATGGGGGATGCACGGGAGAAGTCTTGGAGACTGTTGTGTGAGGAGCGGATGAGGGCAGAGCGGAGTAGGAGGTCGTTGGAGGATCTGAGGTTACGTGTGGGCAGGTAGCGGGAGATGAGGTCAGAGATATATGGAGGGGACAGGTTGTGGATGGCTTTGTATGTTAGCGTTAGTAGCTTGAACTCAATTCGCTGGGCTATGGGTAACCAGTGGAGGGACTGGCAGAGGGGAGCAGCCGATGAGGATCGGGGGGTGAGGTGGATTAAGCGAGCAGCACAGTTTAGGGTGGACTGGAGGGGGGGCGAGGGTGTTTGCCGGGAGTCCATGCAGAAGGGTGTTGCAGTAGTCTAAGCGGGAGATTATGAGGGCCTGGACGAGCATCTTGGTAGTTTCTGGGGTGAGGAAGGAGCGGATTCGGTAGATGTTCTTGAGCTGGAGGCGACAAGAGGTGTTGAGGGTTTGAATATGTGGTTTGAAGGATAAGTCGGAATCCAGGGTTACCCCAAGGCATCGGGCCTGTGGGACAGGGGTAAGTGAGGTTCCATTAACTTTGATAGATGGGTCAGGAGGAGGGGCCATACAGGATGGGCTGAAGATGATAAACTCTGTTTTCTCCATGTTGAGTTTGAGAAAGCGGGAGGAGAGGAAGGAGGCTACGGCCGCTAGACAATCTGGAATTCTGACCAGCAGGGAGGTAATGTCTGGTCCAGAGATGTATATTTGGGTGTCGTCGGCATAGCAATGGTACTGAAAGCCATGAGATTCTATGAGTTGGCCCAGGCCAAGGGTGTAGATGGAGAACAGGAGGGGTCCTAGGACGGAGCCTTGGGGGACACCTACAGAGAGAGGGCGAGGTGAGGAGGTGGTGTGCGAGTGGGAGACGCTGAATGTGCGGTCAGAGAGGTATGAGGAGATCCACGAAAGGGCCAAGTCTGAGATACCAAGGGATGAGAGAATTTCTAACAGGAGGGAGTGGTCAACTGTGTCAAAGGCAGAGGAGAGGTCGAGGAGGAGGAGGACAGAGTAATGGCGCTTGGCTTTGGCGGTTAGCAGGTCATTAGTGACTTTTGTTAGGGCAGTTTCAGTGGAGTGCCGGGGTCTGAAGCCTGACTGAAGTCTGTCAAAGAGCAGGTTGGACGAGAGATAGGAGGAGAGTTCTGAGTGGACGTGTTGCTCAAGAAGTTTTGAGGCGTACGGGAGTAGTGAGATGGGACGATAGTTGGCAGGAGAGGACGGGTCGAGGGACGGTTTCTTAAGTATAGGAGTGACAGTGGCGTGTTTGAAGGCTGAGGAGAAGGATCCATTGGTTAGGGATAGATTGAAGAGATGGATTAGGGCTGGAGTGATAACTTCAGTTCTTCTGGTTGAGACGAATTTTGCAGTTGTTATACCTAAAGAGATGCTGACCGACCAAGGCACACCGTTCATGTCAAAGGTGATGAAAGAGCTATGCAAGCTGTTTAAAATTACCCACATACAGACCTCTGTGTATCACCCCCAGACAGATGGGTTAGTGGAGCACTTTAATAAGACTCTCAAGCATATGCTTAAAAAGATGGTAGAAAAAGATGGTCGTGACTGGGATTGCCTGTTGCCATACCTGATGTTCTCTATTAGAGAGGTTCCACAAGCATCTACAGGTTTTTCCCCTTTTGAATTAGTCTATGGTAGACACCCCAAGGGCTTACTTGATATAGCCAAAGAAACCTGGGAAACGGAAGCTTCCCCATACCGTAGTGTCATAGAGCATGTAGCTCAAATGCAGGACCGCATTTCAACAGTCATGCCAATTGTAAAAGAACATCTGCAAAGAGCACAAGAGGCCCAAAGCAGAATTTACAATCGTTCTGCCAGAGTGCGAGAGTTTAACCCAGGGGACAGAGTCCCATCTGAAATTGTAGAAAAAATAGGGCCAGTCAACTACAAGATTCACCAACCAGGGAAAAGGAAGCCTTTTCAAATCTACCATGTGAATTTGATTAAGCTCTGGAACCAGAAGGAATCCTTGGTGGCCTCAAATACAGAGGTGGGTGGTCAAACCCTACAGAATACCAGAGGCAGGTAGGGAGGTAGTGTCAGCTGAGGTTAAACACATGCTGGAGTTAGGAGTGATTGAGGAGTCCAAAAGTGAGTGGTCTAACCCAATTGTATTGATACCAAAGCCCAATGGTACTTGGAGGTTTTGCAATGATTTTAGAAAATTGAATGAGATTTCAACACTTATCCTATGCCCAGGGTTGATGAGCTGATTGAGAAATTGGGTAATGCCAGGTACATAACCACACTGGACCTTACAAAAGGTTACTGGCAAATACCTTTGTCTAAGGAAGAGAAAACTGTTTTTTTTTTTGTTCCCGAAGGGCTGTTCCAGTACAGGGTTATGTCATTTGGTTTGCATGGAGCTCCTGCTACCTTTCAGAGGTTAATGGACCAAATCTTGCGGCCACATCGTGACTACGCAGCAGCTTACCTGGACGATGTGGTCATTCATAGCCCAGACTGGGGAAGTCATCTCTGTAAGGTGCAGGCAGTACTAGTCTCCATAAGTGAGGCAGGCCTTACTATCAACCCTGAGAAATGTGCTTTAGGGCTGGAGGAAGCAAAGTACCTGGGCTATGTCATTGGCAAAGGGGTAATAAAGCCCCAAATCAATAAGGTGGAGGCAGTACAGAACTGGCCAAGACCACTGACCAAGAAGCAAGAGTGTTTCTTGGCATTGCTGGCTACTACCGGAGTTTTGTGCCAAACTTTGCCTCTATTGCAGCTCCTCTCACTGACCTGACGGAAGGTGGGAAGTCAGTGATGATCCACTGGACACCAGAGGCAGAGGAGGCCTTCCAGAAGCTAAAGTTAGCTCTTTGCCAGCAGCCAGTGCTGATAGCCCCTGACTTTAAGAAAGAGTTCTTGGTGCAGACAGATGCCTCAAATGCAGGTGTAGGAGTGGTGCTGTCCCAGGTTGTAAATGGTGAGGAGCACCAGCCTTTGTTTTTTAAGAGAACAAACCTCTTCCCTTAGCCTTGGCAGTTGCATTGGCATCTCTGTCACATCTCACAGTTGTGAAGCCCAGGACATGACCATCGATTTTGAGATGTAATTTTTAAGTCAAGATTCAGTGAAACATAGAACACTGCACTGTGAAAACTGCTTCTAATTTAGAACAGCTACACATAGCTCTTTTAACTTCTTGGCAATTGAGCACTCATTGCCGGTTATTACTGATGGGATAAATAGTTTGGCCCCTTTGCACTTATGTTTGAACTGAAAGTCAGCTCTACTACCCCTAAAATGCCTCATGATCTCCTTGAGGACCCAGGGCTTCGAGTCAGCACCACTGAACATCCCGTAATTCTTCTAAGGCAGCATTCACACTGAGTAACGCTGGCGTTTTTTGTGCTTATTTTGGCAAGTAGCGCCACGTTTACGCCGCGTTTGCGCCGCACTATTTTGCGGTAGCGTTGTACGGCGCAAACGCGGCGTAAACGAGGCGTTTACGCGGCGCTACGTGCCAAAATAAGCACAAAAAACGCCAGTGTTACTCAGTGTGAATGCTGCCTAACAGCAAGCAGGTGATCCCTGCTTTATATAGTAGTTTTTTTTTTTTTTACAATGGCTTTATTAGAAACCAAAACAAACAGCTGGACAGAATGTATCAAACAGTATGAAAGAAATGTAAATCTGAAACAGAGTGCAAATACTTTGCCTCAATAGAGAAATAGCATCGCAGGGTAATAACATAAGGGAGGGAGGAGATATAGCGGAGGGAGGAGGAGGGACGTGGTAGGGAACAGAGAGGAGGATTTGAGATAGAGAATTAGGAACAGCAAAGAAGGAAGGGCGTGGCGAGAGGAGAAGGGAAGTTCCAAAGAAGACAGCAAGGGACACAGCCGGGACAGTTGAAAAAAGAGGTAAGGAGGGCGGGGCTAAGGGAATGGGGGGGAGGAGGGAAGAACAGGTAAGGACATAAGAAAGAGGGAGGAAGACGGAGATGAAACAGGCAACCAAACAGTTAAATCAAGTTAGACATTAGGGCAAGTCATAAATGTGTAGCATAGTACACAAAGCATGGCGCTGTAGTCTGATAGTAATAAACCCTGTAGATATTAAAGGGGAAATGCCCACATTATGCACAATAGGGTGAATTCACACGGAGTAAAATGGAGTGTATTTTGGAGTGTAATTTTACATGTGTAAAAAAATTTACGCGTGTATTTTGGAGTGTTTTTTTACACGTGGCGTAAACGCTCCGTGAACGCCACGTGTAAAAAAACGCTCCAAAATACGGGTATAAATTTTTTTACACGTGTAAAATTACACTCCAAAATACGGGTATAAATTTTTTTACACGTGTAAAATTACACTCCAAAATACACTCCATTTTACTCCGTGTGAATGCACCCTAAAAATGAAAGATATGGTGAGCACAATCAGCGCAAATGTCCCAAGAAGAACATAATAAATTGAACAAGTATGACCAAAACAAAGTAGAAATATCAGCACGTAGGAGCGTGGTCAAAAAGCTGGGGCCACAACTAAACAGCTGTGTAGGTGACGACCAGTGAGATCAGGTAACTCACAAGGCCAATTCTCTTCTATGAGGGGTCCCTTTAGCATCCTTTGGAGGATTTGAAACGGCCACAGGTTTTAGGCGATTCAAGTACAGAGAGGGAGTCCGGAGGATCAGCGTCATCCATTGGGATTGGCAGACAAGATGGAATATCAACTGGAGAGGTACCGATGGCGGCCCATGCCGCAGGTAAATCCGATGGGGAGTAGATATTAACTCTTCGGCTATTATGGAGTATAGATATGCCAAAAGGAAAAAGCCAAGAATATGCAATTTTCCTCTCTTTTAGCACATCAAACAACGGTTTGAGAGCTCTCCTCTTTTACAGGGTAGAGGGAGAGAGGTCCTGGAAAAGTTGCAGTTTCACTCCTTGCAGCTCCAGCGAGGTACAGTCTCTGGCTGCACGTAAAATTGCAGTGGTATCTGCAGAGGATAATAAAGCACATATAACATCCCGAGGGGGATCATCAGCTCCTGGCTTCGGTACCCCTGATTCTAACATTACGACGATGATTTCTATTCTCCAGATCTTCAAGCTGTAAGAAGCTTTTGTTAATAAAATCAGCATGTGTGTCGAGCTGGGAGGACATGACCATTTGAGACTTAAGATTGTCTTTGCGGGCCGCCACTAGGGATTCCACACGTCTATCCATAACTCTCATGTCAGCACGCATATCAGCAATTTCTGCTAGAACAGGAGCGATAGCTTGAGATAGAGCTTTCTTTAAATATGTTCTAGGTAATAATTGTCTGGCCACGATCAAATAACTGACCTTCTCCTTCAAAGTCCTGGTCTAGGTCCTCATCACCGCTAATGTCCTTTTCCGGCGCCATTTTAACTCCAGACGGTGGAGAGTAGCATGGTCCTTTTATTCTCAAGTATTTCTGCATTCCCGCTTGGGATTGTTGGGCTCTCTGTGAGCCAGAAGTGTCACCAACACGTTCTCTACCAATCTTGACCATAATAGCTGAAGAAATCTTTAGCAGAGGGGTGATTTAGGGCAGGCGAGTGGCAGAGCTACAGATCAAGCTACTATCTCGGTTGATGGTCAAGCTCCGCCCCTTATATAGTAGCTTTTGTCCTTTGGGTGAACAGTTAAATTTACCCCAGCCCATCTTGTGTTTGAGGTCACAGATGGCCTCTCAGTGGGTATGAGGGTCAGAGAGAAGCCACCCAGTGGAATCTAGTCCATGATTAGGAACAAGTAGATGGGCATCCATAGATTCGGCCATGGTACAGGGAGGCCATCCCCTGGCCTCCTTTGGGCATATTTGAAGTAGGGATCCTGAGCTTGTGGGTGGGAGGATAGAAAACAGGCCAGGCCCATATATAAAAGGACAAAGTTCCATTGCCAGACCTATCATGGCAAGCTGGAGCAGCAAGCGCGGGAACTCCAGTGGGGTCTCCTGGGACTGTTGTACTGTCCAGGTGTGGTTTGGGAACCACCTTCCTCACTGTATTTTGGAGTGCTCCAGCTTCCCCTCCAACCATAGGTCAGATCGGCGCTCCTCCGGTATTTCTGAGCCATGTGGTGTGTGAGGCCTCCATATCTAGAACAGCTCCTGGGATGTCTATTGCTCCTGGATGAAGCAGGGGATTTTATTACTGTATCAATAATAAGCATTGTCCCTGTGATTCAAAATTACATATTCACAACTGTGTTAACCACTTACGGACCGCCCATAGAGTATATACGTCCGGGAAGTGGTTGCCTTGTTCTGACAGGACGTAGCGGTACGTCCAATCAGAACACAGCAGCTGCACAAGATCGTGCAGCTGCTTTCACTGGGAGCCGGCTGTAACTTCAGCTGGAGCTTCCAGAGAGATGGCAGGGAAGGTTTATTCCCTTCCCTGCCTTCTCGATCGCTGTGTATACAGCGCTCAATAAGTATTTCTACTGTGCCTGAATCAGGCGAACTGCCATAAACATCTCAAAAATTGTGAAAAAATGTTGTACTTTATTAAATTTAACACATTAAAAATACACAATAATAAATGTACAGGGGATAGTACAAACCATATAATACATGGAGGTTAAGTTGTAATACTGCATCAAAGGCTGTACGTATAACTCTTGTTACATATATATATCAGATGTCATGGTATATCTATGCGTCTGAACAGCACTTCATTAGTTTAAACGTGGTTTACATAGAGTATATACACATAAATAGAATTAAGGTCGTGCAGGGTTACATTTACCTATAAGTAGACCTCCATGTACATGAACGTGCCCCAATGAACGAATGTACATGAACGCTCAATAAGTGCTGTATACACAGCTATGGGCGCCGCCACGATGCAGCCACCCTCTGACCTGGCGGTCATGTGATCTGCCGGGAGCAGCATCTAGCAAGAGCTGCTGGGTCCTACAGGACCCAGATCAGCTTTATAAGTTGTGTATACAGCATGCAGGAGGTTGTATTCCTTCTGCAACTGGGGCTAAATGTACCAGCCCCAGTTATAGGAGAAATCAACCTCCAGTACAAAAAAAAAAGTGATCGCATGTCCCCAAAGGTCTCTTATGACCTTATGGGGACACCATCTGAATTAAAAAAAAATAATAATAAAAAAAAAAAAAAAAAAAATAAACAAAATTATTTAAAAAATAAGTAAAATAATAAGTAAAATAATATGTCAATAAAATAACATTATTAAAGGTTACAGACACACACCCAACGACACTATATAAAATAAAAATTACCATAATGGAGAGGAAAAACTATTTTATAAAGTTTTTCAGTTGCACTTTGTGTTATTAAATAAAAAAAAAAAGAAAAGTGTAAACCAGACACAATTTCCCTCCTATTATGTTTATATTTTCCCGGCTATAAAAAAAATTAAAACACATTCGAAAATAAAAACAACATAAAAATAAAGCCTTATGTGTCCCCGAAAAAAGACGCAAAAATTAGTTGAATGAGATGTATGAGAAAAATGTTACAGCCCTCTAAACCGCACATACAAAATAAACCTAAAATGTGTCTGGTCCTGGACCACAAAATGGCCTGGTACTGAAGTGGTTAAGGGTGTTTTAATAAGTTCACATTTTGGGCTTTCTCTTTTATAATGAAATGCTCTAGGTTCACATCTGCGCTTGGGTTTCCGTTCTTTGGGTTCTTTGGGTCCACCTTAGTCACCCAAAATAGAATCTATGAAATAAATTCTATCAGACCGCATACACTTGAGTCATATTTCTGATGTGGGGCCGAGTTTGCAGTGGAATGCACTCAGATGACACTCGGATGACACTCACAGTGCATTCTGTGATGCAAATACCTCCATTACGTTCTTATAACACATAGCAAGAACAGAATGGATTGGAAGCAGGGGCCACACGGTGGCTCAGTGGTTAGCACTGCAGCCTTGCAGCACTGGAGTCCTGGTGTTCAAATCCCATCAAGGGCAAAAAAAAACCAAAAAACATCTGCAAGGAGTTTGTATGTTCTCCCTGTGTTAGCATGAATTTCCATCCCATATTCCAAAGACGTACTGTTAGGGAAAAATGTACATTGTGAGCTCTATGTGGGGCTCACAATCTACATTTAAAAAAAAGAAAAAAAAAAAAAAAGAATGGATTGGAAGCCCCCCATAGAGGTAGAATCCTGGAATGCACTCGGATGTCATTCCGAGTGCATTCTTCTGCAAACTCAGCCCCACATTGGATGCATACACAATCATGTGCTTGGTGTCTAGAAGAGAGCATAAGTACCTGACTATGGACTCTCCTCCTAAGCTACCTTAATGACTGAATACTGTAGATAAAAGGATATTCCGCTCAAACCTGTCATTTTTATCTTTATACAGTACTCACTCCGATATCTTTGCCTCACATCTACAAACTGGCCATGCATAGAGAGAACTCCTAGGTTCATGCACGTCATTGTAAGAGGTGTAGAACTTGTTTTTCCTATCATTTTATGCATCATGCAACTAGTGGGTGGATGGTGAATGGATTCTCATGAAAGTTAATGGTATACTGACAAACAAAAACACAGCACAAACATCAAAATATTTCAATCAAAATCTGCCATAAAATAGTGAACATACCGTTAGATATCTCCGGAGACCACTATCTGTTCATTTGAAGTATTCTCAAATCATAGTGAATGACTCATAAATGTCTTTTTTTGGGATGACCAGTAGTATAGAACAAAACAAAGCACACAATGTAGACAAAGTTATTTTTCAATGTGTAAATCCTCGATCTAAGGATATCTTGATCCTACAGGATAAATAAGAAAGGACCCAGCAGGATAGGGTTTTATTCTCTGAATGTAACCAAGAGCATTTCCAAACCATTCCATTTCCATCTCTGGACCAGACATTACCTCTCTGTTGGCCAGAGTTCCAGATTATTTAAAGGCTGTATCCTCCTTCCTCTCGTCCCGCTTTCTCAAACTCAATATGGAGAAAATAGAGTTCATCATCTTCGCCCCACCCCATATGTCCCCTCCACCTGACCCATCTATCAAAGTTAACGGAACTACACTTACCCCTGTCCCACGGGCCCTGATGCCTTGGGATAATACTGGACCGCGACCTATCCTTCAAGTTACATGTTCAAAGCCTCAACACTTCCTGCCACCTCCAACTCAAGAACATCCACCGAATCTGCTCCTTCCTCATCCCTGAAACCACTAAGACGCTCTTCCAGGCCCTCATTATCTCCCACTTAGACTACTGCAACACCCTTCTCCATGGACGCCCAGCAAACACCCTCGCCCTCCTCCAGTCCTTAAACTGCGCTGCTCTCTTAATCCACCTCATCCCCCGATCTTCATAGGCTGCTCCCCTCTGCCAGTCCCTCCACTGGCTACTCATAACCCAGCAAATTGAGTTCAAGCTACTAACGTTAACATACAAAACGATCCACAACCTCTTCCCTCCATATATCTCTGAACTAATCTCTCGCTACCTGCCCACACGTAACCTCAGCTCCTCCAATGACCTCCTACTCCACTCTGCTCTCATCCGCTCCTCACACAACTGTCTGCAAGATTTCTCTCGTGCATCTCCCATACTCTGGAACTCCTTTCCATGACACATAAGACTGACCCCCACAATCACAGGCTTCAAGAAGGCCCTGAAGACTCACCTATTCAGGAAGGCCTACAACCTCCAATAATCACCACACCACCATCCTCCATCCTCTCCCCTCACCTTCTGTATCTATCCCTCTTCCCTCATAGACTGTAAGCCCTTGTGGCCAGGGCCCTCTATCACACTGTGCCAGTCAGTCACTGTTAGTATTATATCTACCTGTATATTTTGTGTACCGTATGTAATCCCTCAAATGTAAAGCAGCATGAAATTAATGGTGCTATATAAATAAACAATAGTAATAGTAGTAATAATAATAATAATTCCAAGCAGAAATCTGATCAAAGCACAATGTATATCACAAAGCCATCCAATGTTTCCTGTGCACTCCAGACATTTCATTATTCTGCTCTGCATACATATAGAAGAGAGCGTTGTCTCTATTGCACTAGTAAATGTGCATAGAATGATGAGTCTACTGTTATGGGTTTTCTCTGACATGTTAATGGGGTTGTGTTAAAATAAAAGAATAAGCAACAACTTTATTTTTGCACTGATAATGGATTTTAGAGCAATACTATTCTGTCAGAGCCCTCTGAATATAGTAATCATATACATTATTAGATTTATGTTCCATGCATATGATAGTGACATGAAGCAGGGGACGTTTCCATCTGTGAACACTGTTGTTCTGCCTTTGATAAAAGATCTCATCACGTAGCTAATGGGTTTTGTGCATCTGTTACAGCATTGTAAACCATTTTCAGTTACCAAAAGTGTCTGACATGCAAAATGTAGACTAAATGCTTTGTTCACTGTCTTCCTTAAAGAATCAAGCTGATGGCCTTGTGCCACATCATGTACTGAATCTGCCAATCTCTGCCTACTTCTGAGACAACGATGGGACTAAGTAAATGTGAAGGGGAAGGCTTCCGTTCTCAGCTGTGAAGCCTATTTCCAACATATCAATGTAAACCAACATAGTGCTGTAGTATTGCCAGAGGCAAAAAAAAGATATCAGTCATATGGCTTACATGTGATGTAGATAACTAGTCATAGGAGATTACATTATCTCAGATATGGCTGATTTTATTGACATTAATAAGTAGAAAATAAATGAGCGTCTTAGACAACATAATATGCATGCTTTACCATCTTACTGAGAGATAAGCATGGCACAGATATATCACATCAAATTAGACATTGTATACTTGGCCAGATATTCAGTATAGGAAACAGTCTGTCCTTGTGTATATGCTAGTATATAATCACTAACAGTGTTTCCTTGCCTTCACACCATGACTTTTGTCTCTAACATTTCACATAGACGGATATTATTTCTTTAAGAGCACTTGCTGTAGTTCTTTAGTTTTAGCTCATATCATGATACAATTAACCTCTTAGGGTTTGTTCACATATAGGAATCTTCCGCAGATTTGCGAGCGGATTCTGCTTGATCTTGCTGCGGATTCCACAATTGATTCAGCAGTGAATTTCAGGGCTCCTTACCTATTAGATTGGTTTATCTGGGTCTAAACAGCAGAGGAAAGCTGTGTAGGCACATAGGCATTCCATCATGGCAATCCCGCAGCCAAACACAGCAGCGGAAAATGAAGAAGAATTTATCTTCATTTCCCGCCATGTGAACCTAGCCTTTATGTTGTCAGGTGTCACGGAGCAAAGGTATACGTCTTCCTCCGGAGGATATCTTGAATCAACAGGGACGCAAGAGGTCGGGAGACAACAGCAATTTATTGTAATCCACAAAGTTAGTAGCCGGTGGCGGTCACATCAACCGTAATAACAATAAGTCCACAGAAGTCACAATCCAATGATAACTTTGGTTCCTTGGTCCTGTAACTAAATCTTGGCTCTCTACAGAGCTGTGCACAGGCCGGCTAACTCATACTAACTCCAGCTACAACTATATACTAAACTGTTACACCTATATCTGTGGGTGGGAAGGGCTGAGTCACAGATCCTTCCCCCCTCACCTATACCAAGGAGAGCAGACTCCCTGTCTACTATGGACAATGCACCATCCAACATCTTCTTGGAGACACTGATCAGATTATCTCCACCCATTGTCCTCACTGGTCCTCACTAGTTAGAGGTATTTGCATACAATGTGCTAACACACTAGACCCGAATCAGCCAACTACACACTGATGTTTACAACAGGTTAGAGAATACATTCCACATGAAATATATATTACACATTGCCTATTGCCGGACTCTAACCATCCCGTGACAACCCCTCCCCCTCTCAAAACATGTGCATGACACAATTGGCCTACACAGGTAAATTGGGGAATGCACATCAGTCTCTATAGCTCATATGTCCTCCTGCCGGGATAACCCATCTGCGTTCTGGTGTTGGTTCCCTCGGCGGTACTGAATGGTAAAGTTGTAGGTTTGAAGGGCTGGCATCTGGCAGAAAATCCGGTCGATCCATGTTGGCGTCTCTCTGAGCTTGGCTTCGGGTCACTGCTCCCACAAAGTGGCACTGTAGATTTCCAACATCGTTGCCTAACAGAACATCGGCCGGCAGCCCGCTCATCACACCAATTGTGCATCGTTTTGGTCCATAACCATAGTCGAGTTCCACGGTAGCTTTAGGAATACGTCTTTGAGTACCCCCTGCCAACTTGATAGAAATGCCAGGGCCCTCCTCTAGGGCCTCGGGTCGCACAACTCGGGGGTCCGCTACCGTTAGGAAAGCTCCCGAGTCCCGGAATCCAACAACTGTTCGGCCATCCAGTAGGACCTCCTGCACGTGCTTCCGCTGAAGGTTTGCGGGATGTGTGGCGGAAGGCTGAATCCCATAGACCCCTGGAGGTGGAACAGATGTGTCATTCATGGAGTCATCTGGAAATGGGGCCAAACTTTCTGTCCTAGGAGTGGTTCCCAGGTAGTGAATAGGCCGGGATGCCACGGTGGCCCGTGCCCCCATGTTAACAGGGCAACTAGCTTGCAAATGTCCAGGCCGCCCGCACCCAAAACATCTGCGCTCTAGCATTCTTCCAGTAGGTCGTTGTCTAGGGACAGGGTTGTTCATAGCTGGAGGCCGATGGGCTGGGACAGGGGTAGAGGGGGAATTGTAATCCTGAGGCCGGGCACGAAAGGTGGTTGGCTGGCTGAAGGGTGTCTGGCGGACTGTGGTAGTTTTCCGCTCCTCTGCAAACAACCTCTTCCACTGCGGCTTGATGGTCAGGCCCTCATCTGCAAGAGAAGCAGCTTGCTCAACTGTGGCTGGGTTCCGTTCCAGCACCCACTCACGGATCTCAGCGGGGCACTGGGAAAAGAACTGTTCCTTAAGTATGACTTGGAGGATCTTATCGACTGTGACAGCCTCCTCTCCTTCTAGCCAGCGCTTGCATGCTTGCTTCAACTTGTGGGCGAACATGTGGAAGGAGCTTCCCCCATTGTAAGACAAAGAGCGGAACTGAACTCGGTAGGATTCTGGAGTGACTGCATAATACTTCTGCACCGCTCTTTTAATGGCCTCATAGTCCCGCTGATCACTAGGGTCCATGGCTCTGAGAGCTTCCGCAGCCCCATCTCGTAGGTGCCCCACCAGATACCGGACCCAATCCTTCTCTGGGACTTCCATCAGGCGGCACTGGTGTTCGAAGTCCTGAAAATATCCATCAACATCCCCAGCCGCTTCCTCAAAGGTCTTGAAGTGTTTATGGGAGACATATGGTGGTTCTCTCACTGTTGGGCTGGGGGTCGACGTTTGATTATAATTCCTCATAGTTATCTCAGCCATTCGCATTTCATGCGCCATTCTTTCCTTTTCATGCGCCATTCTCTGTTCCTCCTTCTCTGTTTCCTGAGCCCTCTGTAATGCTCTACTCCTTTGCTCTGCAGTTGCTTCTAGCCCCAGCACTGCCAATTCCTCCTCATACAAAACAACCCATCTGCTCTTTTGGGTCTGTACCTGCCACTCCTGTATCTCTCCAGTCTCCTGGGGCAGCCCTCCTCATGGTCGCTTTGCAGGGTCATCTCCTCCAGTGCCTCGATCAGTTGCTCTTTCGTTCTTCCCTGGTAACTCAGGTTTAGTTCCCGGGCCCTTAATTTTAGACTTGCCATAGTCCAGTTCCTGTATTCTGAGGTTGTGGCTCCATTAATCGCTGGGCTGCTGTAGTCCATCTCGCTGTCCGCTGTTGATCCCACCGCTGCCAACCAGTTGTCACGGAGCAAAGGTATACGTCTTCCTCCGGAGGATATCTTGAATCAACAGGGACGCAAGAGGTCGGGAGACAACAGCAATTTATTGTAATCCACAAAGTTAGTAGCCGGTGGCGGTCACATCAACCGTAATAACAATAAGTCCACAGAAGTCACAATCCAATGATAACTTTGGTTCCTTGGTCCTGTAACTAAATCTTGGCTCTCTACAGAGCTGTGCACAGGCCGGCTAACTCATACTAACTCCAGCTACAACTATATACTAAACTGTTACACCTATATCTGTGGGTGGGAAGGGCTGAGTCACAGATCCTTCCCCCCCTCACCTATACCAAGGAGAGCAGACTCCCTGTCTACTATGGACAATGCACAGTCCAACATCTTCTTGGAGACACTGATCAGATTATCTCCACCCATTGTCCTCACTGGTCCTCACTAGTTAGAGGTATTTGCATACAATGTGCTAACACACTAGACCCGAATCAGCCAACTACACACTGATGTTTACAACAGGTTAGAGAATACATTCCACATGAAATATATATTACACATTGCCTATTGCCGGACTCTAACCATCCCGTGACATCAGGATTTAAAACATTCCTGCTCAGGAGATGTTGATAAGTATCTGGGTGTCGGAATATTGTCATGGGATATTTTCAGTGGAGACTTTAATTTAAAAAAATATGCTGTAAAGATGTTGCGTGCTGTACTTTACTGCTCAATTTACCGCTCCTCAATGCTGAAGCTGTGCAGTCGAGGTGGATTATCGGTAGCAGTGCATAGAGCAGCGCTTGGAGAAGAGCGTGTGACCTCCTGAATCAGTGAAGAAGGAGGAGCTGTCCCCAATAATAGACATGGAGGGTAAGTATAATGGAGCTGATGGAGGGGGGGGGGGTGTAGTAGTAATGATGATCCGTTTCTGGAAATGGGGGAACAGTTTATCACCGAATAATCATAAAATGACCCTGGGGCGGTCACATGAATTTTTACACTTCACAGGTTAGAGGTAAGGCCTTGGTATAGTGTGATATAGCCTAGTGTATTAAAAGTTATTGGTTATTAAGGTAGTATCACATATTATGTTGCCTTTGCATACGTCACAAGACGTACGTCATTCTATCTGGTGGAGGTCATCATGCATTTGTTGCTTTGGAGGCTTTTGGAAGTCAGATTATACAAATGGCTTTTGATGGAGGAACTGTGTTGTGCCTATGAGTTGGACCATGGCAGAAGCTGAATATTTTCCTGTAGTGCAACCACATCAGAAGTTTCCCAGGGTACCTTGTGTGGGAAAAAGCACAGTATTCAAAGGCCTGTTCATTACATGATAGACACCAACATAGCCCAA
This sequence comes from Leptodactylus fuscus, assembly GCF_031893055.1. Taxonomy (NCBI): domain Eukaryota; kingdom Metazoa; phylum Chordata; class Amphibia; order Anura; family Leptodactylidae; genus Leptodactylus; species Leptodactylus fuscus. The sequence continues at coordinate 271,182,485 of NC_134265.1, forward strand.
CAGAGCAGACCATTGACTATAATGGGATATATTGTGATTCTGTTATGGTGTTTAGCAATTTACTGCAATGAAAAACTGCAGCAATTTTTCACCAAGATGTTTAACGTAATCTATGTCAGAGGCTCCTACTGGAATCTCGGACTCAGATGTAAATGTAGCCTAATACTGTACATAAATCTATGTTAACCCTTGTAGCCAGAAGAGTCATAACCGATATGATACAGCTCTAGACTTTGAATGGACTTAGTCTAGGGTGTGCTCTCTTGACATACCACAATTTTTGTAAATGCCAGGACAGCCATGCTGTCGTTCCACCCAATGTTCATTTGATCTCTTAAACATTTCAGCAATTTTAAAAATTCATTTCTTGTTATTGTTTAGTATTTTGACGTGAATAAAGTTTTCTGGTCGGTCCTTTCTTGACATTTCATTAAGATTAATCACCCTGGAATGGATATAACCTTTAAGACAAACTGTGATGTGTGTGTGTTTTTTTTCTCTTTCTTGGGTAGATTAATCTATGTGCTTGTCGTGATATCACAAGGTCAGAGGTTATTTGGAGCAAAGATGCTGACATTTTCTCAAAAGCAGCAGATTATGTTAAGTATTTTACAACTATACAATGTATTGCAGTGAAAACTGCCTGAACTCATAAGAAACTAGCAATTTCTGATGCCAAAATTAAAGTAATGTTCTGTAAAAACACATTTTATTCTAATATAATATAATATAATATAATATAAAAAACACATGAGATATTTGGAATATTCACTCCTTTTTGGTATAACTGCAGCATCATACACTGATAATCCTCTGATTTTGTGCACCAAATATGTTGTTTTAATTCACTTTGCATTTTGTTCATTTACAAAACTAACACTTTGTTTTTGAAGGCATTCTTACTTTGCAGAATTTCTTCTACATCTGTCCAATTTGCACAATACAATATATCTACACTTTTTTTTCCCATTTTTTGTATAGATTGTGTGGGACTGTGGTATTGAACTCCACTTCCTCTTCTCAGGCACCAATGTGATGTCTGTTGGCCACATGGCCATGCTTCAGATCCATCCTATTCAAATGAATGGGGCTCAGCTGTAATACCAAGATCAGCCACTATACAATGTGTGATGCTGTCCTTCGTAAGTTGTGGTCATAACAAGCAATATCATAGAGCCCCTTTAGGCTGCACGACTATGACAACACTTGGCCAAACCATTTTGCCATATGTTTAACATATATACAAACCATACTGTTGTATTTTTTAAAATAAAACTTCCAGGTGATTTCTGCTCCCCTGTCTGTGAGCAGACAGAAGATAAGATAGAGGGGGGTAAGCTCAGCTCTGTGATAAATAGGTTTACATGACATGATTCAGATTTTTGGAGTGAATCCTGGCAGGACCCCTTGAAAATAAAGAGGCTTATTTACCCTGTATGCACAAGCTGATTGTCAGTTTCCCTTGTATCAGTGTGTATACAGAGAAGGCTATCAATCAATAGGTGTGCGCAGCAGTGGTGTAACAAGTGCCTTGTGGGCAAATTTAATTTCCCCACCCCTCTCCAAGCACTGATACTCACTTTGCCTCATCTTTCCTGGGCATCCTGGCTGTCTTCAGCATCTTCGGCCATCTTCCCATCGTTCGTCCCATTCTGAAGACTGTGATTGGTCCTCAGTGGTCACTTGTGGGCACACTGACGTTATTACACCGTTGTGCTCCATGTGACTGCTGGGGCCTAATTACAGGTCTCAGTCACATGACAGAAGAGTGCCGGAGAGGATGCTAAGCCCAGGAGAGGTGAGTATAACTATTTATTATTTTAAGTCACCTCCCTTGGGCTAGTATCTATTGAAAAGTGGCCCGGCGACATACCGGGGCTCCTTTTCATTTACAATATGTATAGCGGTTGGAGAATAAGAATTTCCACAACTGCTGTCATAGTGGCCCGGTCGCAATCGCACTCCCTGTGACCTTGATTGTTAGAATACTGGTGGTCAGGGTTAGCAGGACTCTCATTGTCTCTCTTAGGAGTCCTGTCAGGATTTAATTTGCTTTGTATTGCTTTATTCTAATATTGAACTAAATGTAATAAACTGGAGAGGCTTATTGGTAAAGAAGAACTTTCAGCCAATTTCACATGTTGCCAGCTTCTGTTAAATGGTTATATGGTGAAGTCAATCACTGACAATTATACACATATTAGTCATTTTGGAGTAAATGAGGATTTGGGGAGCAAAATAACACCTTGTCTTGCTACTATTCTCTACGCGCCTGTCAGTCAGTGTATGTTACTCCCTTTATCCTTACGCTGCTGTGACGTCTGTGCTTACTTCAATTAAAGTGCTTTTCTGTAACGTAAGCTCAGTACTGGGTAGATTCAGCTCTATAAAGAAGCCCCTCTATCTATGAAAACATTGTAGTGTGCGTGCTCCCTTTATTGGCCGGACCCCGACCATTAAAAGGTTCATGTCCTCATCTACCTAAATACATTCCGGTAGTGTACAATGCAAACGTCTATCAGGATTTCCATGTTGTTGTATTGCATTATGATATCATCACAAAACAAACAGATATATTGGATGGTACGGTATTTTAATCGCCCGGCGTTAGGTAATGGAATCCAGAATCAGTGATTAGAGCGCACCTCCCTCTGTATAGCAATGTCATGGCCTATATCTATAGTAGGTAAGCCACTGCTGCAGGGGACTTTTGTGTATAATATATGTAATAAATTATTGCTTTACGATGAATCTTTTGGAAGTGGCCTAGATGATATAGAGATGTCAAGAATGGGAGAGACCGGTTCCTCTGTACATATTCAACATAATTAGTAAAGATACATTTTGTTCCAAGAAAATTGGTCATAATTATATATAAAGATATCATCATGACAAGCCAAAAAGGAGCGAGTTATTTCCCTGAGTTAAAAACCCAGCCTAATGTAAAGTATAATTAGATGTGAACTCTCTGCTTCGCACAATAGGTCAGGCCCCCACAGCGCTATCCTGCGACTATTAACAAACAACTTTATTCATTCCATCCTCAAGCCAATCTGACATAAAAAGCAAAAAAATGAAAAAAATGTATTAGTTTTTTTTTCAAGTTGGAAAAGATTACAGAGAAAGTCCGACTTTCACAGAGCAAATATATCCTCAACTGTCTTCCCAATTATCAGCAAAAAGATCTACTGCTCACAAAAAGGAAGATAAACAGGATTATTATGCCTAAATCCCATACTAATACTTTTCCAGACAGAGTTATTACACGATTCTTCCATTTCAATCAAATGAGAAGCCATTTCATAGTTGTTCTTGTCAGCGTTTACTGATGCTAGTGGCCTAACTCACTAAAATTAAACATCATAAAGGCTCCGAGCACTGCACCATGGGTATAATAATAAGCAGGTACTAAAGTCAGGTCACATAGGGATGCACAAAAAGAGGAAAAAGGATTATAAAAAATGATCGAACCGCCTATAAATATGTGTTGTCTGAAAGAAAGTAAAAGCGTGCTCAACAGCCAGCAGGTTTCAATTTAAGCAATTCCTTACAGGTCTTTCATTTTGTTTCATTTCCCTAAAGCTTTTCCCTTGTAAAAAGCATTAAAGTGGCTGAATGATGTATTTCAAGCTTTTATTGTGGAATAACATTAACTGGCAATGCTGTTAATATATCAAATGCTAAAATCTATTCATGCTACATACATGTCGTGCTGAATGGCATCCACAAAACTTTTATTTACACATATATAGACATGGAAGATTTACACTACTACAGTAACGATCATGGATGTAGGGGGTGTGACCGTGGCCAGAAGGGTATGGGGTCTGCGGCCAGCTGGAGTTGACCCTGCAGCAGTATGATAGCGTTTTGGAAAAGCCTGGTTCTCCGGCCACTATACATCTCTATAATGGAAAGGGGCCCAGTGTTATATGATGGATGGGCATCAACTTTCCAGGAAAGTTGATTTAAAAAAAACAAACACCTATACTCCCTTCTCCTGGCCTTCCCAGCCTCCTCTTTGGGGTTGTTCTGGCCTTTGACAGGCATTCTCCCAAGGAGTCACTGCTGATCATGTAGGGCACACTGTTTTAATGACATCAGTATGCCCACGTGGCTGCTGAGGCCCAATCACAGGCCCCAGCAGTGATCCCTGGGGCACATTGTCTCAGTCGCAGGGAGAAGAGGACCTAAGTGGTTGCTGCAGTGATCTGAAGTGAGGATACCCAGGGGAGTTGAGGCAAGGTGAGTCTATTATTATACTCTGGAAATCCCAGAGTATAATAATAGCACCAAAATGAACAAAATGGCCAAACCTCATGAATATTCACCTAAACCAATTTTTTAGGTAGGGTTTTGCCTGAAGCAGCTCGAGTGGTGCTCTTGGCATATTATACTGTGTGGGGCTACTGTGGTGTTTATTGTAGTGTTTGGGGGCCACAGTGGAGAAGCCAATGTGGGAGCCACTGTGGAGCATATTGTACTGTAAGGGGGCCACTGTGGAGCATATTGTACTGTGTGAGGGCCACTGTCGAGCATATTTCAATATTTGGAAGCTTCTGTGGAACAGATTTTACTGTGTGGGGGCCACTGTGAAGTCCATCGTACTGTGTGGGGGCCACTGTGGAGTCCATTGTACTGTGTGGGGGCCATTGTGGAGTCCATTGTACTGTGTGGGGCCACTGCAGAGAATATTGTACTGTATGTGGGGTTACTGTGGAACATATTGTACTGTGTGTATGGCCATTGTGGAGCATATTATACTTTGTTGGGTCTCTTCACTATTTACATTGAACAGGATGTGTTTTATAGCAGATATGTGATATTACTACAGGCTGTAATACCTTTGCATGATTATTATAAAACAGATCCTGTGTGATGGAAATAGTGAAGAAGTGAAGATACTTGCAAATGTAACATGGTCCCTTCAAACAGTTGATCAGCAGGGGTCCTCAGAATTGGACTCCCACTGATCTCTTAGATGTATTAGACTGTAGGATGCCACAAATCAGCTGTTTTCCAGAGCATGCAGCTCCCAGTATTATTCACATGCCAGACGCTGCCCTGCTCACATATCATATTCTTCATAACCGCAGTTGGGTACTATAGTTTTATCCCTTTCAAGTATCTGAGATACCGCTACAGTATCCATAACTTACGCAATCAAGAATGATGTTTGGACCAGGGCCCATAAGACTTTAGTTACGCCCCTGCACTACTGTATGGTATGTAAAAATTTTACTATTTACCTTTGTAATAAATTTTATCATCTGCGAACACATACTCAGGATTTCTTATCTCAGTTTATTGATGTCACTTTCAATGGTCAGGTTGCCATGCTGCACCTCAGTCCCATTCAAAAGGCAGCAATATCCAAGCATAGCCACTATATAAGTCACTAATATGAAAAAAACACAGCTCAATTATAGCATAAAACAAGGATACTACAAGATATGGGTGCATTCACACTGAGTAAACGCTAGCTTATTTTGTAAAGTAAAATTACACTTGTAAATTTTGCTATCCCATTGACTTCAATGACATTTTACAGGCGTATTTTTACAGGCGTATTTTTACAGGCGTATTTTTTACAGGCGTATTTTTACACTTGTAAAAAAATATCATTGAAGTCAATGGGATAGCAAAATTTACAAGTGTAATTTTACTCTACAAAATAAGCTAGCGTTTACTCAGTGTGAATGCACCCTAAGATTGTAAAACCAATATAAGCAGTGACTTGCCACACTTAAGGGAGCAGTAGAAGACCCATTGATTTATGTCCTTTTTGGAATATTTATTACCCCCTGTAAATTGTTCTTGTCATCCATGTGTAATATAGTAACTAGAGATGAGCGAACACTAAAATGTTCGAGGTTCGAAATCCGATTCGAACAGCCGCTCACTGTTCGAGTGTTCGAACGGGTTTCGAACCCCATTATAGTCTATGGGGAACATATACTCGTTAAGGGGGAAACCCAAATCCGTCTCAGAAGGGTCACCAAGTCCACTATGACACCCCAGGAAATGATACCAACACCCTAGAATGACACTGGGACAGCAGGGGAAGCATGTCTGGGGGCATAAAAGTCACTTTATTTCATGGAAATCCCTGTCAGCTTGCGATTTTCGCAAGCTAACTTTTTCCCATAGGAATGCATTGGACAGCGCTGATTGGCCAGAGTACGGAATTCGACCAATCAGCGCTGGCTCTGCTGGAGGAGGCGGAGTCTAAGATCGCTCCACACCAGTCTCCATTCAGGTCCGACCTTAGACTCCGCCTCCTCCGGCAGAGCCAGCGCTGATTGGCCGAAGGCTGGCCAATGCATTCCTATGGGTATGCAGAGACTCAGCAGTGTTGAGCCAGTTCTGCTCAACTACACCGTGTGCCGGTCAGCCCATCAGATGTAGCAGAGCCGAGGGTGCACTAGAACCCTTATGCACACTCGGCTCTGCTACATCAGATGTAGCAGAGCCGAAGGTGCACTAGAACCCTTGTGCACACTCGGCTCTGCTACATCAGAGCCGAGGGTGCACTGGAACCCCTGTGCACACTCAGCTCACGCTAATAGAATGCATTGGCCAGCGCTGATTGGCCAATGCATTCTATTAGCCTGATGAAGGCTGGCCAATGCATTCCTATGGGTATGCAGAGACTCAGCAGTGTTGAGCCAGTTCTGCTCAACTACACCATGTGCCGGTCAGCCCATCAGATGTAGCAGAGCCGAGGGTGCACTAGAACCCTTGTGCACACTCGGCTCTGCTACATCTGACACAGTGTAGTTGAGCAGAACTGGCTCAACACTGCTGAGTCTCTGCATAACCATAGGAATGCATTGGCCAGCCTTCGGCCAATCAGCACTGACTTCTGATAAAGAGGGAAGTTATTATCCCAAAAATATCTTGTAAGGCCCAGTTCACATCTGCATTCGGTATTCCATTTGGGGAGTCCGCTTGGGGACCCTCCTGAATGGAATACCGAACGCATTAAACAGCGATTAGCAAAGAAACCACACGGACCCCATAGACTATAATAAGATCTGGGTGTTTTCCATGTGGTGTCCACACATGTCATGTGGAGAGAAAAGTACTGCAAGCACCACTTTTCTCTCCGCATGATTCATGCGGACACTTTTAAAAACAATTTGAAAAATTGTTGTAATCTCATTCTTCTAGTGGATTAGTGTAGAAAGTAAAATAATATTTCAAGACAACTGTGTTAGATTTAAATCTTGCATCTTGCAATGTTTGATAAATGTCCCACAAATTATGGCAACACAGACTCCATCCAAATTGAGTAAAAAATTCTCCTCATGTTAAAAATCCTTAAAGGATCATTCATCCTATATGGGGCAACATCTTTAATTTAACCTTTTCCCGCCGATGGCATTTTTTGATTTTCGTTTTTCGTTTTTGACTCCCCTCCTTCTAAACCCCATAACTTTTTTATTTCTCCGCTCCCAGAGCCATATGAGGTCTTAATTTTTGCGGGACAAATTTTTCTTCATGATGCCACCATTAATTATTCTATAAAATGTACTGGGAAGCAGGAAAAAAATTCAAAATGGGATGGATTTGAAGAAAAAATGCATTTCTGCGACTTTCTTACGGGCTTTGGTTTTACGGCGTTCACTGTACAGCCAAAATGACATGTCCCCTGTAGTCTGTGTTTCGGTACGGTTCCAGGGATACCAAATTTATATGGTTTTATTTACATTTTGACCCCTTAAAAAAAATCCAAATCTGTGTTAAAATTTTTTTTTTTTAAAAGTCGCCATATTGCAACAGCTGTAACTTTTTTATACGTCAGTGTACGGGGATGCATAGGGCGTCTTTTTTTGCGGGGCCGGGTGTACTTTTTAGTTCTACCATTTTCCGGAAATGCTATTGCCTTGATCAGAATCAAAACACTGAAAAAACGGCGGTTTGGCACTTTTGACTATTTTTCCCGCTACAGCGTTTACCGAACAGGAAAATATTTTTATAGATTTGTAGAGCGGGCGATTTCAGACATGGGGATATCTAACATGTATGTGTTTCACAGTTTTTAACTACTTTTATATGTGTTCTAGGGAAAGAGGGGTGATTTGAATTTTTAATACTTTTTATATTTTTTTTATATTTTTTTTACTTTTTTTTTTTTTTTGCATTTATTAGACCCCCTAGGGGTGTTGAACCCCAGGGGGTCTGATCACTAATGCAATGCATTACAATGCTAATGCATTGCAATGCATTGCAAAAAATCATCCTTTCTTTTGCAGGCTGCATAGACCAGCCTGCAAAAGAAAGAGATTGCAGACTGGCCGGGGAGCCTTGTAAAGACTCCCGACTGTCATGCCAATGTGACATCGGCCCTGGAACCGGCAAAATGGCGGCGCCCATGCGCCGCTGGGAGAATGGTGCCTCTGGCACCTTTGACCGTGGCGCCGGAGGGGTTAATGCCTCCGATCGGTCCGGGGACTTAAAGCAGTAGACACCCGGAGGCTATGGTGGCCGCCTGGCTCCCGGGCTGTCATACCATAACCATAGTTACACACCCGACATGCGCCGTACTATTACGGCGGATGTTGGGAAGGGGTTAAAGGGGTTGGCCACTTTCAGACCAATATTGAGAAACAAATGTAAATGTTTGTTTAATAAAAAGTTGTACAATTTTCCAATATACTTTCTGTATCAATTCCTCATGGTTTTCTAGATCTCTGCTCGCTGTCACTCATTCTGTTACTTCTAGTGGATAAAAGTCTGACCATGGTCATGTGATTTACGGTCAATGGTCATGTGATTTACGGTCTATGGTCATGTGATGAGTACACAGGTGCTGCTCGTTATAGTCACAGTACAGTAATCAGACGTCTGCCTGGTAATCAGCTGTGCACCTGTGTGCTCATCACATGACCATGGACTGTAAATCACATGACCATGGTCAGACTTTTATCCACTAGAAGTAACAGAATGAGTGACAGCAAGCTGAAATCTAGAAAACTGTGAGGAATTGATACAGAAAGTATATTGGAAAATTGTACAACTTTTTATTAAACAAAGCATAACATTTGTCTCTTAATATTGGTCTGAAAGTGGCCAACCCCTTTAAGAGGTTATTCTAGTCACTCTCTTTTGTTTCTACACCTCCCATAGATTAGTATATAATGGCAGTGTATATATTCAGCTACCTCTCCATACAACTCCCTTCCATCCCTGAATTGCGGGTGAGGAGGAAAGAGGGAAATAGTTGCCTTGGTTTATGGTGATCATTGTGGTCCTAGCAGTCAGATCCATATAATCTATCATTTATCATTCTCTAAATGGTACATTTTATAATCGTTTTAACACCTACACATTTCATGCAGTTTTTATACATGAAAGTGACCCCCTGTCATGTTATTTACATAACATCATTTACTCATTTTACTGAATCCTTTTGACTTTTGTATCAATCATGTGCAAGAAATGTGTGTTGAAGCCCCCTGCTTACTGCTTAAAAGAAGACATTTCTGAGATATCAGAATACAGTAAGCTTATTAGTTTCAAAAGATATAAATACTGAGAAAAATGTGCCATTGGGGAATTAGCACTGACTTCATAAAGTGAGATTTCAGAGTTTGTAGAAGTCATTTTTCCCTAAATGTAACAACCTTATTAACCTAGTACAGCAATGCCAGCAAATTCCTAGCACTTCTATGAGGAAAGTTTAAATTAGATATCTCCATAGCAATGGGGTTGAGCCAACTGGGGCACGGCATAAAATAAAACTGTCGCTATCCCAGTGCTCTGCCTCAAATTGGGAAAGAATTAGACCCGCATCAGTCAGCAACAAAAATAAAGAATCTGAATCCTGGCAGTCTGAACACGAGCACAGATGGCTAATTCTGGCAATGCTAAATAGTTTTCTAAATGTTTGTCTGCAAAAATAGAAACACCTAAACAATATTGTGAGGTTGAAGCCATTGATTAATTTGAAGATGATCCTCGCAATGGGAGTTACTTTAGAGCCCTGGGCAAGCTCCTAATTTACTCCCAGTAGATTTAGAGTTAAATGGTAGCGCTATAATAAGTACATTTATTAAGCCAAATGAAACTCACCTTGTCATTAACAATGCTGCATTCTGGTTTTAAGGACACCATCATGTAGCACAAAAGCTTACTTACAGGCTGCTGTGATAAACAGGATAGAGATTAAATACTAAGGGGAGAGACTAAAATATAGATTTTACCTGTTAACTCTTCCTGCGCCGTTCCATACATTTATGGAACTGAGCGAGTATTTCCTGCATGTTGTGAGTGCTGTGGCTGAAACTGTGACAATTCTAGTCTTGGAAGTTACTGTCTTAAGCTAGTCGTACATGACTTGTGCCAACCGGTTGCTGTGAATTAACAGCACAGGTGGAGTACGGGAGAGAGCCATGGAAGCAGGGCCAGGAATTGGACCTGTTCCATATTTTGCAGCTTGGACTGTTGGACTGCACATGTGACCATGTAATTCATGGTCATGTGAACAAACCCATAGAAATGAATGGGTCATTGTGTTATCCAGATAGCACACTGATCATTCATACAGTCGTGTGCAAGGGGACTTAGGCTTCATTCTCACAACCGATTTTCTATTACAATTGTGTACTGAATAACATCTGAGTGTCATCTGTTTTACATAGATTTCAATGGGCGGCTAAAATCTGTGAAAATGGATCTGAATAGGGCAAAATAATAAAAACAGAACAATGGAAGACACTCAGAGTTCAAAATAGTCAGTAGAGATCACTAGAGGCACTAGGGTAAGATATGGGGAAGAAAATATTGGTGTGGTGTATATATACCTATTATATCTATTACTTATGTGATGTGTGTTAAAGAGGACCTTTTATGTCCTTGGGCACAAGTGGTTTTATATACCTCTGAATTCAGCGCACTGTCGGCTTTCCCATTATGTGCACCGGGGCTGGAGCTATACTTGCTATTATTATGGCAATGATTTCAGTCCACTGTCAGAAGGGCATTCCTGACAGTCTAGCTGGGCTGTGAGGAACGCACCCTCTGACTGTACTTTTTTTTTTTTAAATGTAGATTGTGAGTCTCACATAGAGCTCACAATCTACATTTCTCCCTATCAGTATGTCTTTGGAATATGGGATGGAAATCCATGCAAACACAGGGAGAACATACAAACTCCTTGCAGATGTTTTTTTTTTTTTGCCCTTTGCGGGATTTGAGCACCAGGACTCCAGCACTGCAAGGCTGCAGTGCTAACCACTGAGCCACCGTGTGGCCCCCCCTCTGACTTTACTTGTCCATAGACTAGTACTGGGAGAGGGAACATTCCTCACAGCTTAGCATCATAGCTGGGCCCCCTCTGACAGTACAGGGCTATAGACCATTATATTCAGAGGGGAAATTTGGCATATGGATAGTTTGTAACCTGGATTAACACATAGGCTACTTTTTATCCTGGTAAATGACATGGCTTCACGACTGTTATCAATTTATGTTAATATACTATACTATACTAGGAATATGCAAATCTGTCTCCCAAGAAGTAAATAGGGAGACAGTGCCTCTGTTATGCGGCCCTTTATAGAAAACACCCTGAACATCATGCTCAACTTTCCCAGAAGCCTTTACTGCATAATGTGGGGTTTTTACCAAGTCAATTTCTCAGCTACGGACGCCCGTTTCAGTCTGTTTGGACCTAGTCAGCGCAGCGTAGAGACAACTGACGTGGTAGAAGTGAGAGGCTGAGAGACCAGATTATGGGGCTAATTTTCCTCCTTAAGGAGAAACCACCTATTAGGTGTGTGGAGACTTATACAGCCATAGTCGCTCCACTGCAAGGGAACATGGGAGGAATATGCATATAATATGGGAGGAATATAGTATATAGTATCACTATATACTATAAGTGATACTATACTACCTTGATAGCCTGCAATTCGCCCTTACCCACACTAGAAGATAATCTGGTCACAACATGGAAAGGTTTTATAGGAACTGAAATGTTGCCTCAACATCCATGCCTGTTTGACATCTGCACAATCCTCTGGCCGCATGCTACAGCGCAGGAAGTGAGTCCACTTATGATCTCCTGCTCCTGGGCCTCCTGTTGTAATCTGATTTAGCACAGATGAGGGTTTGTTGCAGTGTATTAGTCCAGCCTGTAGTCTAAGTTCCCTCTGGCATGCTAAGAGTTAATGTTAGTTGCTCCCTGATTGACAACTTGCCTTCCGATCAAATCTGGGGCAGATTCCAGGCTTCCTATATACAGCCCAATAGTCCACTCTTGGGTGCTTGCTATTAGCCTCTTTGAGAGTGCTAACTTTTACTGTATTTTCTGATTATCTATATTCTGACTTTAGCTTTTCCCTCTTGATCATTCTTCTGATTTCGATTACTTGTTTGTCTGGTTCCAACAACTTGGCTAGCTTGATCAGCCGTTTTTTTTGTTTTTTGTCTTGTCTGCATTCAGTGTTCACTTATTATAGGAAGGGACCGTCAACCAGTTGTCCGCTACCACTTAGGGTAGTTGAGGCAAGCATGTAGGGACTTTGGGGTGGTAGTATCAGGATTCACTGTCTCTATCCTTCTTCTTCCTCACAGGTTTCTGCAGCAGCTACCAGGGAACTTCTTAACAGGCAATTCCCTAAAAGTTGCACTTGGGGCTAATAAAGTCCTTATATTTTTCACTATTTTTGTGTTTCCTGTGTTTTTTGGATTAACTTACATGATCAATAAACTGCTGCCTGAGGGATTTGTATCTTTGAACACTTCAACTCTTTTGTACTTGAGAACTCTATCTACAGTATCTATCTATCTATCTATCTATCTATCTATCTATCTATCTATCTATCTATCTAACTAGCTATCTTTTAGCTGATACATACTTTCATTGAGATAGCCAATTTCTCTTTTAGATGGTTGTGCAGTATTCCAAGAAAGATGGATTTTACTTTGCTACCCAACTATTAATATAAACAAGCAGGGCAAATAAATACTTTATCTCTCTCGATCTCTGAGTCTTCCTCTTGCTCTCTCAATCACTCTGTTAAATGCCAACCAGGAATATAAGATTGGTTATGCTTTAAATGATTTAAATATTGCCATTAAAATTTCAGGACTGTCTATTTTTAGACAAAAAGGCAAACCATTTGTGTAATTTGTGGATTGATAACAAAGGAACACGTGATAATCGCTTTAACGGTATCACAAACTATAATGATCAATAATGTTATTAGTTCCATAGTTTAGCATTTATTAACTTTATAGAGATTGATAAAGAGCAGCCATGCTTCAAATTGAATGATTGCTTTGATTTTAGCTATCACTAGCACATATAGACTATGAATAAAAAATACAACACATATATGAAATGAAGTTTGACAGCCATCCAAGTAACTTAAATTATTTATCTCGAAAAGATGCTTACTCAAACCAGCCAAGCAGCGGTAACCAAACAAGCTCATTGAAGACAAAGTCAATGTCAAGAAAATGGATGTCATGAGACCATGGCAGCCCCGGAGAGCAGACACTTTATTAAGGGGCTCACAGAGCTTGACATGTTACCCTGTGAAATGTTTATATCTTTAGTATAGACATGTATATTCAGATGTTGTAGCTCTCCAAATAAATAGCAGTGGGGAAGGCTTGAATATAAATATTTCCTTGTTTGCCTGCTGAAATTATAGAACAGAGGCCCCCAACATTTTTAGAGTTAAAGCCACTCTAAAATATAACAGATGGTGTGAACGGCAGGTATTTAGGAAATGTTGCAAAATGCTTTATAGAAATTATTTAAGTAGTTTTATCACTGAGTTCCATGAGAATTCCGAGATCCTGTATCCTTAGTAATGACAGAAAAGATACTTCAGTTCATCTCTTCAGGATCCTGGTGGAACTTGGTGGCAAAAGGAAGAAAACATTGAGAGCTATCACTAACAGAGGTCCATATAAAGTGAACAGATATACCTTTGCTGGTGTGCAACTATAGGGAGTGTAGAGGTTGAGGAGGGAATTGGATCCTGGAGCGTTGGAGAGCCGGAAAAAGACGAGTAGAAATAATTAACATGGGTTTCCTGAAATCTACTTTTACAGTGTCCACATTTGCCTTAGCTCAAAAAGAGTTCAGTTAATTTCAGTCAATTAACAACACAATCACTGAGTAGTCTCATAGATACAGATCAGATACAGTGACAAATACTGTGTCCATCAGATGTTGTTTTGAAAATCTGATCATCTTGTATCACAGTTGTCTGGACATGCCTAGCCAAAAGGAAAGGTAGGGATCTGTAAACTTTATATAAGTAATAAATGGTTAGTTACTGGAGGTGGCCCACAATTGGTGTACCCTTATTGATCACAATTGATCAAACAGGGATTTCTAGCCCCATGCAGTCATGCAGGAATGAGGATTTTGATACTTTTTTGATCATTTTCTACCTGTTATTGGCATTTCTCCTTCATAATGGTGTGACACAGCTCAGACTTATTCAAATACAAATCTAAATCAATTGTATATTCTTCAGGGTTATTATTATGTCTTTTTAAGAAGATTGAAAATTGGACCCACCACCTTAATACAAAAAATAAAAACTCCATTTCCAAATTGGCTCCACCAAAGGCCTTACACTTTTATCCGATTCATGTTGTCATATTTTGGAATCTACTATCTTTTATATTATGCAAATGTTTTCTATCTATCTGTCTGTCTCTGTCTGTCTGTCTATCTATCTATCTATCTATCTATCTATCTATTTATCTATCTATCTATCTATCTACAAAAACAGTTGTACAGAGCAGCACCAGAAAAAATCCAGACCTGGTCAGTGGGTGCAAGTTCCTAGTGATCAGGCATATAATGACATGGAGATAATGCAAAAATAAATTTAAAAAAAGGTGAGGATTTGCTACGGAATAAATACTCACATTTTTTAATGTATTTTTGGAATGCTGTTGATTTGTTGCACTATCATCTATCTATCTATCTATCTATCTATCTATCTATCTATCTATCTATCTATCTATCTATCTCTGTGACCTGCAGCATACCCTCTGGGCAAACTTCTTCCATTGCCAGTCCCTCAAAAACCATGTACCAATCTTTAGATGGATTTTGTCACTGATCTGTGACCTTCTGAGGGGAATATATAACTGTATATTACATTATTTGTTATGTCCTACTAACTATTGTGAGTTGTTTTCTTGAGCGTTGTGAGCGTTTTGTGTCTCTCCGCAGCAAAACCGTTTT
This sequence comes from Leptodactylus fuscus, assembly GCF_031893055.1. Classification (NCBI taxonomy): domain Eukaryota; kingdom Metazoa; phylum Chordata; class Amphibia; order Anura; family Leptodactylidae; genus Leptodactylus; species Leptodactylus fuscus. The sequence continues at coordinate 271,197,711 of NC_134265.1, forward strand.
ATTTTTAACCGGACACAAAGTCCCGCATGTCCGACTTTGTGTCCGGTTTAAAAAATGGTTTCACCGCGGAGAGACACAGAATGCTTATGGGCGGTCACTTTGCAAACCCATTCACTTGAATGGGTTTTAAAAACTGACTGATGGGTTTCTGTCTACTGTCCAGTTTCTCTGTAGATGGAAACTGGTAGGATTGGCTAAAGTGGACATGGGCGCAGATGTGAGTAAAGTGAGTAAAGCCTTTTTCATCTATTGCAACCTGTATGTTATACCACTCACAGGCCACAAGGATCCTGGTAAGGGCTGATGCATTTACATGTCTGTACATTACTATCTGCTTCCTCTCTTTTACGTATAGGACCCAATTATTTTCCACTGATTTAAACTCTTTCAGTTTCTTTTTTCTTTGATTTTATCCTAATTAATTTACATTTATCCACCTCTCTTAATAATAATTAGTAATCATTTTATTTATATAATAATTTTATTTCTATAGTGCCAACAGATTTTGCAGCACTTTACAAATCAAATGGATGATGATGAGACAGTATCAGACGTTATAGTATAACAAAGATATCAAACAATAGGCTCACAAGAGCTTACAATCTTTTCAATACCTACTTGCATTTATCATTTGTCAAAACCATGCTGGTGAAAAGTATAGGATTCAGAGAATATAGGCATTGATAGAGAGGTAAGGTATAACGTTCTTGTGTTGGTTTTCTTGTGGTTGCTCTTTTCAAGGCAGTTGACCTGCTGTTTACTAGCATGAGGGAAAGACTAACTTAAAGGGTTTTTTTTTTCCATTTTTTTTTTTTCGAATCACAGCTTGCCCAGCCATGACAGTAGTGGAAGTGGGATAACAGTGGGAGTATGGCACTTAGGCTTGAGCATGCAGAGAAGAATGAAAGAAGCCTGACTCTCGGGGAATGCCCACTGAGCTCTGAACTTGCAGCTCCAAAAGCAGATGTGTGAGAAAAAGCAGGTTTTGAAAATAAAAGGAGCAAAACAGACGTCAAGCAACAAAATAGTGCGGCTTGCATCTGTCAAAATACGTTGGTAGATATATATTGTATATACGGTAAATAAATAATTTTAAATCATATTCTGATATATTCACTTGAAAGTATTTTAGACAAAACTAAATGTATATTTTACAAATCAGAGAGAACAAAGGGAGGTATTGCCGTACCCCTGCAGAGTGATTTGGCTGGGATAAAGCTTAACAGCAGTTTACAGTAGCTTGATGAGCAATTATTCTGTAAATGGAATTGAATTGAATCTTAGCTTTAATGTGTAACACTATCCTACACTGTTCTGTACAGGTAAATGATTCAGTGCTGGTAAGTAAGATGACCTCTAAAAGTATCCAGCCATTGTCTCCCTCCTTCTCTTATTCTCGCACTCTTAGCTTATTTCCAGGGCTTATTCATTCCTTAGCAGCATCTCTAGACAGTACAAATAAAATATAATAAAATAAGCATGAGTAAGTTTACTTTTATGTTTCTATGACTCGATTCAAAGCACTTCTTGTACATAATGAAATTTATGGGAAAAATAGGCTATTTCACCTTTCTAAATAAATGATCTAGAAAGAAAAATACACTCGGTTTATTTCAGCAGAAAGTTTCCATTTTGCCCTTGTATTTAGATTTTTGACATCAGGTAGAGATTTGTACAATAAATGAAGTCGTAGAATTTAGTGGGCAAGTAAAAGTTGAATGCAGCCAACATTATAAATTCTACATTTTCTTCATTATTTTATCTTTGTGTTCCCTGTGAAAACATACATGAGCATGTCCACATCTCATGCAAGATCATCTCCGGTGTTAATGGTGGTAGCATTTTCATATGAAGGTGAGATTGGAGTATTCTGTTTATGAAGAAACCAACTAAAAGTACACCTTTCATTTCAAGTGACTTTCCAGGATAAGCTGCAATGTGTGTTCATGAGGTGTAACAGTATATCTGTGCATTCTATGACTTGTGTTATGTAATTTATAGAAGTTTCCTTTTTCAGGCTCTTTCTGTAGTTGGGAAGTGAAGCTACGATACGCAGTAAATAGAAAATAATCTCTTTTTCTCACTCACTTGGAAACAATCCCAGGATCATGAAGGTGTAACTGTCTCTCTGATCAGACTCAGCTGCACACTGGGCAGTTCCTACCTTTCCATGCCACCGTGCACGTCCTTATGCTGCTGATGCATCTAGATTTGGATATAGGGTGGGTGTGCCTAACACCTGGGGGCCTTTCCAGCCAAACCCAGGAAGCCTTGGCCTATTTATACCTGCAAACCCCTTAGCACAGTGCCTGATCAGTATAGGATATTTGCATTCTAGTTCCAAAGAGGGTATCCTTGATAATTCATTCCTGTCTAACTCTCGGTTTTTTTTGGATTTTTTTTACCTTGGCCCTTTTTTCGAACTTGCTAGTTTAGATCCTGTTCCACTTACCTTTTGTGTGCAGCCTTTGCCTGTCCTTGATCTGAGTACCTGAGCTGCCCATCCTGACCATTTGACTTTACACGCTTGCTGTTTGCCACGGACCTTAGGCCTATACTTCCAAAGCTCAAAGGGGTGTTCCTGTTCTTTTTTTATCCACAGGGAGGCCTCAAAAAAACAAACAGTATATATTTGATTATCTGTTTGGTTGAGGATCCAGCAGAGAGTGTCTGTTACTGGGAGACTAGGGAGATATATAAATCCTTTATAGTTCCAATCCCTTTTTTACTCTACTCCTGGGTTTGGTTAAGAAACGACAGCAAATTCTGCACACAAAATGCAAAAACTGATCATGCGTCTTTAGTCTTAATCGTTCTTTGACATGTTTATGATGTCCCCTTATTGAATATGATATACATATTTCCATCATTGTATTATGTCATTACATGATGAAAGCACAAGGTTAGGGGCTGAAATGTCCTCTGATTCTGTGCAAACAAAGTACTCACCCCCACTTTTTAATATCTATCTATCTATCTATCTATCTATCTATCTATCTATCTATCTGTCTATCATCTATCTATATCTATCTATCCATCTAATCTATCTATCTATCTATCTATCTATCTATCTCCTATCTATCTATCTATCTATCTATCATCTATCTATCTATCTATCTATCTATCTATCTATCTATATATGTTAGGCAGTGTTAGGGAACCCTGGAACAGGGACACAAGAGACAGTGAGCCCTAAGCTTGTGCCCCCTACTGTCCCTTCCTATTGCCAGGCCCTATCCTACGTAATAGGCGGCAACCACGAAGACAGTCCCTCCCTGAGTATGTGACACACAAAACGCAGACAAGACGAACAACAACAACAGGAAGTCAACTTAGCCAAGGGTCAGTAACAGTCGGGCAATACAGTACCAAATCGGAGTCCAAAAAGAGAAGTCAGTGAGGAAAGCCAAAGGTCAAGTATAATAGAGTAATCAAAACAGAGACAGTAAGAGCAGGTATGCACACGGCAATAGCAAGCACTGGTCTGAATGGGAACCAAGGCTAAATAGGGAGGAAGAACCCGCCCATGGAGTTGACAGGAAGGCCGGCCGTCAATCACAGGGCAAGGCCAGATTAACCACTTAATGGACAGAGGGAACATTGGCAGAAGACGGGTGTGGTGCAAATGTAATCACAGAACTAGAGCCGAGTTCACAGTGTGACCAAAAACTTTAATACAAGAACCAAACTGCACCCGCCTCCTGCGCCGCAGCACGCGAGCAGAGGGTGGTGCAGTGACCCGAACAGGTAGAGATGTTACTATCTATCTATCTATCTATCTATCTATCTATCTCCTATCTATCTATCTATCTATCTATCAATCATCTATCTATCTATCTATCTATCTATCTATCAAATGTAAAGCACGATGGAATTAATGGTGCTATATAAAATATTAATATTAATATTATTAATAATAATAATAATAATCTATTGATCTTTCTATCTCAGAATCTATGTTTAGACTACAGTATATTTGTTTTATACATATATTTATGTAGCTTTTTATAATAACATTAGATAAAGTTTCAAAAAGTTTCTGGTAAATATTTTTTTCTCCATATATTAATTCACTTTTGGAAGTTTCTATGCTTACTTTATATATTATTTTTATATTCGCTATAGGGGATTGAATTTTGTATATTGCAAAAAAACATTGCCTCTTAAAATATCATTTCAAATACAACTTCATAATGTTTCAGCTCCTTCAAAATAATATGGATTATTTCCCTCTTTTTTCCACTTTATTTGTTTGACATGTATTTCTAAAAAGCTATTTCTGTTAGAAAATGGAAATTTTCGAAGTCAAGCTAAAAACATGTCCATAGCCTTCTTTTGACAGATATAATACTGTTCTAGTTTTGACATTGACTGGAGTTCTTAGACAATATTTCTAGAATGGAAAGTATTGACTACTAGAAAATATGATTTCAACAAGTTCTCCTATCATACAAGTGCTTTTATGTCACTTGAAAATAAAGTAAAAAACAAGAAAACCTAAGTAAGTATTTTCAAGTAGTGTGTGAAAGTGTATTAATACTGTACGTACAGAATTCTTTAAGTTTTATAATACACATTCAATGTTCAAACATGTTTTTTGAGTATTATTTTTTTTTCTTTTAGCATTACTCTTAAGTCCCCCACATAGCATTTTTATTTTTTGTCTAGTTGAGGACCCGCGCCCCTTCACTAGCTTATAAATAATGCAGCCAAATTCAGCCTATATATTCCCTCTCCTTGTACAGTGTATGCAGCATTATTACACACAGTGGATGTAGTGCTGTACTCTGCCATATGTATTACTATTAGTGTTCATGAGAAAAGTATATGCATATAAAGTTTTAATGCTGTAAGCATATAGTTTATATTATGTGTGCACACATGCATACTATGTGTTGCAAATGGCCATGCAGAAATCTGCCTGTATCCCATTGAAATGAATGAGAGAGACTGGAGACATTTTTTGAGGTGGATATTGATGCAGATTCTGCCTCAAAAGTCCACCTACTAAAAACTCTGTGGGAATTTACTCTAGCAGGCCCACAGAAACATATAACCGTGTTTGCACAGAATTCCCATTCCGGTCATGCAGACCCTGCTACTCCAGGCTTCCTCTGTTACTTGCTCTGGTGGATTTCAGAAAAAGCCCAGGTATACAAAAGTTAATCTGCACTGTTGGAAAATGGCACTGAGGGCACTAGAGGGCTCCCAAAAGGTGTGAGAAAACCTATAAACCCCTTTCATAGGGAGATTTTCCTGCATATTGTGACTGTATGCATAGTCTGTACCTTGGAATGTGTGAAAGGCACAACTTGCTGCCAGTCTAAAGGCAAAACAGAAGTTTGCACGTTAGGGAGCCTTCGACAGCCTCCTGTAATGAAAGTACCAGACACAGAAATGGCATACTGACTCAATACCATTATAAAGACCGTGACATGAAAAAGTAATCACAGCAATGGGTCATCAGCATTGACATTAAAGGGGTTATCAAGGGAGTGAAGTTTACCCGACATCCTTCCCCCTCCTGCCTCTCCATCTTTACTATATAGTCAACTGGACACCATAGCACAGTGGATTACCTGTGAAATCAGGAGAGGAAGGAGGGGACCGAGTGACTCGGGCATCAGGGGCTGGTTCTGATCATGTGACCTGGATTTGGAACTAACATGAACAAAGCACCAGAGGAAGTCTAGTAAGTTTACCTCCCCATGAAAGTTGTTTATATGAACTCTATAATGCAAAGGACAGAACCGCATACATGTGGATACATCAGTCAATCATCTACCCCAAACATACTCCACTGTCAACACCGTATTACTAAGCACATTCCACTGATAAATATTACACTGTGGACCAATAAGTATTTGGACATCCATGCAAATGAAGATATCTGCGGTCGTGATGTACGTCATGCCTTCCACCGTTAAATAGGAAACAGCATTGGCATTAGATGCACGCAAGATGCCACAAAGTGCAGAGTTGTCTGATATCGAGAAAGGGGTAATTGTGGGGTACCACAGAAATGGTCGATCCTTAAGGGGCATGGCAAGTGAACTGAATTAGCCAAAATCGACAGTGGCCTATGTGATTACGAAATGGAGGGTGGAATGGTGATTGTCAGACTGTGCCCGAGTCAGCAGACCCCCGAAACTGGGAGATAGAGACCGACAAGTGCTGGCCAGAGAAACCACACCCAACCGATGGCTCACATACACCAGGAGTTTCATCAGGCATCCGGGAGTGTTGTGACGATCAATACCATCCGTAAGGAAGTATCTGCTGGGGTCTACCAACTATTGAATAGGAATAAATGGTGTTTTTCTATTCTACCACAGCTGTCCACATACCTATTGGTAGACAGAGTATACCTTATGTTTGTCACTTTTGTAAATTGCTGTTTTTGCCAATCAGACTCCTGCCACTTCCTAAAATAATAAATACTTTGCATAATAGAATTATTCCAAATAAAATAGACTAGAAATTTTTTAGTTTCGAGAACATGGGGGCAAAGGTAATATGCTGTTAGTAATACTAGATATACGGTAATTAGGAAAATGTACAGAGTTTTTTTTTGCTTTTAGAGAATTAAAATGTAAAGAATTAAAACCAAAAAAATATATATTTGCTATGTAAAATAAATGAGTTAGAGATTAATGTCATGGGTTAATCAAACTGTCCTCTATAGAATACTTTAGGCTTAGTGAATTTAATATCTAATATGCATTGCCAGGAAAATTACATAAAAAGCAATACAAAATTTTCTTTGTGCTATTGTGCACTAAATTTTGCTTTGATCTCCAAGAACATTGTACATTTTGGAAGAATGTTTTTTGCTATAGGGAGCTTAAATTACTCCCACCTAAATATCATGCAGAGAAAAGAGTCTGAATCGAACCATACAGGAACAGAGATTTGCTGAGGGAAGTAATGGCAACAATTGTGATATATAGCAAAGCCATTATCTGATTAAAAGTCTCTGTATAAGAGCGCAGATTTCTGGGATGCTGCATGTATTTGCTTTATTTTTACAATACATTCAATCCTGTACTCAAATGCTGAATAATATGGAAAAATGACTTGTGGTATGTAAAAGAAATGTATAGATTTATCCAGAGCCTTAAAGGGGTGGTTCAGGAATTATCTGGATAGCCTGTGATTAGCATAGGCCATAAATATCTGATTGGTGGGAGGTAAAAAAGTGCCCCCCACATGGATCAGATGCTGACACCCATACTATACACAGCACAGAGCCAGAAGAAGTAGCACTGATCCCTGTATAGTGTCCGCTACTGCAGATGACCTCCCATTTATGTGAATACAAGAATATACAAAGTATAGAGTATTATAATTATTGAATGGGTAAGTTGCCTGGATGAAATATGACGTTTCTATAGTATTGGAATTGCTTTACTCTTTTAATTATTACATGTACAGCAACTGGGAGTTTTCTTATAATGCAATGCTTTAAGATACTACACAACACACAATGGCGCTATTACATTCTTCTTTTCACATCGCAGCAAAGTAGATTGTGTCATTCTGATAACTGCAATGAACAAAGCAAGAAGCTATTGAATATGCATCTACTACCTGTCCTGATACACCAAATATCCCACCGTCAGTTAGTACTGTTGTCTTGAAACCTAGTGACATCATTGTTGGTGTAGAAATCCATGCAGGACAATCTTCATTAGATGTATTAAGGGAAGGGGGAGGGGTGACACGATGGCTCAGTGGTTAGCACTGCAGCCTAGCAGCACTGGAGTCCTGGTGTTCAAATCCCACCAAGGGCATAAAACCATCTGCAAGGAGTTTGTATGTTCTCCCCGTGTTTGCATGGATTTCCATCCCATATTCCAAAGACATACTGATAGGGAAAAATGTACATTGTGAGCTCCTTGTGGGGCTCACAATCTACATTAAAAAAAGAAAAAAAAATAGATGTATTAAGGGGATGTTCCTACAAATTACCTATATGGCACATCCACAAAATAGAGGATACCATAAAAAAACACCGAAAAAGACCCTTACAAAAGCCTTAAGTGCACAACTAACCTTCCAATCTTTTCATGGGTTAAGAAGTAACTTTCATAAATGAGGTGATTTATAAAATTGATTTATGTTTGTTTAAAAAGTTGTTTTAAAGAGCAGTGACTATATAAGTGAATAATGGACAGGGATGGACGTACCACCTGCGTAGCAGGTTCAGCTGTATAAGGGTCCACGGGGAAGAGGACCTAGTCAGGGAATTGATCTGTACTCATCTGAATAGACAGTTTACCCTTCCATTGTCTCTGATATTCTGCACAGACCATGATGCCACATACAGTACTCAACACCAGCCCAGCCGGTCAGCAACCTGAGTCAGGAATACAAAGAGAGAGACTTGTCTTTTATTTTTTCAAGCAGCTCAATAGTCAGGGTCAAAGGGGCTGAGAGAAGATTTGCAGGAGGCTGTGACATTGTGTGCCTTACCTTCTTCCGTTCGGTGGTATCTGCTATCCAATTCACAGGATACTAAGATATCTATCTATCTATCTATCTATCTATCTATCTATCTATCTATCTATCTATCTACTGTGCTGTGCAAACATTTTAGGCTGACTTGGAAAAATGATGTAAAGTAAAAATGCTTAAAAAATTAGTTCTTAATAGTTCATATTTGTCAATGAATAAAATTAAGTGTCGTCACTCTTTGTCATCAAGAAAACATCTTAACTGGACAAATATTGGATAATTTTATGAACTGATATAGTTGTTACATTTCCCTAAATTAGATCATAACTTTACAATAGCATGCTGGCTTATTCATTGCGGTAGTATATTTTTAATATATTCCTATGCCAATCCTATTCCAATCTAGATTTGATAATGTGGTGCCTTAATTTTCTACTTTTATGAAAATAGTAAATTCTGCAGATTGACATGTTACTAAGCAATCCCATAAAGGGCAGATCAGGCTGTAAGAATCATCAATCACATCTAGCTGCTCATCTTTTGCACCATCTGCTATACTTTGCTCCAACTTGGATATATTGTCATAACTCACATTAACCTTTCAACACCACAGCTATAGCTTGCAGTGCATCCTTGCAAATCAACATGGATTTTCAGGCTGAGATCTGTGTTCTAAAAGGCTCAAGCAGTGTTTTTACTATCCAGAGGATGTTATTACGTGAGCCTATGGTCAAGATGAGTTCATGCTGAAGTGAAAAAACATCCCCGGTTCCTAAGGGTGAAAACTGTCTTGACAAGGTATGATAAATGTTCTTGGAATAATGCTACGACTAACAGTACTGATCATGATGGAAAAAAAACATTGTTTGCAAAATGATCTTTACAATTACATATAGCTGTGTGGAAACATTGAGAGATCTGGAAATGAATGTGCAGGTTTACCGTAAGAAGCCTTACTTGAGTTATATATAAGATTATATGTCATGAAACATTCATTTATTACATGGAATAGCCATTGCCCATGGAAAGGTTGCTAGCTATTATTCAGAAAAAAAAGTCTCTGGGTCTCAGGTTGCTAATTTAATATACAGTGCAGATGATCTAAAACCTACATTGTGCCATATGGATTTTGGTGCATTTTTTGTATATTCCCCTGCATAAAACAGTATAGCATCTAACCGTGCCAAAAACTTCTGGGGTTCTTGAGGCAAGCTACCGGATTTTTCAGTGGATCTGCAATAATAGGATTGAATTCTTCTTCGGCATTGAATTCAATTGGAAATTTACATAATAAATCCTTGCACCTTCCAAAGGAGAAATTCACCTGCTATGGATTTTTCTCATCCACATGGTTGGTGCCGTATCATTGTTTAGGCAAATCTGTCTAGAAAGGTTCAATAAATGAGACTGAGCTCTTGTACAGTAACTGTAATGATCCACGAACCCCTGTGAGCATTACATGACCAACATTGACTTCTATCCTATGATTGTAAACTGCAAGAAAGTGAAGCACAAAGAGATTTGTAAAACTGCACAACTTTTCACCATATAGACAATAAACTTTATGTATTGAAATTTGAAAACATTTAGCTCCTTTGGGTCAGGGCCCCATGTTGCGAAGAGACAACATTTAGTCAGTGGCGGAAGAGGCGCTGCAAAAAACACTGTGTTTGCACTACCTGGCTAACCCCATCCACATATTGCAGAAAAAAATCCACAGGGGAAAGTTGCGTTTTCAGAAACATTCATGTTTTTGAAAATCTCAACATGTCAATTATACCTACAGATATGCTGGCGTTTTCCATATAGGCATATTAGGAGCGACTCACTACATGGGGTCTTAGCCTTAAAGTTTTGAATCAACATGCAGATTATGACTGGAATTTCACATGCAGTTTTTGATACATAATTTTTTAAATCAAAACCAGAAATTAATCTTTTTTCAGTACTACCACATTAGAATAGCCTTAAAGAGGACCTTTCACCGATTTGGGTACAGGCAGTTCTATATACTGCTGGAAAGCCGACAGTGTGCTGAATTCAGTGCACTGTTAGCTTTCCCGATCTGTGTCCCGGGTAAAGAGCTATCGGTCCTGGTACCATAGCTCTTTACAATCAGAAGGGCGTTCCTGACAGTCTGTCATGTACGACCTTCTCCACAGCAGCGCCTATCCCGCTGTGCTGTGTGAGCAGGGAGGAACATACCTTCTGACTGTAAAGAGCTACGGTAATAGGACCAATAGTGCACTGAATTCAGCCCACTGTCGGCTTTCCAGCAGTATATAGAACTACCTGTGCCCAAATCGGTGAAAGGTCCTCTTTAAGAAAGGCTATTCTTCCCCTACCTTTAGAATACTTCTAAATTCAGCTGTTCCGTATTTGCATCAGGCAGAGCTGACTGCACGTCTTGGCCTTTTTTCTGTGGTCGCTACATGAGCGCACTGTGCATGTGCAGTATGCTCATGTAGTTCTACGGAGTACAGAGCATGCTCAGTAGCTCCATACTGGCATCACTTACACTAAAGCAGATGCAAAAGGAAGCACGTGGCTGTAGAAGAAGGGCATCTCTAGAGAGTTTTCAGTCAGCACAGGGGACGCCCCAGGATACCACCCCCTGTGCTGTCTGGAGACTCATTTGCATATGGAGAAACCGGGTATATCACCGGAATGGCAAATAATTCTAATGTAGTGGTAGAGTAACCTTTCTTAGGGCTATTCCGATGTGGTAGTACTGAAAAAAGAGATTCTATTGATAGAATCCCTTTAAAGAATCAAAAAGTCTACCAGGGAAAAAAAGTATGACAATAAAATATTGTATCTATCTACCTAAATATAGATATATTTTGTTATGAATATTATTTTTTACTTACATTTATATAAATACAATTTTGTACAATAATTCTATAGTTATAAGGACATAAATCTTATCTTTCCTAGGCTAAAATAAGCAAAACTCTTTCATAACACTGTAAAAAAAAAAAATTAAAAATCAGCATCAAAGAAAAATTACTAACTTGGTTTTACCCTGTCAAAAATATTCTGGGCAATAATAGGTTAAAATCTTGCAAAAAAGAAATGGGTGAAACAAAGTTGAAACAACTTCAAAATGAAAAGCAAAGCCAGAAGTAACATTAGGATTCCATTAAACCTTCATCAGATATATCTTGAGGGAATTTCTTGGGACGCGCCACTCTGATCTAGAATTTTAGCTGATACTCTCTTACAACACTCCTGTGCCATTTTTATTCTTTAGAGAACTCCATATGTTGTCCTTGTTAAGCAATGGCATTTTGTGTGTTTAGAGAAGGTCTCAGAAATTGTGTTATAAATAAAAGAAGTCATGAACTGATTCTGATTTCAGAAGTCACAACATGTATCTCTTGAGTTTTCTCTTTAAGCCAGAAGTAAAGGCACCCCTGAGTCCCTTTGTATTTACAAAAACAAACCCAGAATGTGAGTGTGACACGCCGCTCTTAAGACTTCATTTAAATAGCTCCACTAGAGAGCCATTGTGGTTGTATTCTTTTTAGCAACTTCTTATGATTTCAGAACTAAAATTAGTAAAACAGCAGGAAAGATGTGAAATGCATAATGTAACTTGTATACAACATCTCAGACGTAATTTCTTAAATTTATATACAGATAGAGAGTTTATAAAGTTATATGTTTATGGAGATGTTAATGTGGCTGTAATCACAATAGTGAATGCGTTACATATAAAACAAATACCCTCAAAACAGCAAAATAACTCAAAACATTATGTTTTACCGTATATACTCGAGTATAAGCCGACCCGAATATAAAGTCAACAATAGAAGTAAAGTAGTGGCTCACCAGATCCCCGTTTGATGGTCCAATCTTCAGGGTGCACGGCTGGAAAATCCCGGACTCCTAGGGCAGACGACAACACGTATAATACAAAATATATTCCAGTCCGCACTCCTGAGAATGCGGACTGGAATATATTTTGTATTAGACCCGTATATAAGTCGAGGCCCCTAATTTTACCACAAAAAAACTGGGAAAACTTATTGACTCAAGTATAAGCCTAGGGAGGGGGGGGGGGGGAATAGAGCAGCTACTAGAAAATTTCAAAAATTAAAATGCTTGGAGTTTTTGGGTGCAGTAGTTGCTGGGGAAGGGGAGGGGGTGTTTTGGTTGTCTGTCTGCCCCTTCCCTAAGCTTGAGGACTGTTTTTTCTCCCCCCCCCACTTGGAATTCAGCCTGGCTGAATATAGGGTATCTGCAGTGCTCCTATTAACCCCTTCCCGACGGAACAGGAGTACTGCAGATCCCTATATTCAGTAGACCGGGCACTTTCAGACACAGGGATATCTAATGTGTATGATGTGTTTCACAGTCATTTTCTACTTTTGTATATATTCTAGGGAAAGGAGTGATTTAGAACTTTTATTTTTTACTTTTTTTACACTATTTTATGGGAGATTCTATACATTGATATTGTGGCTGATCATAGACCCCCTCCCCCCCTCCTAATATATATATATATATATATATATATATATATATATATATATATATATGACTCAAGTATAAGCCGAGGGGGGCTTTCTCAGCACAAAAACTGTGCTGAAAAATTTGTCTTATACGCGAGTATATACGGTACTAGTAATACTAAGTAAAAATCAACAAGAACATTTCTTAACCAGGTGGGGACCACATAATGTATATCATGTTGTTGGGCTGTATAGTCAGTAGTAATCACAGTACCTTATATGGCTTTGGAGGGAGCCCCATGTTTATGCAAATACATTATATGCATATGCAAATGAGGGGAAAGTGCTTTGGAGCATGTGTTAGCTAGCCCAGGCTTTGATCTTAGCTCAAAATTTCTGGATAGAGCAGTTTTTTCTTCATTTGCATACAGTATGTATGAAATGGCAATTTACATGAAAATAGGGCTCCAAAGCTGAATAAGAGGGCATATCTGGAAAAAGTAGGTGCAGTGATTAGGTTTAAACAATGTACAGAGTCCTCCACTCATCTGATACCCTATGCCTGAACTGTTACTAGCTGCTTGGGCATGAGGCAGAGAATCAGAGGGCCATCAATGTGATCTGTGACTAAGCCATATTCTTAGCAACTTAGCATAGGTTGTTATTTAAGGAGGACCTTTCACCATTTGGGGCACATGTGGTTTTATATACCGCCAGAAAGCCAAATTCAGTGCACTGAATCGGCTTTCACATTCTGTGCCTCTGGTGAAGAGCTATTGGTGCCAGTACCATAGCTCTTTATTGTCAGAAGGGCGTCTTTGACAGTCAGTCAGGAACACCCTTCCTCACAGTAGCGCCTATTGTGCTGTACTGTGAGAGTGGTGAGGAATGCCCCCTCCCCTCCTGATAGTGCTCATCCATAGACGAGCACTGGGGGGGGGGGGGGCGTTTCTTACCGCTCGGCATCATTGCTGGGCGGTAAGCAATGCCCCCTCTCACAGTATAGCACTATAGACGCTACTGTGAGGAAGAGCATTCCTGACTGACTGTCAGAAATGCCCTTTTGATACTGAAGAGCTACGGTACCAGCACTGATAGCTCTTCAGCGGGGGGCACAGAACGTGATAGCCGACATTGTGCTGAATTCAGGAGGTGAAAGGTCCTCCTTAACAAAAATTAATGAAGTTATCCAGTGTACGCTTTACTGCCACTGTAATTCCTGCATCTAATATTCTGATTTTAATCACATCATTTTGCTCTCCTATTATAACTTATTTTACAGTTACTACTGACATTGTTGGAAACCCATACTAATGTTTCCATATAACAATTTAAAGATTTTTTTTAACAAAACCCTTTTTCCATCCCTGCACCCCTCACCAGACTGTCTGTCACCCTCCCGGCTTCTTTCATATATACTGCCCTCATATCCCTACAATCCAGCTTCTTCCCCATTCCTGATCTGACTCCATCTTTACTTTTATATTTCTCTTTCTCTATGCTGTGCTATCAATCCCAAGATGCATCAGCACAGCATTACATGGGCATCTAGAGGATTGTGCTGTCACTACTGCTGGGAGACAGTGGAAATATCCTTTTCTTTACATATTCTCCCAAATAATTGGAGACACCAAAAATATACAGTCAGGGAAACTGCTGTGATCTCCTCCATTTTAGGTATGCAACACAATTTGTCTTATAGAGAAGTAACTTGTGATAGCAGATTTTGTCCCCCCATGGACAGTCTGTGGGGTCCAATCCATGGTGACCCTTGAGAGAGAACAAAAAAACCATGTTATTGTCAGGGGCTTCACCCTGAGATCACATGACCCATGCGGGGAGAAGAAGACCCTGAATTTTCAGATAGAGAGGAATAACTAAATATAGTAATGCTAGTTGAGCGCCTCTTGACTTTTTTCTTTGGCTTTTGTTGTACAATATCATGTTGCAGTAAGTTCAAGAGGAAGTTATCAAGTTCCCACAGTGCAGCAGAATTGTCACAGTTAGCTACTTCTTAGATTGTTCCTCTTTGATGGCCTCTTCAAACTGTCAGAAGTGTATACATTTAGCAATATACTCCAGAAATCCCTTCATTGTTCCTTGTCTGTAACTAGACATCCATACACCTGACACATCTGTCATCTACCACAGTAAGTAGAGTCCAATGGAGGACCAGGCAGCATTGTAATGGGAGAGGTGGGATTACGGAGGTAAGTATGCAATTTATTTTATTTTTGTTCATCGCTATGGCTGATTATAATCCCATTTCATTGTTGGGTATGCACCTAACATTATCTAGTTCAGAGTAGGGGTGAAAACCTTTCATAGGAAAGAGATTGAGGGCAATTCCATTATTTTGGCCTCATTATCTGTGCCATGTTATTAACAATATTCTGTATGGGAAATGGGTTATATTCTACAGAATCTGTTCAAAGGAAGACGCTTCATAAGCAGTCCCAGATTTGAAATACTAGACTATGCCGGGAACTACCCAAATTGGATTTTAAAAAATGCATTACTTTGGATTGTAGTGATTTATTGAGAGACATTAAATGTCAAGGATGTTCGGAGAATGAATCTTTAAAAATTACTTTTGTCAGTACATATAGAGACAATTTAGTCAGATTAAACAGATCATACAGTACATAAATATCTCTCCATTTTACAACAGGTTAAGGCCTTAAATCATGTTCTTGCCTCAGGTTTTAGACGTGTAACTAGAAAAGCTCCAACTTAGGGTTTGATTCTTTTACTGAATCTGTACTTGAGAAAAAAACAGGGATAAAAAGACCTGCCTCTAGTTCTGCACTAGTCACTGTAAATGTAATGTGTGTATTTTTGTTCAGATGAAATAAAGTAGATGATACTCTCGTGAGAGCAGAGTATGATAAGCAAAGGCCCTGGGGAGGTGCGGAAAAGTAATCAACTCGGATACCTATCCTCACTTCTCCTGGGCTTTGGCTCTCCATTGTGGTCATCTTTGGTAATCTGCTGGCCTCTTCCAGCCTTCTATATCCATTAAGAAAAATGGAAGGTTTTCTTTTTCCATTGATGCGGATTCATCATAAATATATCATATCCAAGAGACATAGAAAGTATGGGAAAAAAAACGGATCTGTTTTTCACAGACATGAAAAAAGGATCAATCACAGACAACACACCACTTAGAAATAAGCAAGGTGGAATGCCATCTGTGGTTACCTCAAAATCCGAATATAGTGTAAGGCCTGGTTTACATGTGCGTTCGGTTTTCTATTTGGGAAGTCTGTTTTGGGGACACCCCCAAACAGAATACTGAACACATTAAAAAGCGGTGAACAATGAAAGCACACGGACCCCATAGACTATAATGGGGGTCCGTGTATTTTCCAAGCGGTGTCCGCACGAGTTATGCGAAGAGGAAAGTAGTTCATGAAGTGCTTTTCTCTCTGCATGTTCCGTACGGAGACTGCGCTGAAAACACACGGACCCCATTACAGTCTATGGGGTCCGTGTGCTTTCATTGCTTCAAGTAGACTCCCCAAATTGGATACCGAATGCAGATTTGAACCAGGTTGTGGACTAATGGGTATAACATTGCAACTGATATTCCATGTACTGTATATTCTCTACCTCTCAGTTTTTATCTAGCTATTCTTATAGTAAATTCAGTCTTAAACCATTCTCTTTTATGATGATTGAGCCCTCTTTCTTCCTCTACCTTTCTCTTACCCCAATAAGAAATATCTTCAAATGACTATCACTATGCTCTTTCAGATTCTAGACTTATAATAACTCACATGCCAGTATTGAGCATCGCATCACCAACAATACAAGCGGGATTTCAAGTACCAAGATGCATAAAACATGATGAAAAGGGTGCATATGGCATACATATTTTAATGTTCAATGAGGATTGCTCATTGTTTAGTCTTTTCATGCTATTTTGAGTTACCAGTATAAAATGTTGGTATGTTTAATGGTAGACAGAAAAAAGCACTACAGCAAAAAAAGAGTACCATAAATCAGGGCAGAAATAATATATACACCTTTGTAGGCAGTTTCCAGTAGGTAAGGAAAAGGCTTCGAAAGAAAAAAGTATTGTGACTGTGCAGTGTTTGCATTGCTCGCCTATTTTACTTTATATACAATAGCATTATAGACAGTGCATTGGTCCGTGATTATAGCAACACTGTGTAAACAATGGGAGGAATAAGTTCACATAGCAGGCAAACAAAGCAGCATTTCTAAAGCAATATTTTTAGGAAAAGTCTTCAATTTACATAAGCTACCAGTATAGATAGGATCCTTGAGATGGGCCGACCCCTTTAATCGGGGTCTAAATGTCTATTGATACATGCTTATTTGGGTCAATTTTTTTCACTCACTCTCTCAGAATGTCCAACTAATGTGTCCAAGTCTGGTGGTCCAACTATTGGGGTCCTTTTTCACACAGGCATTGAACTGATGCCTAATATTGTGCCTGCTCACCAATAAAGATGAGCAAACTGGAATTATAAAAATAGTTCTAAAGTAAATTTAATTCTCTTTAAACTATTAGGCAGAATTGAAATGATATTCTATGCCCAAGAATCACATAGAATCTGATATTAATATTATTAAAATAGTTTGTAAAAAAGTGATGATTAATATATGCTAACCATATACCATAAGTAACAAAAAGAACACTAAGAAATATGAACATTTTAGGACTATAATTCCCTGTAGAATCACAAATATTGGTTATAGGTCAATATTAATGGAGTAACTGCTTACAGAACAGCTCTACACAACCTTGATATGCTCTTAACCTTCACTAGATAATATTTGAGATGTATTTTCAAAGTTTTTGATGGGGTTTGAGTATGCAGTATGTACTTGCTGGTTATTTTCTATTTAATCATTTTCTTACTTATCTTTATGACAGGTGATTATGAATAACCAAAAAATATGCATGGCTCTCCTCATACCAACTTGGTGCTTGAGTAGGGTTCCACCCAGTCTTTAGAAACCCAAGAAACACTCAGCACTCCCAGGAACATATCTTTGTGCTGATTCTGATTCACAAAACAGTATAACGTTTTGGCCTACAAATGTACTTCACCAATACATGACAATGGACCATTTATAATCATAACAATAGTCACAATATCAATGAATTATAAGTTGTATACAGAAAATTGTAATATATAAAATATATGGTGACTTAATAGGTGGCACAATAGAAATGTACAGTGTATAAGTCCTAATTTATGTGATCAATAACAAGTATCAAGTAATGAAGTATACACAAAATTACCATTAAGTCAATAGGTGACTATGAAGACAATTCATCTAAACTAATTCCATTACTCTTTATCAAATACTTCTTAATTGTGTGTTCATATGAGAAAAAACATATTTAATTTTGTAGACTATTTCAACAAAGGTGCCGCTCGTTACAGTCACAGCCGAGTAATCAGACAGCTGCCTGGTAATCAGCTGTGTACTTGTGTCCTCATCACATGACCATGGTCGGAGTTTTATCCTCTAGAAGTAACAGAATGAATGACAGCAAGCCGAAATCTAGAAAACCGGGAGGGATTGATACAGAAAGTATATTGGAAAATTGTATATCTTTTTATTGTACATTTGTTTGTCAATATTGGTCTGAAAGTGGCCAACCCCTTTAAGTGTGGGCGCCTCTTTATTTCTACATCAAGGTGTTATTTTTTTGTAGCAATTCTATGATGGAAGCCTGAATCATACAGTATCCCCCAAGTACTTGATGGTGAATTGTATCTGCTGCTTGAGCTTAGTAAATCATCTATTTTGCCTCTGAAGTTCTATTAATAAGCAATGTCTGATAACTGTGATGAGTGTTCCAAGTTGTGTGTATGGACTCCAATGGCGGTGCCTATTGGCTGGTATCATGTACCAAATTCTAACCTACAAGCTATTGTTCTCATAACGTACAGTCCCATAATACTGCATGTCCTAAAGCAGGCTTCTAAATATTTTCTGCCCAGTTTAAGAAGCGTTCTGGGCACAGGGACATGAATTCCTATTTTAAAGCTAGATGAGGTTCTTGGCAATGAGAATACTTTTCAGATATTTATGGCTATCATTTATGTTTATCATTTAAAATGCCAATATTATATACTAGTATTATCACTATTACCTCCACCAATGTGTGTTGGATCTTGTAAGAACAAAGGGAGCATCAATCTTTTAAAAAGGAGATTAGATTTTAAAACCACACCTTACTTTGTAACTTGACTTGAGAAAAATAAACTGGAAAAAAAAATCACAAAATCATGCTAACCCATATAATATTCACTCTTAGTGTAGATGAAAAAATATTTTTAGCTTTAAAATCTAAGAATAATATGATAACATTGGCAAATATACAGTGTAATGTATCTGGAGACATTATCAAGAGTATATAATATACATGGCTGCTTATCTAGTAAAGCCTGTATTATGAAAGAATACACCATAGTAATATGCTTAGAACCTTTCAAGCATCATAGCACATGCAACTTATATAAGAAAACTATTATCTTCCTTCCATGACATTTTTTTTTTCTATTTCCACATTTTTGCAATAAAATGCAATAAAAAAAATAAACTGTAAGGAGAATGTTTTATTGAAAAGAAACTTGATATTTTTATATGCCATAACTTGAAACACTTTTTTTTATGAGATGAGTTTTCTGATCTAATCTGTGGAGGTGAAGTTATTTTTGATCTTTCCCTACAAGATGCCTTGGCTGTTTACTTAAGACCAATAATTTGCTGTGTATTTTACCTATATTAAATGCGTAACTTAAAACATTAGATTATATTATAATATTATTATCACTTTTTTATTAAATGACTTTTTATTGTGTTTACACAAAACCATAAGTGTGCCATACTTTCATATGACAGATACCAAGAGACAATAAAGTGAGCATAAGCAACAGCATAAGATAAAAGGGTTATATAAACAATACCAACACCAAACACAGGTCTAAACATCATGTCATGGTTAAAAGATTAAAGACTAAGGGAGGGGATTGTCTCTCCCCTTCTCCATCCCCTCTCCTTCCTATTCTGGGGAACCCGGCCTTTCCTGCTGGGACCTCACGGGGCCCATTCCATGTGTGGTCAGAGGCTGGCTTACAGAGGGTTCTCCATTTTCGCACAGATGGAGCCTGGCGCTCCCTTGGAGCCCTACAATCGGACATGGCCCTCCCCCCTCTTGGCCCCTGGAGAGGTTTACAGCTTTCCCACTTCCTCTCTTCCTTTCCGGATCCCAATGTCTTTGACAGACCCCTTACAGGCTTTGAGAAGGCCTGTGTCGGCTCTGGTCTTCTGCGTCACTCCCTTTCAGAGTTCTACACAATGTTGGTTTCCCCTTCTCCAGACCACAGACCTTCTTTCTTGTCCAAATGGGAGTTTGATCTTAACCTCTCTTTATCAGATGTGGACTGCTCTAGGATCTTGGAACTTGCTCATAAGAGCTCCATGGCGTGCAAATACCAAGAGGCGGGATACAAGATCCTAACTAGATGGTACCATGTCCCTTCCGTTACACAAGTTTTTTCCATCTACCTCTCCCTCCTGTTGACGCTGTGGTTTGGAGGAGGGGACACTCCTTCACATCTTCTGGAGCTGCTCGGCTTTGCGGGATTTTTGGGACGGTGTCCACCGCCTGACGACCCAGATTTTTCAAACTTCTCTTCCTAATACACCAGAGTGTTTTCTCCTCCATCTGTCTGGGATTCCCTGCAAGGCTTATCGTAAATCTGCGATCTGACATCTGATAAATGCTGCTAGGGCCTGCATCCCGGCCCTGTGGAAGTCCCCCAACCCCCCGTCTCTTCGCCATTGGGTCCGTAAGGTAGAAGACATTCAATCCATGGAGGATCTCACGGCATCCCTCCGTGATGCTCATGAGGCTTTCCTGAAGGCCTGGACTCCCTGGATCCTTTTCCAGGGCTCTGGGCCATACAGAGATGTGATGGGTAAGACAGGGCCCTGTGTTCCTGGCGGGTCCCCCCCTTTTTTTTTTCGCTGGCAGTTGCTTGCTTCTTTTCTCTCTCCTTCTTCTTGGTCCTTTTCTCTCTCTCCTCCCCCTTCCTCTTTCTCCTGCCCCTCCCCTTGCTAGAAAGTTGTTGGCACCTCTCCTGGTTTGTTGGTTCTGGAGAGAGCCGGCTCATGTGTTGTATTTTATGGGTTTTGTTTGCTGGGCCCAGCTTGTGACCTGGCCCCTTTTGCTATGTTGTACAATTGCTCATTGTTTTGATCTGCTTTTTCTTCTCTCTTCTGTTCAACTCGGTTTCCATAAATAAAGAATTTATAAAAAAAATAAAGACTAAGGGAGGGTTCACACGGTGTAACGTGCCGCGTGATGTGGCACGTGTACTCCACGGGAGCCTTTGCGGGCCGTACACGCTCCCATTGATTTCAATGGGAGCGGGGATAGTATGCGCCACGCTAGTTTGCGGCCGTGATGTTGCGGCCGCAACATCACGGCCGCAAACTAGCGCGGCGCATACGACTCTTTTGATTTTTTTTTAATTAATTTATTCACAGCAGAAAATTGTAAAATTATAAAAAAGACTTCCTTTACTTTACAATATTTAGTATTCTTTATTTTTTTAATATCAAAAACATACTTACTGTTAAATACGTAGACAATAATGAAATGCAATTCAATACGACAAGAAGAAAATCTAAAGATTAAATAAAATTTATATTTTAAATGATCTTGTATCTGCAGCCATGACTGCAATCCTACTTCTATGGAAATTCATTTCTATAATGTACGGTACTTGATTAAACTGCTGTTACTGCAAAATACTGAATCTAAAGCAACAGGGTTTCGAGAAGTCAGTCTTAACTGACAGGCTTATGTTTCTCACTAGTCAGAACTGTCAAAAAATCACTGGAACTATGTTGATGCACTGTATCCCAAACAATATGTTACAGTAGAAACAGATTTTTGTGTTCTAAAATTGTCTAAAAGAACAGATAACCACCCACATATTTCCATTATCACAATTTTCAACTGATATTCTCATTTGCTTTCTGCATTCGTTACACATAAGAGACTGTGATTATCACAATAAGCGTAACATATTTGATTTGTAGATTGACTGATGGATGCTAACATTTGCTTTTAGATATGTGGCTTATGCAAAATGATTTAACAATTTGCTACACATATATATATATATATATATATATATATATATATACAGTATATATATATATATATATATATATATATATATATATACAGTATATAGCAAATCGCCCTATATATACTATTGTATTTATAGGGTAGCACAGCGGCTTATCTGTTGCCTCTGGGTTTCAACCCAACTTTGGACAACATCCGAATGGGATTTTTATGTTCTTCATTTGTTAGCATAGGCTTTCTCAGGTTACTGCTAAGTTAATGGGGTTAAGCCATAAAAAGTGTTAATCACCTATCCATAACATTAATTATAAGTGTCTGACTGAGGAGTTCTTTTTTTTATATGTAGATTGTGAGCCCCATATAAGGATCACAATGTAAATTTTTTATCTCCTATCAGTAAGTCTTTGTAGAATGGGAGAAAATCCACACAAACACGGGGAGAACATAAAAACTCCTTGCGGATGTTTCTGGCGGGATTCAAACCCAGGACTCCAGCGCTACAAGGCTGCAGTGCTAAGCACTGAGCCACTTGTTGCCCTGACTGAGGAAATCTTGATCAATTCTCCTCTGTATTTTTAGCCTAACAATTGGTAATATTCTGCAGGGCCTTGTCATACAATATCAAAGTTATCAGGTTGTGCATCTACTGCACTACCAAACCTATAAGGTTGTTGTCTAAGCAGTATTAACTATTTAACCCCTGTGGTCAGAAGCAAGTCCAGGGTCAATACACAAGTCAGGAAAGGTCAGATAATAGGTACACATTTCAGCAAGTCTAGCACACTAGAACCTTATTGCCGAAGTGCCAAGCAGGGGGCCGAGCACACTTATATTGGGCAGAATCAATGGGTTCAGTGAGGGTCACAATAATTGGTGAATGCACTGGCCCTTTAATAGGTTGAGAATGCTGGCGCAAATACCGATACAGGAAGGAAAAGCAACGGGGAGGAGTGAGTAGAATACCAGGAGTTGGGAGGAGTTGGGAGTGCAGGACATGTTTAGAGAGGTAAGCTGGGAGATGCTGCTGTTAGGAGAGACAGGATTCCCGTGGCAGTGCAGCCCCAGCATTGCAGTGTCCCTCTTATTCCCACACTTGTTAGAACCTTTATAGAGATGGAACTTCTTCAGGAAGGTTGCAGCGTTGATATTTCTGGAGTCACCCATGACCGATCTTCATGACCAATAATACCCTTCCAATCTACTAAGTAAAGGAGTATTTTTCCACTGTTTTACAGTCCAGAATATCCTTATCATTAAATATAACTTCAGACCTAACAAACATGTTGCAGATGTGGTAACTAGAGACGAGCGAGTAGTATTCGATCGAGTAGGTATTCGATCGAATACTACGGTATTTGAAGTACTCGTACTCGATCGAGTACCACTCGCTATTTGAATGGAAAAGTTTGATGCAGAACCAACATTGATTGGCCGAATGCTATACAGTCACCCAATCAACGCTGGTTCTTCTCCTACCTTTAGAAGTCTTCTCCGTGCAGCTTCCCCACGGCATCTTCCAGCTCTTCATTCACTCTGCCTGGCATCAGGCCTGGGCAGCGCCAACTGCGCATGTCTGCTTGTAGTGCGGACATGCGCAGTCGGCTCTGCCCAGGCGAGATGCCTGGCAGAGTGAATTCAGAGGCGGAAGATGCCACGGGGACGCTGCACGGAGAAGACTTCTCGGAGGATCCAGCCCGACCCTCACTCGTGGACTTGGTAAGTATAATTTGATCGAACGTTGCCTACCCCTGAAACGAGCATTTTATCCCCATAGACAATAATAAGGTTCGATATTCGATTCGAGTAGTCGAATATTGAGGGGCTACTAGAAACGAATATCGAATCTCAAACATTTTACTGTTCGCTCATCTCTAGTGGTAACCAAAGGCCTAGAGAAACAGCAGAGAATCAGAGATTTTAGTAGGGAGATACAAAAAGACTTTGGATTCTGGAGAGAAGAATGAAGACAAAGCTTGTACAATACTGGACAGTTCTGTATAGGGACAGGGGAACTGAGAAGAAAATTATTATTTTTTGTCAGTAATGGAACCAGAGAGTTCTGTCAAGGATTTATTACCAGGAGACAGCTTGACTAACAACGGAACCCAATCAATGAACCTGTTCAGAATATCCACTAATAACTAGTTATTTAAAGGGGTTTCCAGGGTTAAAAATATAGATGAACTATCCATATGAGATTGGTGGGATTCTGATACATGTCACCCCTACCAATCAGCCATCCTCAGAAGCTGATACACAGAGAATGGAGCAGGAAGCAAACAGCTTTGTTCTCCATGTAGTGATCAAACCAAGTTATTCAAGCGAATAGAATCTAAGCCTGGTCTTGTCACTAAACAGATAACAGAGCTCTCCGCTTTCTGTTCCATTCCCTGTTTATCAGCTGCCCAGAGCATCTGTTCAGTAAGGATCTTGGGTGTCAGACCCCCACCTATCTGATATATATATCAGCTAACCTAAGGATAGATCATCAATATTTTTAGCTTTGAAAATCCCTTTAACTGTGAAAAAGGTTTTCTCAACACCATATATGAAGCAAACCTCCGCACCAAATAGCTGATTTCTATGAGTCTACTGCAACCCTGGCAGTATTTAGCTGAAGGTAGTATTATACAATGTCTTTTACAAAGTGCTGTGTTGCTATCCACTTTCCTAGCAGGATGCTATTGAATTTAATGGACTGATTTATGTCCTTCATGTCCATACACTGCAACAGCTAAACAATCCTTAGCCCTTACTTTGCTACAATATAGTGCTATGCAACCTCATGCAACAGTCAGTTCTTGAGGATTCATGACAAAAAACCTCTGGCATGCTACCAACCTGTGATCACAGCCTGCTATTTGATACTGTCCCTAAAATGTACTGGTTCTTTCCTCCTATTCAGTACTCCTGATGCCTCCTGGTTTTGTCCAAAGTCTGGTTGCTGGTTCCTGGTTTCTGAGTTTGACTCTGCTGCTAGTACATTGCCAAGTCTGGCTTTATTACTCCTTTCCTGTATTACTAAATCCAATTCTGGAATTATCCTCCAAAAATAGTACTAAAATATTAAATAATATTACTAAACTACTTAATACTAGATCTAACCCTGGAGCTCCATTCACAACGAGGCTTTAGGGGGACCTTTGGTCTCTCATGATCGCTGTGTGATAGGGGAGCACAAATCGACACTTATCCCCTGACTTGTGGATAGAGGATAAGTGTCATCCGGTAACAACAAAAACACATTGCCAGTAATGTGAAGAGAAGGCACCATGGTCCCTGAGACTAAATAAAACTATATCCGCATCCAGTAATTGGTAGTGTGAGAAATGAAGACGGCTATTGGATCCAGTACATCATTTATTTTTGCCCTTAGTATGTGTCACTTTTGGTGCTGTATCTCTGTGATACCTGGATTGTTTTCTGTGATCTTGACTCTTGTATGATCCTGACTTCTCTTTCTGACTTTAGCCTCTGCTTCTGCTAGCGCTTTTTCCCAACCTTTCTTGCCTGTTGATTTTAGAACTTTTAGTGGTACTATGAAGCAATACGAAGCTACTTAGCTCCGATGCAAAATCTCTACTAGACCCCCCTTCCAAAATATAATCTATATTTTATAGTGTTGGTCTCCTGATATTAGGAAGAAACATTGTATGATCCTTCTAAGGCATTTGAACCCAGCTGTGATCACACCCTCAAGTTATACCCCTGGGTACTATGGGTTTAATATTGGACTAGCCCTGACTCCTTTTGTGTTCACCTGTCTGGTCCTCTGGACAGTAAGTACTCTGTAGGTGTAACCTATAGATTGTGGCAGTGAAAACCACATCCTTATATAGGGGATAAAGGATGACAAATGTCAGTCCCTTAGCCTGTGCAAACTGAAGCCTCTCAAGACAAGCCAAATTGTATAAGGCTGGGTTCACACAATGTATTTTGGCTCGTAATTTGGCACTTAGACACCGCGGGAGCTTTTGCGGGCCGTATACGCTCCCATTGATTTCAATGAGAGTCGGGACCATATACGTGGCGCTATTTTGTGACCGTGATTTTGCGGCGGCCACAAAATAGCACCGCGTATACTGTCCCGGCTCACATTGAAATCAATGGGAGCGTATACGGCCCGCAAAAGCTCACGTGGTGTCTACGTGTCAAATTATGAGCCAAAATACATTGTGTGAACCCAGCCTAAGACAGTTAACCGTTACCACTGTCACAACTACTCACTTAGGGCTAAACATTCCACTTTTCCGGTAATGACTTTATTTTATACTTTCACTGGCTCTGACTTCAGTCACTTGGCTATTACAGTATTTTCATAAGTAAAAAAAAAAAAAAAAAAAATCAATCGGCGTCATATCAAATGAATGTGCAGCGACGTAATACCTGGTATTTGGGGTGGCCACTGTAGTGGGGGAATGCTGTACGTAGAATCTCCCTGCTTTCTATAAGATAGGATATTTTTGCAGGTATCTGTATGGGCAAGGGTTAGCTGGTTGGGTCAGGGGCTAGGCTGAAATGTGTATTCTTTTAGAAATATTTAGCAATAAGCATTCTCTGTTTTTGTGCTTTGCAGTGTGTCCTTGCACTGAGCTTTATGGGCATGCTCATGTAAGGAAACCCATAAGGCAGATCTACATTCATAAATGTATCTTTCTGTAGATTTTTAGTACACTGTTCTGAATGATGTACTCCTTCATGTAGTGTAGGAAAAGCCTTTAATTGTACACCTATGGTTTTAATCAATATCAGAAACCCCTAGCAGTGTCTGTCCTTTTATCACTGAACTAGGCAGATACACAGAATCATTACTTGATCTTCCGAAGCTTCTTCAATTGATGTTGCATTTGCTCCACATATAGTGGCTTTCTTAACAGCTTTCCACTGCTACATGCATTTCATGGATTTTCTATTTTTAGACAGCTCAGAAATTTAATTGTGTTATTAGCCACCTGCTGCTTGCTGAATCTTACCGTTAGACATCTCTATTAGAACATAACTATATAATCACAAATGTACAGTATCTAAAAATATTACTCATTTTTTCACATTTACTATGTCGCACGCAATGGCTGTCACAGACACGCAGACTACCTGCAAATGGCATATAATAACTCTATACAGATAATTCTCATACATAGCTGAATCCTGTAATGCTTGAGTAAAAGCATTAAAAGCAGGTAAGAAGCCAACACTTTGTATCATATGTGAGCTTTAATTGAAGGTAAATGCTCATCTGTGCGTTATTTCCTAAAGACCCATGTAAAGTGACCTTGCACATGTAGCAAAAGTCAACTAAATATCATTGTGATCACTTTTGTACAATCGTCTTGCAAATAACTGTGGACAAATTATTGTGAAACCTACTTCTAGTATGCAAACATTATTGGACCTACCGAGAACAGTATTAATCATAAGCCAAACCTACTTTATCATCTGGAAATATACTCGTGATCTAGAGGGGCCGCAGCATGGCTCATATACATCTCTTATGTAGCTTCAGTTATAACCAATCAAGTATAAGTAGAAAAAAATGTGTGTTGGAGCTCACCATTCATTCCATTTAGATCCTAGGAAACTTCAGGGTGCACAAATTCCTCCTTCGGACTCAGAAGGTAGAAATAGTATCCAATTGTAGCATAGAGACGGGTTGGCAACTCTTCGATGTTTATATAAAAGATAACTTTTATTCCATATATAAATAAAACATATAAAGATATCAAGGAAAAGTGAAAAAAAACAAAAATAAAGATTAAAAAACGCCTACGCGTTTCAGAACTGTCTGTTCCTTAGTCATAGCCTAACCAATCAAACCTATGCCAAACAGACATCCAAGATATCATGAAAGCGTGAGACTGGATCTTTTCATTCCAACTTCCCTTCTTCAGTGCTGATCTTAGACTGTAGAAATAGGTACTGGTTACTTTTTAAAGGTCTCCTGAATGGCTTTTAAACTGAAAGGTTCTGTTTGAGCAATAGATAATATTGTAGAACCATAAACAGTAACTACTGAGGGCACTGCTTTTATATGCCAATAATGGCCCAATTATATGCCCAATGGAGGCAACTGGAGGATGGTAAAAGTTGTCAACAGTAGGTCAGGCATTCAACTGAACTCCTCCAACCCACTTCCTAGGTGAGAATGTAACTAAGGGGGACTACAATATATCTGATGGAGTTGGTAGTTTCCCCAGGGTGCTTCCAGTTGGAGAGGGATTCTTTCTTAACCTGTGAGTTGTTGTTCGAAAGGGCCCTGTAAACACATGCTGGTTCCCAATCGGAATTGTAGTAATGGATTTCCACTGTGCCGACTGGTCCCAGACTTGGAATGAGGGATACCTGTATGAGATGGTATATAGAGACTTTTCTCCACTTCAGTAAAAGAAAGTCTCTACTATGGTTATGGGGGCTGAATTAAAGTCCCAGGATCCCAGATACCCGAAGTTGAATGGGTCTTGTCTCAAAGGTTCTGAAAACCCCAACTCTGCCTTCTCAATGGGGATGACAGCTTTTTTTCTCTGTCCTAGGGCTGTATATGGCTGCTGGGCGGCTGATATATTGTCTTCCCTTAGGGGCTACAACACTACTGCTTCTGCACAACTGTTCAAAAGGTTGCAGGAGATTCTCTGTGTCCATCCCTTATCCTTGGCCAGAGGCCGTAGGCCTCAACAGTCCTTGACATGAGTCTGATGAGACCTCAGAGTATAATAATAGCAGTTCCAATTCAGATATGTTTTGGAACTGCAGGTAGAACCTTGTGATTTTTATAATAACTAAACCCAAATAACCGCCATGCACAAAATCGTTCCTATTATACGGGTCAGTGTTTGGTTTCGGGTTGAATAAGTTTGTCAGGAAACAAGAGCTTAAATTGGCTTAAAAATAGTGTATGTCAAGGCTCCAAGGATTCTATTTAGACAATTTATAGCTTCTTTAGACAAGCATAGCCA
This sequence comes from Leptodactylus fuscus, assembly GCF_031893055.1. NCBI lineage: Eukaryota > Metazoa > Chordata > Amphibia > Anura > Leptodactylidae > Leptodactylus > Leptodactylus fuscus. The sequence continues at coordinate 271,226,726 of NC_134265.1, forward strand.
AAGTTATGTCAAACTAAAAGTGACATGTTTGGGGAAAATAGTTGGCAGTGGATACAAACTTCTAGTTTCACCATATACTGTGCTACAACTTGCTTTTATTTAATAATAATAATACATTTTATTTATATAACAGCAACATATTCCGCAGCACTTTACACATTATAGGGTTCAAGTACAGACAAAAAAAAGAAACATTACATAGGAATAGTCAATTCATGCAATGGGACTGAGGGCCCTGCTCGCAAGAGCTTACAATCTATGAGGTAGAGGGGGTGACACAAGAGGTAGCAGGGGCTGCAACAGAGGTAGCATTGCTTTTACAGTGGTCCAGCTATTTTTGTGATAGAGGTTACTTTTATTATACATAAATAAATCTGAATGAGTCATCACCAGTCAGTGTCCTTTATTGTGCAGATTCTGCCTGGACATATAAATGTAAAAAATATGCAAATCTATTTTCCAGGATGTAATTAGGAGAACAGTGTCTCTGTATGCTGCCCTCTAGGGCATCATGCATGACTCAGTTAATAAGCCTACTGACATGACGTAGGGTTTATTGTCAAACTAGTATTTCTATAACCAAAGGAACAGATTTCCAGCTATGGGCAGTGCTATTTCGGTCTTTTGGACCTCGTCAGCATAGCACGGGGATAATAGTTTGCAGAGTGAGAGACTATAGACCAGGTTCAGGGGATAATCATACACATTAGGGAGAGTGTATGCCTACACAGGCGTACGGAGACTTACAAGTCATTCCTGCTCCGCTAGGGATTCTGGGTAAAAAAATATGCAATCTATTCTCCATGATGTAATTAGGAGAACAGTGCCTCTGTATGCTGCCCTCTAGGGGCAGCCCCTTAACATCATGCATGACTCAGTTAATAAGCCTACTGACATGATGCGGAGTTTATTGCCAAACTAGTATTTCTATTCCAAAAGAAACAGATTCCCAGCTATGGACAGCGCTGTTTTGGTCTTTTGGACCTCGTCAGCATAGCTTAGGGATACTAGTTTGGCAGCATACAGAGGCACTGTTCTCCTAATTACATCCTGGAGAATAGATTTGCATATTTTTTACCCAGAATCCCTAGCAGAGCAGGAATGACTTGTAAGTCTCCGTACGCCTATGTAGGCACACACTCTCCCTAATGTGTATAGTTATCCCCTAACCAGTGTAGTGACTGACACAGACCTGAGGCATTGCTGTAGCGTCTAGACTGATAGATGAGCCTGGCCGCTGCATTCAGAATAGATTGTAGAGGGGAGAGTTTAGTAAGGGGAAGACTGATTAGATTTCGGTAAGTCATGGGAAACAGGAGTGGTCCCTTTAGATTGGAAAAGGGCAAATGTTGTCCCCATCTACAAAAAGGGGAAAAGGGACGATCCAGGAAATTACAGGCCGGTAAGTCTGACCTCGATAGCAGGAAAAATCTTTGAGCAAATTGTCAAGGAACATTTACTTCGGTACCTGGATGGGAAGGCATTAATTAACCAGAGCCAGCACGGCTTTATGACCAATAAATCTTGTCAGACTAACCTGATTTCCTTCTACAACAAAATCACTGAATGGTTGGACCAAGGGAATGCCGTGGACATAGTATATCTTGACTTCAGTAAGGCATTTGATAAAGTATCACATAACCTTTTTATTGAAAAAATGATTAAGTATGGCTTTGACAAAAAATCAGTTAGGTGGATTCACAACTTAATGATCTTAATGGCTTAATGATCGGGCACAACGAGTAATACTAAATGGCTACACATCGAACTGGAAGAAAGTCAAAAGCGGGGTGCCGCAGGGCTCTGTTCTGGGCCCAGTACTTTTTAATATCTTTATAAATGATCTGGACGATGGAATTATTGGGGAACTCATAAAATTTGCAGATGATACATAGATAGGAGGAATAGCCAACACTAGAGAGGAGAGAGAGTGTATTCAAAAGGACTTAGACACACTGGAACAATGGGCTGAGGCGAACAAAATGGTATTTAACAGGGACAAATGCAAAGTTCTACATCTGGGTAACAGAAATGTAAAAAACATATATAGTATGGGAGGAATAGAACTAAGTGATAGCATAGGGGAAAAGGACTTCGGCATAATAGTAGATCACAAATTCAACATGAGCCAACAGTGCGGTGCTGCTGCAAAAAAGGCTAATAAAATTCTGGGATGTATTAAGACAAGCATTGAATCTAGATCAAGAGAGGTCATTATTCCGCTGTACTCTTCCCTGGTCAGACCACACCTGGAATACTGTGTACAGTTCTGGGCGCCTCAATTCAAGAAAGACATCGATATATTGGAGCAAGTCCAGAGAAGAGCAACCAAAATGGTGGAAGGTCTGCAAACCATGTCCTATGAGGAGCGGCTAAAAGAACTGGGATTGTTTAGTTTGCAGAAGAGAAGGCTGAGGGGAGATTTAATAGCAGTCTACAAATATCTGAAAGGTAGTCACAGTGCAGAGGGATCTACCCTATTCTCATTAGCACAAGGAAGTACAAGAAGCAATGGGATGAAACTAAAGGGAAAGAGATACAGATTAGACATTAGGAAAAACTTTCTGACAGTGAGGGTAGTGAGAGAGTGGAATAGGCTGCCAAGGGAGGTGGTGGGCGCTCCATCAATGGAAATCTTCAAGCGGAATCTGGATAAACATATAGCTGGGATGATTTAGGAAAACCTGCACTCGCAGGGGGTTGGACCCGATGGCCCTTGAGGTCCCTTCCAACTCTACCATAAGAATAAGAATAAGAATAGAAGGGAGTTACAGTAGTCAAGGCGAGAATGAATCAGGACAACAATAATGCCCAAATGCCCAAAAATGGTGGATATATTGCAAAAAGCAATGGTTTTATATAAAAAATAGCCTGTTTTGGGGGCTTGTAAGTGCAACAAGCTTGTTATTTTAAAAAATATTTGGGGATATGTGTCTGGTTGAAAAGTGATGAAGAAGAAAAAATGCCTTTTTGTTTTGGAGAAGATGTGAAAGAAACAATGGCATGTATGTTTTTTTTGTTGTTGTTTTTTTTTTTTTTTTTTTTTTACATGGGGATCTTTGTTTCAATATAATTTAGCTTTTATTGATGCCAACACTGTGGCACCAACAGTTTAGAATATTAGAGTGCGATGGACCAGGCTGCAGGACATACCCTGTTGAGTGGCAGCAGTGGTGGTAGATGTATAGTAGGGCATGTCTGTCTGCTCTATTGCAGAAAAGACTTAACAAAAGGAGATTATGGGCAATGAAAGGTTGAACTGTCCAGTGTATGTGAAAACTGCATTCACACAGACCACATCACAGTGCAGAAATTCTCCATCCACCTACTGCTATGATTTTTTTTTATCTATCTATCAATCAATCTATCTATCTATCTATCTATCTATCTATCTATCTATCTATCTATCTATCTATCTATCTCACATTGATTACATCTAAATAAACTGTGCTTCACTAGTTCTCTTCCTATAATTCTTTAGTTCTATTGCAATCTTGCAGTGGTATTACCAGAAGCAAATTACAGCAATTGCGTTGGATAATGCAGTGACGGTGATAACACAACTTTCCCTAAGCTTACATCTTATATTGTATACAGTCCTATGAAAAAGTTTGGGCACCCCTATTAATCTTAATCATTTTTAGTTCTAAATATTTTGGTGTTTATAACAGCCATTTCAGTTTGATATATCTAATAACTGATGGACACAGTAATATTTCAGGATTGAAATGAGGTTTATTGTACTAACAGAAAATGTGCAATATGCATTAAACCAAAATTTGACCGGTGCAAAAGTATGGGCACCTCAACAGAAAAGTGACATTAATATTTAGTACATCCTCCTTTTGCAAAGATAACAGCCTCTAGTCGCTTCCTGTAGCTTTTAATCAGTTCCTGGATCCTGGATAAAGGTATTTTGGACAAACAATTCAAGTTCAGTTAAGTTAGATGGTCGCCGAGCATGGACAGCCCGCTTCAAATCATCCCACAGATGTTCAATGATATTCAGGTCTGGGGACTGGGATGGCCATTCCAGAACATTGTAATTGTTCCTCTGCATGAATGCCTGAGGATTTGGAGCGGTGTTTTGGATCATTGTCTTGCTGAAATATCCATCCCCGGCGTAACTTCAACTTCGTCACTGATTCTTGAACATTATTCTCAAGAATCTGCTGATACTGAGTGGAATCCATGCGACTCTCAACTTTAACAAGATTCCCGATGCCGGCATTGGCCACACAGCCCCAAAGCATGATGGAACCTCCACCAAATTTTACAGTGGGTAGCATGTGTTTTTCTTGGAATGCTGTTTCTTTTTGGACGCCATGCATAACGCCTTTTTTTTTATAACCAAACAACTCAATTTTTGTTTCCAAAATGAAGCTGCCTTGTCCAAATGTGCTTTTTCATACCTCAGGCAACTCTATTTGTGGCGTACGTGCAGAAACGGCTTCTTTCTCATCACTCTCCCATACAGCTTCTCCTTGTGCAAAGTGCGCTGTATAGTTGACCGATGCACAGTGACACCATCTGCAGCAAGATGATGCTGCAGCTCTTTGGAGGTGGTCTGTGGATTGTCCTTGACTGTTCTCACCATTCTTCTTCTCTGCCTTTCTGATATTTTTCTTGGCCTGCCACTTCTGGGCTTAACAAGAACTGTCCCTGTGGTCTTCCATTTCCTTACTATGTTCCTCACAGTGGAAACTGACAGGTTAAATCTCTGAGACAACTTTTTGTATCCTTCCCCTGAACAACTATGTTGAACAATCTTTGTTTTCAGATCATTTGAGAGTTGTTTTGAGTAGCCCATGATGCCACTCTTCAGAGGAGATTCAAATAGGAGATCAACTTGCAATTGGCCACCTTAAATACCTTTTCTTATCATTGGATACATCTGGCTATGAAGTTCAAAGCTCACTGAGGTTACAAAACCAATTTTGTGTTTCAGTAAGTCAGTAAAAAGTAGTTAGGGGAATTCAAATCAATAAAATGATAAGGGTGCCCATACTTTTGCACCGGTCAAATTTTGGTTTAATGCATATTGCACATTTTCTGTTAGTACAATAAACCTCATTTCAATCCTGAAATATTACTGTGTCCATCAGTTATTAGATATATCAAACTGAAATGGCTGTTGCAAACACCAAAATATTTAGAACAAAAAATGATTAAGATTAATAGGGGTGCCCAAACTTTTTCATAGGACTGTATGTGACATCAGCACTATAATCTCTCTAACTACCACTCATGATTATCTTTGAGGCTGAGTTGATGGGATGTCAGGTGAAGTCAAGTGATGCCAGAAGCCATTTTATGTCACAGAGCCCATGGGATCCTCCTTGCCCTCTGTGTTTTAACTGCACAATACATGTTGAGGTGTCCATTTTAGTTCAACTAAGGTTTCAGTTTAATTAAAAATCAAAACTTTTGGAAATATCATTTGTAGATTGATTCATTACAAATTGACTTGCTCATCTCTAGCTGTAGACACACAAACAATGTAAGGTTATATATTGGGGTTGGTAACATATGGCCAAAATAAATGGGGTTGGTGACATATGGCCAAAATAAATTGTATGAACGTGTGCTTCTTTATTCTATATTTATTCCATTGCATTCTCCTGAATAACAAACATTCAGGAAAACACAAATGACATCTATCTGGTCACTTACTCTAGATTGTATCCCACTATCCCAAATATGGATGACACTGAGAAGAGGAGCTAAGCAACAGAGATGAGAGAATCTTCATAAATTATCTTCTCGATTAATTCCCTTGTATAACCTGGGTTCATACCAAATCATTAACCTGACTAATTAATTTGTCCATGTTATATTAATGAGTGCAAGTGAATATTCTAAAATCCCCTTCAATTTTACTTCATGGTAACACTTAACAGACTCTGCAAGTTTCAGTCTGGTGAATATATTACTGTATACTGTAGCAGATCTTACATTTAAAATACAAGATAAACTTTATTAAACCCACATCCTTTCTTTCAAAATGCCTGCAGACCCAATAGTATGCATTAACAAGAATCCTTATGTCCCCCAAACCTTCACAATCAGTAGATTATTCTCGCCCCGGGAAAAAAAAAACAACTAGGGATGTTTTAAAATTGCCCCTCTACATACCTGTCCTAGTTGTCCCCTGTCTCTTGGAGATGATGGCTGTCTTCTGTCAAAGCCTGAAAAAAGAAAAGAGAGAGACACCGAGCGCCAATAGTGTAGTATTCCCGATAAGATGAGGCAATAGGCATAAATTAAAGCCCCTTACCTTGTTGTGTTGTGATATGACAAATCACAACACTATTAGCACACAAAATTAAAGCGTGGTGGCAGCAGCTAGTCCCCTTGTGACAGCCAAGGCTCGCAAAAAATTAAATGTACAGGTGGCCCTCAAAGTCCAAGACCAATCGGGTAGCAGAGGAGTGGGGTAAGGCGCACACAAACCAGCTGGACATAAATTCTTCCAGAATCCTTATTGACAAGGCACTACGCGTTTCGGGCACTAGCCCTTTCTCAAGTGCATATAGGTTTGTTTAAATCGTCTGCAGCGTCTGACATGTCATACGCTGCAGATAATTTAAACAGACCTATATGCACTTGAGAAAGGGCTAGTGCCCAAAACGCGTAGTGCCTTGTCAATAAAGGTTCTGGAAGAATTTGTCCAGCTGGTTTGTGCGCGCTTTACCCCACTCCTCTGCTACCCGATTGGTCTTGGACTTTGAGGGCCACCTGTACATTCTGTCAAAGCCTGTCCTTTGCTGTGGATCAGCCTTCTCTATTCTGTAGCATAAGGTTGCCTGTTTAGGTGGCCCTGGACAAAAATTGACTACCAGCTTTGGGTCAGGCATAGCAGTTCCATTAGTGGAATACTCTCATTAGGCATGAGCATTCTCTCTTGTTCCTTCTCCCTCCATTTCAGGTCACTATAGGAGGAAATCCAAAGGGTCGATGCTGCATTTCCTGGCTGGAAGGTAAGAGGATAGATGGCTTTGGGATGCAGGGATTATCACAGTGAGTGAGTGCCAGGCAGTTTCCACACCAAATTCCAATTACTTGGTGGTGTGTTTCCTGTTGTAATACTTCTTTTGCAATTTGTCCTCCTATGCTGCTCCATCGGAAGCTGTGTCTGCCATGGATCCTTCAAAATTTTGAGGGATATGGAAGAGGGGTTTGCATGCTAATTGTTGCCTTTTTAATTCAAGGCTAAATATTATATTACTCAAAAGAATGGATGCAGATGCTGTATTTCTGCAAAATCTCTTTCATTCTCGGGAAAGAGACCGCTACGTGAAAATTGTACTGACAAAATTGACAAAAGAGTTCTGTCTTGGATAACTTGAAAATTAAAAATGAAGTTAATTCAGCCATTGTTTAGAAGTTGGATAAGCATCAGTCAACTATGCACCTCTTATTTGGTTCATAAGGCAAGTCTTAAGACAACACATCTGAAAAACATAGCTATCACAAAAATGTTTACCAAAATATATTACATAATTGTATTCTCAAATAAATAGCATGCAAAAAAAAACCAAAAACATAACCACATTAGGAGAAAAACCTGATAGGTCAAGATTGAATGAGCCCATACTTTAACAATATTGATTTATTTATTGCACTTACATTTTATTTCAGATTTTTAAAAAATATTTTCTACTATCATTTTTTACTTTTATTTTTGTAATTTTATTTTTATCATTTAGTTTCTTATTTTCATGGCAGTTTATGTAAATTTAGGCATTAATTCACAGTTAATAGTATGGAAAGATGGTATATTGATCTGTGGAATAATTTATACATTTACTAGTCTAATCTTCCATTTGATTGTTTCTGAGTATGATAGTCTCAATATGACAGGCTATCATCTTCTGTGTATTCCACTACGTTGCAGTTTTACTAACTATATCCATGTATCTTATTGCCATTTGACCGGTTAAAGGGGTTGTCCCATCACAAGGATCCTATCTATACTGCTTGTTAATGTGGATGTAAGACTTTTCCTAAATACATTGCTTCAGCAAAACTGCTTTGTTTGTCCACTATCTTGCTTTATTCAATTCATTGCTCAAAAGTCAAGTGATGTATCTGCCTGCTCTCAGGGGGGAGGGAGGAGGGGCTAAGTGCAGGGAGCGAGCCTGTGTTTCTAGCTATTCCTGTGTCTACACCACGTGACCTAGCTTCCTGCTCTCAGATAGGGGAGAGGAGCTGCTTTCATTTCTGAACGTCTTCTGTTCTCCCAGTTATCAATTGTGTTCATTATGGCAAAGACAGGCAGTCTCTGTATGTAACACAGAATAGAGTTGCTCCTGCCTGTACTTCATAGTCCAATATTGTGCATATAGTGTTTAAGGACCTTTGATGACATCACAGGCCCTTCAGCCGCCCCATAGGATCACGCTATGCAGTGGGCAGAGCTACACGCTAATTTGGGGGTGGAGCTAAATGGCAGGTTGCATGTGCAACCCCGCCCACCAAATGATGCAAGAAACCAGGAAGAAAGAAGATTTTACAGCAGTGAAGACTGGTGAGTATGCGACGTGGGAATACCCCTTTAACACTAGGGCACAGCACACATTTGCTGTCTCTCGGGCATGTGGCAATGCCCAGTCAGTCTTGGGGGTGAGGCTCACACCATCACATTAATATGTGATGATGGGATGTATTGGTGCTGAGCCAGTGAGTCAGGCACATGTCTTGATGAACATCATGGTGTGGCTGCGCCAATACGGGTTTATCAATTACAGATGGGATAAATAAGAGACTTATTGTAAATATACCCCATTGTGTCTGTTGACATTTACCTCCTGACGAAGCTGGTCAACAGTGAATGCACGTTTAGGCGTTTTTGTACACTGGGTTTACTTGTCTTCAACATGTCTTCAAATATTTACTAGGATTGGGTACTTGGACATTTCCCTGCTTTGTACAGCTTTAATTTGTAGCATTGGGTGGTCTGATTTTGACTGTTGAGACCCTATTACTTTCTAGTGTTTAGATATATACACTTTTATTATCATCTACTATGAACCTATTATACATTTATAGACATACCACAGTATTATTATATCTGTTTTAGAAGGAGCTGTATTCCATACACATATCATCTATACATTTCTATGTGAATTTGGTTTACATATGCAATTTATTTACATGCATTATATCATATGTGATATTATCTCTATCATGTATTCTTTGAAATAGAGGATTGTTGTATCATTATTCCTGGAGGCATTCTGTGAATCCTGGGCTTAAGGATCAGGTTTTCTTCCAATGTGATTGTTGTTTCATGGATTCCATTTATTTGTGAATACAATTATTTAGTATATTTTTGTAAACATTGTTGTGATGGCTGCTTTTTTTTTTATATCTTCTAAGGTTTTTTAGGTGTCTGGTATACAAATGTGAGACTATTGGTTGTATATTGATTAGGTCTTGAGACAACCACTGTTTGTTCTTGCTTCACTAAGAGGCTGACAACTAAGTGGGGTTAAAAGCAGGAGTTAATATATACCTGACACTAACTTTATTTATTTACTGTTTATTGTTATTTGGAGAATGAATAGCAAGATTGGACATTCATTTCAGTGCACAGTCTGTTACTGTATGTGTAAGTACAAATGGAGCAAGAGTCCCATGGCGAATACTGCTGTTTCAGATGTAAGCATGTTGTCCATCTAGAAGTTAGAATTAAAGATCTGGAAAAGCAGAATGCAATAATGACGGCATTTGACATCTTTAGCGGAGCATGCTGCTCATTGAGTCAGTCTGTGGGTTAGATATGGAGGTTGGAGAGCTGGCAGGACATCAGGAAGACCAGGCAAGGAGCTAGGCAAATATAGATAGCGGGGTGGAAGGGGCTCCAAGAAAAGGAACGTTTCTGTTCATCCAAACAAAATTGCCAAGTTGGGTGATGATGTGAGGATATCAGTGTCAGAAATGGCAGCCCTAGTGCCATGTAACACATATTAAGGCTGGGTTCACACGTTGCAGTTCTGTTGGATTTTTATTGCAGTTCAGTTGATTTTTTCAATCAATGCATCTTAACAGCTGCATGCAGTTTTTCACTGCAGTTTTTCCAGTATACAACAAATGTCCATTTGCATACTGGTGAAATGTATAAGAATGTGGCTTCTCATTAGAGATGAGCGAACACTGTTCGATCAAATAGGTATTTGATCGAATACAAGCCGTTCAAGGTATTCGTTTCCAATCCAATACCACGTGGCATACGCAGTAAAAATTTGTATCCCCACCCACCTTCCCTGGCACATTTTTTGCACCAATAACTGTGCAGGGGAGGTGGGACAGGAGCTATGACAATGAAGGCATTGAAAAAAAATTGAAAAAACCCATTGGCTGACGAAAACATGTGACCTCTGATTTATAAGAACATCGGCCGCCATCTTCGATTCATTTTCCGGCTTTTAGACATGGGCACAGACGTGCTGCTGAGGGCTAGATAGGGATTAGCTTCAGATAGGCAGGGAAACTCAAGAAGAACAACAACAGCTCTTTTCAGAGTTATATACTGCAGGGAGAGGAGTCGAGCTTTAAACGGGGTGTCTCCCCAAATCAGGGATACAGAGCAATTCAGTCCAGCAATATACGCTCAACCCAGCTTTACAGGCAGTGTCCTCACAAACACATAACAGGAAGACAGAGCAATTCAGTCCAGCGATATACGCTCAACCCAGATTTGCAGGCAGTGTGTAACCCCAAAACAGGGATACAGAAAAATTCAGTGCTTTTCAGGCAGTGTGTAACCCCAAACAGGGATACAGAAAAATTCAGTCCAGCTATATATGCTCAACCCAGCTTTTCAGCCAGTGTGTAACCTCAAAACAGGGATACAGAAAAATTCAGTCCAGCTATATACGCTCAATCCAGCTTTACAGGCGGTGTCCCCCCAAACACCTAACAGGGATACAGAGCAATTCAGTCCAGTTGTACACGCTCAACCCAGCTTTGCAGGCAGTGTCCCCCCAAAACAGGGATACAGAGCAATTAGGTCTGGCTATGTACGCTCAATTCAGATATCCAGGGTGTGTACCCCCAAAACCTAGGTGGGAGACACTGAAATTCAGTCAGGCTATGTACGCTCAATCCAGATATCCAGGGTGTGTACCCCCAAAACCTAGGTGGGAGGCACCGAAATTCAGTCAGGCTATGAACGCTCAATCCAGATATCCAGGGTGTGTACCCCCAAAACATAGGTGGTATACACAGAAATTCAGTCAGGCTATGTATGCTCAATCCAATTTTTCACGGTGTGTACCCCAAAACCTAGGTGGGAGACACCGAAATTCAGTCAGGCTATGTACGCTGAATCCAATTTTTAAGGGTCTACCCCCCAAAGCTAAGTGGGAGACACAATTCAATCAGGCTATATCAACTCAATCCGATTTTTAAGGGTGTACCCCCTGAAGCTAAGTGGGAGACAGCCGTTCATTCAGTCAGGCCATGTATGATCAAACCTGTTTTTAATGCTGTACCCCCCGAAGCTAAGTAGGAGACAACCGTTCATTCAGTCAGGCCATGTATGGTCAAACCTGTTTTTAATGCTGTACCCCCCGAAGCTAAGTGGGAGACATAGCAATTCAATCAGGCTATATCAGCTCAATCCAATTTTTAAGGGTCTATCCCCCAAAAGCTAAGTGTGATACACAGCAATTCAGTCACGCTACATAAGCTCAATCCAATTTTTCGGGGTCTACCCCCCAAAAGCTAAGTGTGATACACAGCAATTCAGTCACACTATATAAGCTCAATCCAATTTTTGATCAATCCAGATCTGCTACCAGGTTCTGGCCATTATCACATATGCAAACATGCCTGGGCCCAGGTGCAGCGGGAAAAACCATATTACCATATCATCCAGGATGAAATCCCTCACCTCGGAGGCACTGTGCTGACTGTCCCCCAAGCTGATGAGCTTCAGCACAGCCTGCTGACATCTCCCCATGCCAGTGCTACAGCGTTTCCAGCTTGTAGGAGGTTGGTGGAGGTTGCAGCGCAGGAGTAGGCTTTCAGAGAACCCCTGCCATGAATTTTGGGCTGGGAGAGGAGATAGGCCACTCCAGTTTGCACCTGGGGCCCAGACTCCAGTACATTCAGCCAGACTGTCATTAAAGAGAAACAGCATCCCTGATTGCAGGAGCTTGTCAATGCGTCTGTGGTCAAATGGAACTTGCAGCAAAGAGCGGAACTCTGGGCCCGACTGATATTATGGGACACGTGCAGGTGTAAGGCGGGGACAGCACACCAATAGAAGTAGTAGCAACTAGGCCCAGCATAGGGAGGTGCCCCAGCTGCCATCTGGTGACAGAAGGTCTGAGTATCCAGAAGCATAAACGCCAACATCTCCAGGGCCAGCAGTTTTAAGATGAGGCCATTGAAGGCTTGGGCATGTGGGTGGCTTGCGCTGTACTTCTGCCTGCAATGAAACGCCTGGGAGATGGGGAGTTGCTGGGAAGAGGTGCATGATGGTGCAGGCAAAAAGGGCGGATGAGGTTAACTCCCCAAAGTGTCAGAGACAGATGTGTAGGTGTCCAGGCTGGTGGTCTGGACTGCAGGACCAGCACTGTAAACAGTGAAAGAGGCAGAGTCGGCAGTGACGGGCGACAATTGTTCTGTGTTTGCTCTCTCCCACTGAGCCCAGGGCTTGCCTTCCAAATGACAGCGCACGCAAAAGGTGGTAAGGTTGCTCTTTTCATAGCCCCTACTCAGTTTAGATTTGCAAAGTGTGCAAACTGCACCAAATTTGTCATAAGGAAAATGTTTGTTTTTGTACCGTTTTAGCCAGTGTGTAGGAAATATAAAAAAACAAAAAACTTGATAGTCTTCAGTAGTTGATACCTTTTTAATGGCTAAATAATAATGATGACAGATTACGTTTCGGAACTCTTGGCTCCTTTCTCAAGTAAATTTAAAAACAATTTCTGAAGGATGCATATTTATGTACAAAAGGACACATAGGGAGAGAATTCTAGGAGGAAGGGGGGGGGGGTATTAGTTATTGGTAGAAACAATGTAAACAATTCCAGGTTCTCAGGTTCTTATCAGTTCACAGGGTCTCAGGTCAGTGATTTTTGTAGGATGCCATAAACCCATGTGACAGATTTAACCCCTTCTCCAGTGTTTGAAGCAGGGTCATAAGTTTATACTCATAAATCCGTCGCTCTTTCTTTGATTTAAAATTCCCTCTTAAAACCAAAATTTTTATGTCATCAGTGATATTATGATCCTCATTACAGAAATGTTTTGACATGGGAAGGTCCATTCTTCGTTCTCTAATTGTATGGCGATGTGAATGCATATGCATTCTAAGCTGCTGGTCACACTTTGACTATAATATTTTGAGACAGGAGGTCAGGGCTAGGTTCCAGTGAAAGGCAGGAGCAGTCTAGGGATCTAATTAGGATTCCTTGGCTTTGCCAGTGGGAATCTATAAAGCCTATTTAACTGTCTACTTACATTGTAGCTCCTAGCGTTTAGGGAGCCCTTTATGTTACTGACCAGGAGTGGCGTTTAACCCCTGGCAGCCTTTCCTGTGTAGCAGGGTGAAACTTTTACTAGTGCCTATTCCTCTGCTGTGATTTAGCAGAGGTCTGTTGCAAGGATTCATTCAGCTTCTGCCAGCAGCCTTACACAGGTGCACTCTCCCAGTGAGGTTATTTGGTGAGAGTTTGTTTGCAGTCTGTTCAGATTGTAACCATACTAACACCACTGCCAGTGCAGTTAACTGGTGGTTAGCCTTTCAGGCACACGGCTGCCCCTCAGGGGGCCTGTGGACCTCACTGCAGTGTCTTACAGTCTAGCGGTTCTGTCACGTTAAAAATTATTATTTTCAAATATATACACAGAAGCATAATAGCCGGTCAGCACTGTCATCTGTGATGATGTCACCGGCTGCATTGAAGACACTTTCCAATAGCACGCTGGCGTCAGGGCAGGAAAGGACCTCCAAGGCGTATAGCGCAAGTTCCAGCCACAAATCCAACTTGGAGACCCAATAAGTGTAGGGCGCAGAGGGATCGGAGAGGACAGGGCTGGGGTCGGCCAGGTACTCCCACAATATGTGCCTATACTTGTCCCTCCTGGTGACACTAGGCCTTTCAGTGGAGGTAGTATGGCCAGGGGTTGCAATTAATGTGTGCCCAGACCTTGGACAGTGTGCCCCTGGTGGGTGTAGACCGGATGGCAGTTGTTAGCCTTTTGGAGGAATAAGTCTGCCAACATGGGGGAGTTTTGCGCGAGTGGGTAGTACACGGAAAATCTTTGGCCTTGCTGCCTCAGGACATGCCTCTGCTTCTAGCCCCCTTTATTGCTGCTGCACTTGAATCCACATCTACACTGCTTTCCCACCTAGACATCACCCCTGTCCATGCTTCTGCCTCTAGCCACTTTTTTTCCTGCTTAGCTTGCCTCCACATCTACACTGCTTTCACCCCTAGACATCACCCCTGTCCATGCCTCTGCCTCTAGCCACCTTTATTCCTGCTTAGCTTGCCTCCACATCTACACTGCTTTCCCCGCTAGACATCACCCCTGTCCATGTCGGGTCGGTGGCCTCATCGTCCACCAACTCCTCTTCCAATTGCTCACTCTCCCCTTACTGCAAACCGCACATAACCACAGCTTACCCTGATGGCAACTGTGTCTCGTCATCATCACTGAGGCCCAGAAACGCTGGTTGCGGGTTCACAACCACAAAATTGGTAGGAAATGGCAGATGCTCCAGTATTTGGGCATCAGGACACACAAAGTCGTCTGGTAGCTCCTGCGATTTGGGAAGTGGTTCAACAGAGAGAGAGAGAGACAGTAAAAGGACCCGAAAATAACACCAGCAGAATGTTAGCCCCTCTAAAATTCTTAACCCCTAAAACGGTGGTTCCAGAAACATCACTCTCATTGTGTGGGATTGATGCAGTGGATTGGAGTGAGGACCCAGACATTGATCTTGATTTTGAATGTGAAATTGATAACATTTTGGCATCAAGTCTTTGAGTAACTTTTATTTAGAGGACCGCAAAGGTGGAGAATTGGCTGCAACCACTACTACCGGTAATGGTCCTCTAATATCGGACTCTACATTACCTCTACAGGGTTCTGATCAGTGTTAATAATCCAAACAACATGCTCCAGTACTACCCTTCCAACACCAGATTTAACAAAGCATCATCATCATCATCATCATCATCATCATCATCATCATCATCATCATCATCCTGCTGAGATGGAGCCACCAAAGGAAACCTTGCCTTCAAAGGCATGTTCTGGAGCTGTGACTGAGCCAAATACTAAACAATATATTTGATACTCATGTCTACCTATTCTCAATGGAAACTGGTGGCTTTCTTCCCAGTCACACAAGTACAGTTAAGGATTGTTTGATGTGATATCTCAACCTTTCACCCTCACAAGTTTCTTTCCTAAAGTATAAGGAAACTTTAAGGAAACTTTAATGAAGGACAATTCAATGTCACGACCTGAAGACTTGTATAAAAATCGTGTGTTTTTATGGTGGGGTTTGGATCCGGTGGTCTGTGGTCTTCTGGTGGTTTCCTTGTCATTAGGCCATCTGTTTGGGCATTGAGTGTCTCTCCCACCTAGGTTTTGGGGTTACACACCGTGAACAACTGGATTGAGTGGACATAGCCTGACTGAATTTCTGTGTCTCCCACCTAGGTTTTGAGGTTACACACTGTGAAAAACTGGATTGAGCGGCCATAGCCTGACTGAATTTTGGTGTCTCCCACCTAGGTTTTGGGGGTACACACCCTGGATATCTGGATTGAGCGGCCATAGCCTGACTGAATTTTGGTGTCTCCCACCTAGGTTTTGGGGGTACACACCCTGGATATCTGGATTGAGCGTACATAGCCTGACTGAATTTCGGTGTCTCCCACCTAGGTTTTGGGGTACACAACCTGGATATCTGGATTGAGCGTACATAGCCAGACCTAATTGCTCTGTATCCCTGTTTTGGAGTTACACAACCTGAAAAGCTGGTTTGCACGTATATAGCAAGAAGTAACTGCCCGGTATTCCTGCAATTTGTGGGGATGGAAAACCCCCCCAAAATCTGTTTGTCATGTATATAGCAAGAAGTAAGTGCTCTGTATTCCTGCTATTTTGTTGTGACCCCCCAATATAAAAGCTGTTTGTCACATATATAACAAGAAGTAACTGCTGTGGATTGCTGCTATTTTGTTGTGGCCCCCCAAAATAAAAGCTATTTGTCACGTATATAGCAAGAAGTAACTGCTCTGTATTCCTGCTAATTTGTGTGTGTGTGGGGGAAACCCGCCAAAAAATCTGCTGTGGAATCGGGCTATTTTGTGTGCAGACACCCCTAAAAGCTGGTTGGAACGTATATGGCAAGAGTTAACTGTTCTGTATCCCTGTTTTCCACCGTCCGTGGAAAGCTGGACTCCTGTCCCTGTTGTATATAACTCTGAGAAGAGCTGTTGTTGTTCTTCGGTGTTATCCCTGCCTACTAGAAGCTAAACCCTATCTAGCCCTCTGCAGCTATGTCTCTCTTCCTATCTCTGACCGCAAAAATGGCGAATATGCCGGCGGCTGTTCTTATAAATGGGAGGTCACATGTTTTTGGCAGCCAATGGGTTTATTAAATTTTTTTGCACTGCCTCCGTTGTCGTAGTTCCTGTCCCACCTCCCCTGCACAGTTATTGGTGCAAAAAACGCGCCAGGGAAGGTGGGAGGGATATGAAATTTTACTGCGTTTGCCTCGTGGTATTCGATCAGAATCGAATACCTCGAACAGCCTGATATTCAATCGAACATCTACTCGATCGAATAGTGTTCGCTCATCTCTAGTAGATACTATAATTGTAAGGCGTGATGGAGATCATCTCCATAAAATGTACAGAATGGTTAAAGTTTGAACATTATTTTATTATGGACTTTGTTATACATATCCCTTATCTGAACTGAGCTTTTCCCATGCACCACTAGTATTCGCGGCTAGTTACTTGTACTATGGGGGCTAGCTTTACTATTATAATGAGCTAGGCTGCTAGCCCCCATGGTACAAGTAAGTAGCAATAATCACTGGATAGGAGGCAGGAGGCAGAGGTGCAGGGTACCGTTCGGATCATATGATCCAGGGTTGGAACTGGACCAGAAACCCAAGGTTCATCACAAATTGAAGCATAGAGGAAGCAAGTATTGAAACACTTCTGGAAAACCATTGCAGTAAGTATTCAGTATGAACTAGTATCACTTAAACTTTGCTAAATGTGTAAATGTGCCAGGACCTGTACTTCTTGGCCATAACTTATTTTGTGCAATTGCTTTAGTAAAAAGACAAATGTTCCAAGTGTGTTGCTCCCATCATCCGTGATGCTCAGAGAACCTGCTATTATACCTGTTACTTACTGATAGGATTACAAAATAGACCATGGAACCTATCATTGTTGCCATATTACCTGTACCTTATTACAGCTCAAGTTTGTGTATAAAGGTTTAACTATTTCAGGAGGTGCCGAATATGTGGTTAGAAGTGCTTGCAAAAGCTGTGGAAATGTTAGCAATAGAAACAAGTAGAGGGATGAGAACATAAGTGCCACTAATAACTAACCATATAGATTGTGTTTCCAGGTACAAATAAACAGAAAGAGAATTGGTCCTTGCAGTAATCCCTGGTGTACCCTAACTCATAGAAGATGTATGTTAGAAAGGAAGGCTGCAAATACATTTTCTAATAAAACTGTAGCTAGAGGGGCAGGGTCACGATGAGGCAGTGTCTTTTTATGCCAAGGTACAGTAGCTCTTTCATGAATAAAAAATGCTCATCAAAATGAAAGAAAATAAACTGATGAAGATGAAATGTTAGTGGGATCCATTCTAATACCACTGTCGCTAACCAATATACAGCACACGGAGATGGAACTTTATGCTTTGAGGAATCAAAATGGTTGAAAATTGGCAGAGAAAATAATAATACTCATGAAAACTACTTAATTTCACTCCTTTGGCTGTAATCCTCAGGTTCATTATATCATATTGTAATTATACATTGAAGCCAAAATACTGGATATAATGTATAGTTGTAATGTTTTATTACATATTGTATTAGCTAGGATTTATGAATCAGACATCAAAAGAGAGAAATTTCATCAGTAAATCAAAGGTGTATATATAAAGATAGATAGATAGATAGATAGATAGATAGATAGATCTATATATAGAGAGATGAGCGAACAATTAAATGTTCAAAGTTCGATATTCGATTCGAGTAGCCCCTCAAAACTCGACTGTTCGAACTAATCTCAAACCACATTATAGTCTATGGGGAAAAAATATTTGTTTAGGGGGAAACCAATATTCGACTCTGGAAGGTCACCAAGTCCACTATGACATCTCAGCAAATAATGCCAACAGCTCTGCAATGCAACTGGGACAACAGGGGAATCATGCCTGGGGGCATCTAACATGCCAAAGTCCGTATTATCCCACTATCACAGCCTAACAACTACACACTTTCCACACTCAAAACAACCTCTATGGAAAGTTAAAAAATACCTGGAAACCTTCTTTCCTCCCCAATAGTATGGATAGAAACCCAAATTTTAAGCTAAAGAAACATTAGCATGCGCTCATCACAATCCCTGACTTGATAGCTGCTTTAAGCAGGGTACCACACTAACCAGGCCCGAGCACCAGGAACAGGTGTTACAATGGCTAGAGGATAATACTTACAGCTCCTTATCCACCAGCCAGTCAGCTACTACCTCAAATCCTCTTCCTTGCCAAGAGTCTGGTCCACCTTCCTCCCAACATGCCCAATCTTCCCAGGACAGTCATCCCACATTTCCCCCCTCCCAGGAGATGTTTTCAGGTCCTTTATCTGTCCCTCACTCTGTCCAACCACTTCACCAATCCCAGGAGCTACCACGCCACTTTGTGTGTCCTGATGCACAAACACTGGAGCCTCTGCCATTTCCTGGCAATTTTGTGGTTGTGGACCAGCAACCCGTCCTCAGTGATGCCAGTGCTGGCGCTGCAGTCCAGATCACCAGCCAGGTCACCTCCGCCTCTGACACTTTGGGGAGTTCATCCTCATCCTCCCCTTTTCCTGCCACTGCTCCTTTTGCCTGCACCATCATGCGTTTCTTCCCAGTAACTGCCCATCTCCCAGGCCTTTCATTGCAGGCAGAAGTACAGTGCAACCCACCCACATGCCCAAGGCTTCAACGGCCTCATCTTAAAACTGCTGGCCCAGGAGATGTAGCCGTCCCGGCTTGTGGAGACTCAGGCCTTCTGTGACCTGCTGGCAGGTGCGGCACCTCGCTATGATGCCCCTAGCCGTCACTACCTCTGTTGGTGTGCCGTCCCCGCCTAGCGCCACCACGTGTCCCCTAACATAAGTCGGGCCCTGAGTGCCGCGCTTTACTGTAAGTTCCACTTGACCACCGACACATGGGCAAGCGCCTGCAGTCAGGGGTGTAGTTGAGGATGGGCCCGGGGTGCAAACTGGGGTGGCCTATCTCCTCTCCCAGCCCAAAATTCATGACAGGGGTTGACTGAAAGCCTACTCTTCTGCAACCTCAACCACACCTGCAACCTGTACGTGCTTCAGCACTGGGGTGTGGAGACAACAGCAGGTCGTGCTGAAGCTCCTCAGCTTGGCTGATAGAAAATACACTTCCCTTGAGGTTAGGAATGCCATCCTCGATGCGATGGCAATGTGGTTTTCGCCGCCGCACCTGGGACCAGGCATGTTTGTGTATGTGATAATGGCAATGAGAATCTGGTAGCAGGTATCTGGAGCTTGCCAGACTCAAACACGGTCCACACATGGTCCACGTTTTCAACTAGTTGGTGCAATGGTTCTTTGAAACCTACACCATTGTGCCTGATATACTGGTGAAAGAGCGGCCATTTTCCTAAGTGAAAAGTAGCCTCTGCTAGGCTGAAAACATTCAGAGCACACTCCTGTCATCTTTGCACCATTGGCTGACGGAGGAAGACGAGGGGGATGAAGTGGCATTTCATGACACTGTCCCACCCATGGCTTGAAGGTGAAGTTCAGTATATCCCATTGCTTCAACACCGATGGTGTGAAGAGGAGTGTAAAATGGAGGAAATGGAGAGTGACCCTTACAGTTGGGGGCAGCGAAGTCATGCCAAGTAACACACTGGCACACATGGCTGACTTCATGTTCGGTTGCTTTTCAAGAGACAAAGGCATACTTCACATCATGGAGAGCAAACAATATTGGATTTTTGCAATCCTCGACCCCCGGTATAAGTAAAAAATCTGGTCCTTTGTTCTGGTAGGGTAGAAGAAAAAAAAACAAAACAAAAATTGGATTGGCAAAAGCAACTGGTGCAGAATATGATGGAAATGTTTCCGAAAACCCTTGCGGGCGGCAGAGAAGAGATTTCCCCCATGAGGCTAACAACTGCCATCCGGTCCACAACCACCAGGGGAACACTCTCCAAGGTCTGGGACACGTTAATGCCCCCCACCCCTCTTGCCACAAATTGCACGGCAGAAACCCCTCTCCAGGCAAAAGGGTTTGCAATAGAAAAAAACAATCTGGTCTGTCAGCAACTTGTATGGATGGAAAATGTTCTTTTATTTGAAAAAGCAGTATACAAGTGATTAGATAATCATTGAAGCTACTGGTGCCTCTTGGGTCCTAGTAGTTGTGCATAAACCTACTATTTGACAACCCCTAAACAGTGCTCACAAACATAAACAGGTTTAAGAGGGATGCAGTCCGAGACACTTGATGTGTGAGCGTAGGGTCCCAACCCTTGATGTACTTCAAAAGAATGAACAGATTGTGCTAAGAATTCTTGCTTATTTATTTACTCTACATGTGTGAATAAATAACCAACAATTCTCAGCACAATCCGAGTGTGACGTTCGTTCTTTTGAAGCACAAACAGAAACAGTTTCAGTGGGCCCAGACTTAAAGCTAATTTTGAAACAGTCATGTTTAGTGATGAGTGCCATGCAACCCTGGATGGTCCAGATAGTTGGAGTAATGGATGGTTAGTGATTGACCACCATGTTCCAACAAGTCTGTGAAGTCAGGTAGGAGGTGGCAGAGTCATGCTTTGTACTGAAATCATGGGGAGAGAGCTGGTAGGCCCCTTTAGGATCCCTGAAAGTATGAAAAGATCTATAAGGATGGGAGGCTAGTAATCATAAGTATTTTGATACTTCATAGTATCCTGCTCAGCAAGCTGGGGGTGGGGTGGGAGAAGGAGAGACAGCAGGCAAAGCTGAAACAGGGAGATGGGAAACCCCTTTAAACCCCATTTACCGTTCATTACAACCCATAAAATGTTGAGAAACTCTGTTGTGCATAATAATTTGGAATAGAGAATTTTAATTTTGTAATTAGTAAAAGAAATATGTTATCATTGGGAAATATGTCCATTATAATGTGAATTATACCCTAACCATTGAAGATTTGAACATTATACTGAATGTAATTTGCATTGAAAATGTAAGAAAAATATAATTTACATAATAATTTGGAACACAGTGTAGATTAACCTGGTCAATCTATTCACTATTATTATTATTATTATTATTATTATTATTATTATTATTATTATTATTATGTTTGATTATCATCAGTTTTCCTATTGTAATAGTCGATACTGACAGTAGATACCAATCTGGCTTTCTCTACAAAAACCTTTATTAAGCTCATTGGGCGATGGTGACCAAGTTTTTCTTTTTGGGCGACCATGGAGAATAAACTACATATGTCTAGAAAGAGCAGTAACAATCCCAATAAGAATAGTACTGATATGCTGAGAGATTTACCTACGGATATGTATACCAGAATCATTATTGTGAATAAAACCTGATTTTATTTTTACATATATACAGAGACAATGTCAAATTGACCCTTTTTATAAATGAGCCACTAGAATACTGTATGCTATTTTTTGATGTGTACTGAAAGAGCTGTCTGTCATTCTGTGTGTATTGTTTGCAACATGAATGTTTCTTGACCTAATTATTTACACTGTTAACACAATCTCCATCGCTGCAAGACAGTCTTCACTCCAAATGCCACAAAGGTTTAGCTTTTACGTTTTCCTGATCACTTAAGACAGGGTTCATGTGCAGTCAGGCTCGGAATAATGTGAGAACTCCTAAGTGCGATATAATGTTTGTATTATTAATACCTGATATCTAAGTGATACCGTTATTCCAAATCTGTTTTAAGCTAAACAGTTTATTTGAAGTCCAGGTACCCCATGGTCTTATCTGGGGTCCTAGAGAGCATAAAGCATCTCCAAATTCATGGAAAGCTAAATCTCTCCAAGTTTAAGCAACAGCCTAGTAACTGAAGTGAAGGGATGCTATGCTAAGTAGCAATTACTAATGTAAATTCTAGACTTATCTTACAAAAGTGAATCACAATAGCGACTTCAGACAGATTTCTGATATCAACTACTTCATTGATCATACACTTTTACCAGCAATTTAATCATAAAGCAGACTCAGCGATCGTCTGCCCACTTATGAGAACTCATTGTCTTCAAATCCCTTAGAGTTGTATCCAGTAACTTATTGCTGAAAAAGCAAATTGAGACCCTCTCTCTGTTTATTCCACAGTGATTCAGCGAACAGCAGCAAAACTGGATTTGGAAGATGTTTATGAAGTGTTACAGCGCCATAAGAAATATTCAACGTATGCTTTGCAACGAAGCCATCCTTTACATAAAAACAAAATTATTCACCGGAAGAAGGAAAATAATGAAAAGACAATGAAATCAGCACTGAAGGGAAATTACTTGGGTTTAACAACTCATTTCTCCATATATCCAACAGACAATGAAAATGTAGCGTTTCACCTTTATCCTTGGATGCCCCTAGCCTTTCTGCTGTGGGAGACACGAACCAAATTGTTTTTCTTCTCATTCTTGACTTAAATTAGAAAAATGAAATTCAATGAGTCTTGGACACTTTCTATGACAATTTAAATATATTATGAATTCTGCATGAATATATTAAATAAAACTATAATATTTAATAGACACTTTTTTTTGTTTTTTACTTTTGAGACACCACCTGGTCATTTTTCCTATTAAAAAATAAATTGTTTCCATCTTAACCACTTCAGTACCGGGCCAATTTGTGGTCCAGGACCAGACACATTTTTGGTTTATTTTGTATGTGCGGTTTAGAGGGCTGTAACATTTTTCTCACACGTCTCATTCAATTAATTTTTGCGTCTTTTTTCGGGGACACATAGGGCTTTATTTTTATGTTGTTTTTATTTTCAAAAGTGTTTTAATTTTTTCTATATCCAGGAAAATATAAACAAAATAGGAGGGAAATTGAAAAAACTTTATAAAATAGTATTTCCTCTTCGTTACGGTAATTTTTATTTTGTATGGTGTCAGGGGTGGGGCTATAACCTTTAATAATGGCTTTTTATTGGCGTATTATTTTACTTAATTTTTGAAATTATTTTATTTAAATTTTTTAAAAACTTTATTAATTTTTGTATATTTTTTTTCAGATTGTGTCCCCATAAGGTGATAACAGACCTTTTGGGGGCTTCTGCTCACTTTTTTCTTTGTTAAGGAGGCTGATTTCTCCTATAACTGGGGCTGGTACATTTAGCCCCAGTTGCAGGAGGAATACAACCTCTTGCACGCTGTATACACACCTTACAGAGCTCATCTGGGTCCTGTAGGACCCAGCAGGTCTTGCAAGATACTGAGCTCATGTGAGCAGATCACATGACCGCCGGGTCAGAGGGCAGCCCCATCATGGCGGCGCGCATGGCTGTGTATACATATACATGTATATGCAGCGATTGAGAAGGCAGGGAAGGGAATAAACCTTCCTTGTCTTCTCTATGGGAGCTCCGTCTGAAGTTACATATGGCTCCCAGTGTCAGCAGCTGCATGATCTCCATGCAGCTGCTGTATTCTGACAGGACGTATTGGCACTTCCTGTCAGAACAAGACAACCACTATCTGGACGTAAATAGTCTATGGACAGTCCGAAAATGGTTAAAGACCCAGTCTCAGACATCAGCACAAAATTGTGTTCCTGGTCACCTACAGTATGTTTCCGCTCTATATAAGAAGAGAAGCAAAAGTTGTATTGTATATTGCCATAGATATCTGAGGCCTGGTTCACATCTGTGTTCGGTATTCCTTTCGGGGAGTCCACTTGGGGAACCTCATTATTGTCTATAGGGTTCGTGTGCTTTCATTGCTCACTGCTTGTCAATGCATTTGGTATTCTGTTTGGGTGTCCCCAAGCGGACTCCCTGAATGGAATACCGAGTGCAGATGTGAACCAGGCCTAAGAGGATCATTCATGTCATTGATATCCAAAATAACAACATTACAACAGGGAAAAACGGCATAAAATTGTTGATTAAAAGTCCTCCTCGTGTATATTGACTTCAAAACTTTTTGACGCGTATTACCATATAGTGAGAAAACATTTTTTATAGTTTATCATGTTTGTACAGTTTCAGACCAATATTAAGAGACAAATATTATTGTTTCTATAATGAAACGTTCCACAGTTTTCCAACATACTCTCTCTATCAGTTCCTCCCAATTTTCTACAACTCTGCCTGTTGTCATTCATTCTATTCATTTCTAGTAGATAAAAATCACTCCATGGTCAGGAGAACATCTTGTTAGTATGTAGATTATGATAATTGTGCTATGACTATAACTATTGTGCTGTGACTATGTGAAAATTGTAGAACGTTTCATTATACAAACAGTAATATTTGTATCTCTATATTGGTCTTAAACTGGACAATTCCTTTAAAATATACCTGAGTGGGAGAATCTAAAATATTGGACACCAATATACCTTAATTGGTCACATGGTAAAGGATTCTCGCAACAATTTATATATATTTGGAGCCATGGATGATGCGATTTCCAAACTTAACTATTTCCCAGTCAGTAATAAGAACCAAAGTTATAGCAGAAAGAGAATGCATTGATCAACCTCCATTAGCATTGTTCTTCTTTATAAAGAGAACTGTCATCTAGAACATACAACACAGTTGTATGTGTCTTTGAACAAAACTAGGATTCCATATGGATTTTACGGGATGCTTTCGACATATGGCTATTATGTCATTGATTTACAATGGATTTTCTTAGTGGTTTCAGTTTTTGCAGTTGCAGAATTTGCGGTGAAACAAAACAATGGCAATATCTGGATGTGAACTGTCTTAATTTATTTTTCTTTCCTTTAGGATTCATTCTTGGCTTTGGCTATGAAAACAAACCAAAACGTATTAACTATGTCAACATCTTAAACTTGTACTAGGTACGGTACTCAAGAATTCCTATCTAGCCCTCAACCAAAACTGTTCACATGCTATATTATCATCTCCCTAGTATATGCCATTGTGAATCCCCAAACCCACAAACCTCAGCCTATCACAAAAAGCCAATGATGTCAATCTAAATCCTTTATAAAAGAGCTGAAATATTGTTTCAAACCATTCCAATGATTTAAAGCATAACTCCAAATATAAAACATTGTTTCATAAATGAATAGCACAAATGAATATAAGAAACATTATAATATACCTTATTAAAGAAACTTGCTTCCTTCTCCACTTATTAAGCTTCTCTCCTCTTCCTTATAGACAACGTATATATTGAGTGTGTCTCTGTACTCAGCTCACACACAGAAGTCTATGGAAAGGAAGGCTGTAAATTGACTTGTTGCCAAGCCCAATTCCTTACAGTAGTGGAGTGTTATCTTGAAGATAAAACAGTGACAGAATAGCTCTTTCCCACTCACAGTGTAGCAGTAGTAGCTATTTGTCTTTTGCAGGAGCCTATTCCTCTCTCCAACCAGGTCCATAGACTTCTATATAAGTAAAAAAAGAAATATCCCAATATTCTAGCCAGGAGTTTGAATAAAAGTTTTATCTTAGTGGAATAATTTACTAAATCAGAGATACTGTTTTTAAAGGAGTTTTCTGGGCAAAAAAATAAATAAAAAAAATTAAACAATCTGTTAGTGCAAGTAATGGGTTAATAAATGGACCCAAATATGTTTAGCAGTGTTTTGAGTGCTTTCTGGGTTTCTCTGGGAGCTACTGGCATCCCACTCCTCCACCCCATCATACTTGAGTGTCTTCCTCTCCAGACTTTCCTTCTGGGTCCTCTGCATTGAATCTGACGGCTCGTGTTCAGACCAGAGGTGCCTCCCACGCTTGTACAGTAGAGATGGTACCTCTCTTGGCATGTGCAAAGGCCAGAGGTGCCTCTGATGCCTGTAGACATGGAGTGCAATCCAGCCTGCGAACAAGCCAAAGAAGAGAAGGAGCCATTTCAGAATGGAAGTCTAGAGGGGAAGTCTAGAGAGGAAGACACGTAAATATGATGAGGTGGAGGGGAGGGAAAGTATTGGTGATGTTCCATTTCTGGAAACGCAGTCATAATGCAGCAACCCGGTGGAGGAGATCAGAGAGTGCGGATCAAGACGACACGGGCTGTGTCGCCTTCTAGGCCTGGTATGGTACTCACACATTCTGAACCCTCTCCGGGGCCATGCAACCGTTTAGAGGTCCTGCAGTTCTACCTGTTGGATATGGTAGAGTCCTTGTTCTCCCCCAGGGTGCTCCTTGTTGTTGAGGGGACCTCTCAGTACTGAGCCGATGTGGTGTTGTTTAAGAGCGGCCCTGATGGTGATGCAGGCAATGACTCAGGAGTCCAGGATTGAAGGGGTAAACCAAATAACTTTTTATTCAACAGCGCCAACAGATTCAGCAGCAGCCTTGCAAGATGGATAACAACATACAGTTCAATAGACAATATCTAAGACTTTAAGAGACCAGCCAAAGGGTAATAAAGACTCTGCAGTACTAGCCATACTTTTCTCCTCTCCTCCTCTCGTACCACTCCCTAAGGGCTAGTTCACACGGGGCTAAAGGGGCGGATTTTGACAGCGGAATCCACGTCATAATCCGCCCCTTTCAATGGTGGTCTATGGAGACCACTAGCTTTCTTTTTTCCGCTATCGGCAGCTGCCGATAGTGGAAAAAAAGAAGCGAGCTGCCCTTTCTTCAGGCGGAAGCTGCGGCGCGCTGAGCCATGGCTTCCGCCTAGCGGCAGCACCCTCCGTTGTCAGCTCATTCATTTGAGCCAGTTACGGAGGGGAAAGCCGCGACCGCAATGGTCGTGGCAGGCGGGTTTTGAACCGAGAGTGACGCGGCTCACCGCGACTCTCTCGGTGTCAAAACCCGCCCCACCGCCCCACGTGTGAACGAGCCCTTACTCAGCAGATAGGGGACTTTAGTGGGGCTATGAGTCCTGATAGGGAATACTCCTATCGGGTACCTCTGTAGCTCCTAATGGCACAGATGTCGATCGGTGACACCTCAAGTTCTCTCAATAACTCTGAGACTGACTCCAGATATACGTGGAATAAGTTAGCTTGGTTGTTTAGTTTCTAGGATGAGTTCTCCTGTTGTGCTATTCAGCAGGGAGTATACAATACTATATGAATACTGCTCTCTGCAGCTGGATCACCTAGACTTGGATCTAGACACTGAACTTGAGCTAATTCTGGGCTAACCTTGGCAACAGCTACCAGAGAATATAAACCTTTTCTTCAACCTCGCCCGGTTGCCTGTGATCGGTCATGAGGTACTGCAGCATTTATTAAATTGGAGTAAAGTGCATTTACACAGAAAAAATGGCAGACGTATTTACCATAGACATACAGAAGACAAGACAGACAAGACAACCTGCAGGTATCAATGAGAAACACAAAACGTTTAGCAACTACTGCTGGGATTCTGCAATTTGACTGCCCCAATGATATGGGTAACTATACATTTTTGATAACGTATGTCATTTAGAAAGTAGACAAGGGGGTAGGTGTTTAGATTAGTGTAGGGATACCATTTTATTCTGGACAACCTATTTAAGCTTTTAACATTAGCTTGAACATGAAGGTCCAAAGGTTATGCCAAGATTTGTCAGCGAGGATCAAAAAGTCTAAAACTACAGATGATTGTAGGCAATAAATTGGAGAGTAGTGTGACCTCAGCATAACAACTATATGACAGGTACAGGCGGAAATCAAGAAAACATATTTCTAAATGACTAAACAGTATGGGATTTCTTCTACCTGTCACTTATATTACTGTCTTGCATTTCATCATATCAACCCATTATATTAATATTCAAGAGAAAAGGTTAGACTAGTAATATATTACAGATATAGATCATGGTTTCTTTCTGTCAAGAGTTCTTTGCTATCACTAGAATTTCGTTTGTTGTAGACATACTGTCAATTGTTTTATGATACAATAAAATTCAGCGTCTGTATTTCCCTCTTATGTTTTATTTCCTTTATGTGGGAATTTTCTCACTTAGTACTTAGTCTAAAAGAACTATAAGGAAGGGGCAACTTAGTTGTGTGCAGTCAGAGGACTGGCATATCAGTTGATGCTCTCGCCTCTTAATGACTACTTGCTCTAAAGAGTGGTTGTACTGCTTGAGAGAATAGAGAACTGTCGAGGCTTGCTGACAGGGACTGCAGATAGGTCAGGAACTGTCAAGTTCAGCTGATGACATCTCACTTGTGTTCTGTAATGTTCTTTGACTACAGAGCTTGTAAGATGTGGTATGTTCAAGTCTTGCTTTCTATGATGATGCACTGCGATATCAAGTGCTGCTATACCAGTTCCATTATGCATTCATTCCCCTGGTTGTTGGTAAATGCATTCCTACATGAGATTATATATATATATATATATATATATATATATATATATTATATATATATATATATATATATATATAACTTCCCCACACTGCCTACAAGGAATAGGGTTCTATACATTCTATACACTATAATTTACATATAATTGGGATACATTGTAAAGAAGTAGCAAATGAGTTTTATCAGTCAAAACACCAGAAATGTGGCTCAAATTGCATTAAAAAGTAGCTACGGATATCCTGACATATGCAGGTTTCTTTTACGATGGTGATCATTTTGCATTTTGACAGACTAAAAAAATTGCAGCATATGGTATGTTTCATCTAGATCACAGACTAAAGCTCCTAACTGAACTACCTACACAAATGTGAATGTAGTCTTATATATTGTGTATCAGATACGTTTTTTTGGGCAATTTTTCTCCCTATGGACAATTTTCAAATCAGTGTAGAAAAGGGGACATGGATTTGTGGAGTAATAAAAGGTACCAGATTTATTAATGGTGTGTGTCATTACTGTGGTGCAAAATATTGGTGCAAAGTGTCTTTGGAAGATAAAAATCCATCTAGGAGTATGCTCCAAACTTATCAAATAGCATGTATAACAACCACCTTGGCAATTTTGATGACACTTTAGGCTCCTGCATCAAGGTGCAATTAAAGGGTTTTTCTTCAAATGCAGTAGAACAAACTAACTAGATCTTCACACCTATGCAGGTTCCTCTTGAGGACTTATACTGCATTTCTTTGATTATTTGTTGCAATATACTCATCTAACCATATTATAATGTGGCCTCAACATTTTTACAGTCCTTCCTGAAATGCAGAAAAATGGTGTGCCTTGTCTTTTACCAATGTTATTGCTGTACAGTAGGCGAAATTGCAATGTTTGGTTGTTTTTTTCTCTGTGTATTGTGGCAACTAGATCATTTACATGGAGCATACCAGCTGTGAGAAGGTGACAGGCAGAGTCCTGGAGTCGAGATATATCAGCCCCAGGTTTCTGATATATGTGTGGTCCAGGGTGGATCTGGAGTAGGCCTCAGCCCAGGTGTAGATCCTTGGCTTATTACTGGGCCAGAAAAGGCTGCAGCTTCTGCATTGCAGTGCAGTTCCCTGAGGTGAAAGGAGGTGTATGGTTCTGTCCTGTAACCACGAGTCCGGTGAGACAACATTGCACCTGTTTTGTTCATGTGACTGGAAGTAAGCCACACGTATAGTTAGGTTATCAGTTCTGTTTAGTTAGTTGCTCAGACGAGCAGGTTTTTATTTTGTTTTTGCCTGAAGTTAAGGCTGTATTTTGCTTTGCTAATTTTCTGCCTGAAGTCAAGGTTTATTTATTTTCCTTTTTTTTTTTTTTTTTACTAAATAAACCAGTTTGTTGCTGTTGGGGACATTAAAGTGTCCTCATAAGAGTATGTTGCAGAGTTCCAAATTAGATAATTAATTAACAGGCCTAGATGGACTGCAGCCATTTACTTTAAGCCTGGAGAACTGATTAAACACAAGACGGTAGTGTATCAAAAGAGTTCTGATTTTATTATAAGAAAAAGGTAGTTTAAATACATTACAGACAAAGAGCTGGCTTGGCTATTCTAATTAGTATATAACATGATTGGTTGTAGAGATATAAGACAAGCCTGGCACATGACTATTGGCTGAGGCCTGATATAATCTGCATCTCATTATAATTTTCAGAACTGGGATGGACTTTCTCATGAAACAAAGAAGGATTCAAATACTTATGTGTGAGCTAACATCCCAGACTATCTATATGTATATATCATGGCAAAAGTGATAAGATGACACGTTCCATAGACCCTGTGTCTATACACTCTAAGTGACCTTCATATACCATAAAATATGACAAAGTGCCCAGATACCATAAGATTAATACTTTTGTTGGTTATGTGTCCATACATCATGTAAAGGAGGTAAGAGATATACAAAGTCAGCTGCATCTTCTCAAAATGAGGCCCTTGAGAGATAATGATTAGCAACCTATGCATTAACGTTCATTATCACATTCCTTAAAGTCTAACAAAGGGCCTCCTTGACTTAAGCAGAAAAATACATACTTATACAGTTTATATGTGAAAGATTACAAGATGGCTGCCAAAATACAAAGATGGAGGACTTAACTCTAACATTGCATATTTTGTGTCCCTGTCCTGACTGTTTGGGTCTGCACCACTGCTTCTACCGAGCTAACTTCCCCACACTGCCTACAGGGAATAGGGTTCTATACATTATTCAACCATGGATGAACTGACTATAAGCGAAAAGAGTAATATTACCATTGAGTAAATGTACAGAGCAAATTGCAAAGTAAACACCCAAGAGTACACAGGAAAGTGTGAGCATGTAGGGTACATGCATCAATAAATGGCTTGAGCTGGAGAACTCCTTTAATCATTAGTACTTAGGGATAATACTTCATAGGCACTGAGGAAAATGTTGTAGCAGTTATACATCTCTGTATGAAAAATTTGTAATGGTCGATTCTTTGCTCCTCTTTCCATAGTTTTAACTTTGAGATTAAAGGTTAACATAATAAGATGTAATAATTTCAGCTTCAAAGCCAGACCTTCCAAATGACAAAAAGTCAGCGCATAGATTTCTAGAGAGAGACAGAGAAAAGACGTGTAACTTATTAATTTCAAATGTTAACACCATTGTTTTCTTAACTATCTTCTCATTGCCCTTATCTTTTTCTTTTATCAATAACATTCCTTATTCTCTGTCTGCTAGAGACAGACTTGCATGCACTCATATACAAGTTACATTGACAGCATAATGAAGGCATTGCAGAGCTGTCAAAGAAAATCTTTTATCATTTGTAAAATTATAGGCTGCTAGAAAATTACTTAACTGTGCCATTAACTCCAGGCGCATTTGGAACAAATAAGGAGTCATCCCTTTTGATATTATCTGATATATGAGAATAATAATACAGCTGCAGATTGAAGCAAGCTTATAAAGATTGTGGACATTACCAGCTTCTGGGTTAGCACAGAATTCAATACCACAAAGAAATCACAAGAAACATGATAATAATGCACAGAGGATTGCATTTTCCAAAAGGTTTTACAAAATAAGAGGATATGTTTTGCGGATATAATATTAAAATTACAATGTCAGAGAAACCTGTTCTTTTTCAGCCAAAACTTGCACACAATTGCATTGGAGGCCAAGTGCTGCATTTTCAGATAAAGTTGATTGGCAAAATTTTGTAGACGTCTTCTAAAAATTGTTGAAATCATTCAGTATCTCTAAATATTATGTATTAAAGGGTAATTACAACAATAAGTATAATTCTCCTGCTGTTTTATTGTTTCAACTTGCTTCATAGCCCATTTTATACTTGAGTTTATGGTCACATATAGTTACATAATGGTTATTAAGTATCATATATTGGCGCTCATGGTCACACAATGGTTATTCTTAATTTTGTCTTCTTCCCATAAGGCTATTCCAATTTGAAGTAATATTCTCATTCGGGGCAATACATATGCAACCTAGAGGGAATTTTTATTGTATCTTTTAAAACTACAGTGCCTACAAGTAGTATTCAACCCCCTGCAGATTTAGCAGGTTTACACATTCGGAATTAACTTGGCATTGTGACATTTGGACTGTAGATCAGCCTGGAAGTGTGAAATGCACTGCAGCAAAAAAGAATGTTATTTCTTTGTTTAATTTTTTTTTAAATTGTGAAAAGTTTATTCAGAGGGTCATTTATTATTCAACCCCTCAAACCACCAGAATTCTGTTTGGTTCCCCTAAAGTATTAAGAAGTAGTTCAGGCACAAAGAACAATGAACTTCACATGTTTGCATTAATTATCTCTTTTTCCAGCCTTTTCTGACTATTTAAGACCCTCCCCAAACTTGTGAACAGCACTCATACATGGTCAACATGGGAAAGACAAAGGAGCATTCCAAGGCCATCAGAGACAAGATCGTGGAGGGTCACAAGGCTGGCAAGGGGTACAAAACCCTTTCCAAGGAGTTGGGCCTACCTGTCTCCACTGTTGGGAGCATCATCCGGAAGTGGCAGGCTTATGGAACTACTGTTAGCCTTCCACGGCCTGGACAGCCTTTGAAAGTTTCCTCCCGTGCCGAGGCCAGGCTTGACCGAAGAGTCAAGGCTAACTCAAGGACAACAAGGAAGGAGCTCCGGGAAGATCTCATGGCAGTGGGGACATTGGTTTCAGTCAATACCATAAGTAACGTACTCCACCGCAATGGTCTCCGTTCCAGACGAGCCCGTAAGGTACCTTTACTTTCAAAGCGTCATGTCAAGGCTTGTCTACAGTTTGCTCATGATCACTTGGAGGACTCTGAGACAGACTGGTTCAAGGTTCTCTGGTCTGATGAGACCAAGATCGAGATCTTTGGTGCCAACCACACACGTGACGTTTGGAGACTGGATGGCACTGCATACGACCCCAAGAATACCATCCCTACAGTCAAGCATGGTGGGGGCAGCATCATGCTGTGGGGCTGCTTCTCAGCCAAGGGGCCTGTCCATCTGGTCCGCATCCATGGGAAGATGGATAGCACGGCCTACCTGGAGATTTTGGCCAAGAACCTCCGCTCCTCCATCAAGGATCTTAAGATGGGTCGTCATTTCATCTTCCAACAAGACAACGACCCAAAGCACACAGCCAAGAAAACCAAGGCCTGGTTCAAGAGGGAAAAAATCAAGGTGTTGCAGTGGCCTAGTCAGTCTCCTGACCTTAACCCAATTGAAAACTTGTGGAAGGAGCTCAAGATTAAAGTCCACATGAGACACCCAAAGAACCTAGATAACTTGGAGAAGATCTGCATGGAGGAGTGGGCCAAGATAACTCCAGAGACCTGTGCCGGCCTGATCAGGTCTTATAAAAGACGATTATTAGCTGTAATTGCAAACAAGGGTTATTCCACAAAATATTACACCTATGGGTTGAATAATAATTGACCCACACTTTTATGTTTAAAATTTATTAAAATTTAACTGAGCAACATAACTTTTTGGTTTGTAAGATTTATGCATCTGTTAATAAATCCTGCTCTTGTTTGAAGTTTGAAGGCTCTAACTTATTTGCATCTTATCAAACCTGCTAAATTGGCAGGGGGTTGAATACTACTTGTAGGCACTGTACATAGTTATTAGAGATCAGCGAGTAGTACTCGATCGAGTAGGTATTCGATCGAATACTACGATATTCGAAATACTCATACTCGATCGAGTACCACTGTCTATTCGAATGTAAAAGTTCGATGCAGAATCAGCATTGATTGGCCGAATGCTATACAGTCAGCCAATCAACGCTGGTTCTTCTCCTACCTTTAGAAGTCTTCTCCGTGCAGCTTCCCCGCGGTGTCTTCCGGCTCTTCATTCACTCTGCCAGGCATCGGGCCTGGGCAGATCCGACTGCGCATGAACGCTTGTAGTGCGGGCATGCGCAGTCGGCTCTGCCCAGGCCCGATGCCTGGCAGAGTGAATGAAGAGCCGGAAGACGCCGCGGGGACGCTGCAAGGAGAAGACTTCTCGGAGGATCCAGCCCGACCCTCACTCGTGGACTTGGTAAGTATAATTTGATCGAACGTTGTCTACCCCTGAAACGAGCATTTTCCCCCCATAGACTATAATAGGGTTCGATATTCGATTTGAGTAGTCGAATATTGAGGGGCTACTCGAAACGAATATCGAACCTCGAACATTTTACTGTTCGCCCATCTCTAATAGTTATCAGTCTTATTGCACTTACATAGGCTCTGAAAATGTTATGGGTAAAAAACTAGCAATGAAACAGGTTTACATTTTGGTTTTATCCACTGTTTGGTTTCTATGTTGGAAGGAAGTGTGGATCGACAAAATGTTCATGTCTTTATGTAGCTTTATCAGTTATATTATATGAGGAAGGTAGTGGTCTGAGAAGACAATAATTCAAGCAATGATGGGGTCATAAGGAATAAAGGCATATTGGTGCATAAGGGGAGTGAAGACTTACTTGTTTGGTTTGTTCCCAGTCAAGAGCTATTTTAGGTCATATCAATAAAACTGTAAAAGCGGCTGTTCAACATTTTCAAAGAACTGTCCAAAGTTAGGATACTGTGAAATAAAGAAAGAAGTCTACTCACCAATTAAATGTTCACCATCCACGTGACCACTGAAGCATATAGAGGTCTGCCAAGCTTGTTATTACATCAAAGGCGGCATGTAATAGAAGTGAATTGATAGTGTGAGTGATCAGACCACCTAGGGTTTAAGGTCCCTAGGGAGTATGAAAATAAAAGTAAAATAAAAAAATAAAAAAGTTTTTTTAAAGTATACAAAAAAAAACTGTTTTAAAAAAGTTTAAATCACCCTCCTTTCCCTACATCACATCTAAAAATAAATAACCAATAATAAACATAAAAACTTTAGGGATCCCCGTGCTCAAAAATATCTAACCCATACAGTGAACAGCGTAGCTGGGGAAAAAAAAAAATCAAAATGACCAAATGGCTGTGTTTTCATCTTTTTACTGCCTATCAAAAACAGAAATAAAAAGTGATCAAACCATCAGACCTTCCCCAAAATGGTATCAATAAAAACACCATTTTGTTCCACAAAAAAAGATACTTTACCCAGGTCCGTACACATAAATATAAAAAAGTTACAGGTGTCACAATACGGTGATGCAATTTTTTTTTCTATTTTGCAAAGTTTTACATTTTTTTGAAAGGAATCAAAACATTACAAATTCTATATGAATTTGAGTTCGCAGTGATCGTACTGACACGCAGAATACAGGTAACATGTCATTTTTACCACATACAGTAATGAATGCCATAAAAAATGTTTCCGGGTTCCTAGTACATTGTACAGGATAATGAATGGTGATATTGTAAAGTACAATTAGTTTTGCAAACAATAAGCCATCATGTGACTCTGTAAACAGGAAATGTAAAAAATTATCACTCTTGCTATGTAGGGGGGGGGGGAATGAAAAAATGAAAATTGGCTGTGGCATAAAGGGGTTAAAGCTGACCTTAATAGGTGTCGGAACTTGCATTCCCTGTCATCCCACCAGCGGCACAATATGGGGTATTTTCTGCCCCTGTGTGCTGGTAGGACAGGCAGAATTTTTAATCAGCCAAATCAAATACACATGGCTTGAGCCTATAAGAGGGCACAGAGACTATCCCCCCCACATGATTTTTTTTCTGTCTTGAGTGTGGAAAGGTAGAGAAGACTCTATGTCCTCCTTTAAGGATCAGGACTGGTATCTTACCTGCTCCTGAAGTTGTCCCTTTCTTCTTTTTTTCTTCCACTGCAGATCTTCAATGATCTTCAAGCTTCGATCTCCCCCCTTTCTTCTTCCTGCAAAGAAAGAAAGGGTCAGGTTATTTAGGCCTCATTATGGAGGCCGTCTGCTCCATCCTCCCACTCCTCCTCCCATCTCTCTCTCTCTGCTCAGGAGCCGGCTGCTCCAATGCCTTGCGTCACTCACCGCCTTGTATCCGCAATCCAGCAGCCTTTCTACGGTGGAGGGCAGGCATTGAAGCCGATCGGAACTCTTTGAAGATCGCCGAGTTCCAGGAGAGACTGTATTGCCGGCCACACACTTCCGGTGCGGCCTCAGTTTCTGGTTCGTGGAAATTGCGGCCGGAGCCTGTTTAAGGCTTTTATCTTGCTATAGTGAGCTGCAATCCTTCTAATCGTGGGGTGGGGGGAAGTACTGGGGAGCCCCCCCCATCCATCCTTGCTGGCTGCTAATGCAGCAGTTTCTTCAGGTTGTGAGTTTGGGGGCAGGTCCCACATAGGCCCTCTGCATTGAAGTAACTATATAAGGAAAGGCTAAACTGAACTGCTTTGCCTTCATGGATTACACTAGTGGGGCTCCCTGGATCCCTAGATCCCTACATTCCTGGACTTCTAGGTGTTCTACGCTGAATGGTTTCTTGCTGAACCTCTTCTTGCAAACATCAAAGGCGCCCTGGTAAGGCTTTTTATATTTAGCCTAATGTAACTCCTCTGTATTACCCAATATTTTTGGCTCTTAGGTGAGCTTTTGTTGCGGTCTGCTGTAAGCGCCTGCCGCCATGGCATCTTCCACCACTCCTCCGGGCGATCATGGGAGAAGAAAAATCTCTTCCAAAAGGAGACATTTTGCATGTTTGGAATGTGATATTCCCCTACCTGATGGTAAGGATTATAGAATTATGTATCCATAGTATGTTTTTTTCCCAGTTGGGATTCTGAAAACCCTATGTTTCCTAGACTGAGTGGGCACGTTGCCGGTCCTGTAGAGGCCCTCATCCAGAGGAACCCTCCTCAAGAGAGGTAGTGTTGTGGGTAAAGGAGTTTATAGTGAGTATGGATTCAGAATATAAGCGGAAAGTTGGTTTCCTCACTTCTGGTAAGCATCCTCTCTTTTTGTTTAGGAGGATTCTTTAAAAGATGCGCGCTTTATCCTTACCCTCCATGGATAGATTGCATGTTGAGGATGACTCCTGTCCATCAGAGGATGAACAATCGAGTAGTTCCAGCAGACCCATATTTTATTGGGATAAAACAACCAAACTGCTGAAGTTCCTCCGGTCAAGGGACCAGAATGTAGAAGGGAAAGCCTCCGTGTCCACCTCAGGAGGGCGTATGGGCCTTCCATGCAGACCTTGCTCTGATTAAGATCATGGAACAAGAATTTAAATTCCCGGAGAAAGCGTATGTCACTTCCAGAGTATACAAGAATATGTTTCCCATCGACTCTGCTCAGCTCGATCGTTGGGGACCTCCTCCAAAGGTAGAACTTGCGGTACCAAAATTATCCCAGCGTAAGGTCATCCCCATGGAAGATGGGTCCAATCTGCAGGACCTGTTGGATAGAAGAGTTGACTCCATCTTATTAAAGGCTTACTCTACAGCGTCAGCTCAAGCGGCAGTAGCCATTTCATCGGCTGAAGTCTCTGAATTCCTTCACTCCTGCTTAGCTCAGTTAGAGCATGACATCGATTCAGTAGAGACTACATCTTAGCCTCCATGAACTCCATCCATTTGGCCTCTGACTTCCTGGAAGAAGTGTCAAGACAACAGCTTAAACTGTCTTCAAAGACCATGGCCCAGACGACCACCGCAAGAAGACCTCTATGGCTTAGGCTTTGTGCCCTCCCCTTTCAACCCGGGAAAGTTTTTGGTCATGGTCTAGATGACCTTATGGAGGGGTTGGCCGAAGACAAAGGCAAGTCTCTGCCTCAGACCTCTAGAGGTAGAAGACCTCCCCCTACTAGGGGTCACTTATTCAAGATCTCAGCCTCAAAGACGACCCAGATTCCGCTCTAGAGGCTCGGGACTGAGACTATCTAGGGTGGAGCCAAAGAAGAAGCCAGCCTTTTGAAGGTGCGCCGCTCTCTGTGGACGAACGACCAGTGGGAGGTCGACTTTCCCACTTTGTCACCATGTGGAAACAGCTTATAGAAGATCCCTGGGTTTTGCGGGTAGTAGGTCATGGCTATGCCATAGAACTCGATCAGCCTCCCCACGACCAGTTCGTGTCAACTCGTGTTTTACCTCCTGTCCAACAGAACATCTTGGAGACAGCCATCCTGGAGTACATCTCAAAAGGGGCCCTGGAAAGGGTTCCCTCTTCAGAAGTAGGTCAAGGGGTCTACTCCCCAGTAGAGATGAGCGAACAGTGAAATATTCAATATTCGATATTCGTTTCAAATAGCCCCTCAATATTCGACTATTCAAACAAATATCGAACCCCATTATAGTCTATGGGGAAAAAAGGTTAGTTTCAGGGGAAACCACTCTTCGACTCAAGAGAGTCACCAAGTTCACTATGACACCTCAGCAAATGAGGACAACACCTCTGAAATGCAACTGGGACAGCAGGGGAAGCATGCCTGGGGGCATCTAACATGCCCAATTCCCTGTATTACGCCACTAATAATGTGATAATAAGAGTTAAATGGGAGCTGAGTGGGAGCTGACTTTTTCCCATAGGAATGCATTGACCAGTGTTGATTGGCCAAATGCCATACAGAGTACAGCATTCGGCCAATCAACAATGGTTCTGCCAGAGGCTCGTCTGTGAGGAGGCGAAGTCTAAGGTCCACAGCAGTCTCCATTGTGGTCCGATCTCAGGTATAACAGAGTTGACACAGCTCTGCTACACCTGAGATGCAGCAGAGATGGCCGTGTGCTGAGCTCTGCTACACCTGAGATGCAGCAGAGCTGGCCATGCGCTGAGCTCTGCTACACCTGAGATTCAGCAGAGCTGGCCGTGCACTGAGCTCTGCTATACCTGAGATGCAACAGAGCTGGCCGTGCGCTGAGCTCTGCTACACCTAAGATGCAGCAGAGCTGGCCATGCGCTGAGCTTTGCTACATCTGAGATGCAGCAGAGCTGGCCGTGCGCTGAGCTCCGCTACACCTGAGATGCAGCAGAGCTGGCCGTGCACTGAGCTGTGCTACACCTGAGATGCAGCAGAGCTGGCCGTGCGCTGAACTCTGCTACACCTGAGTTGCAGCAGAGCTGGCCGTGCACTGAGCTCTGCTACACCTGAGATGTAGCAGTACTGTGCGCAGAGGTGTAGCAGAGCTCAGGGCACAGCCAGCTCTGCTGCATCTCAGGTGTAGCAGAGCTGTGTCAACTCT
Organism: Leptodactylus fuscus; assembly: GCF_031893055.1. Lineage (NCBI taxonomy): Eukaryota > Metazoa > Chordata > Amphibia > Anura > Leptodactylidae > Leptodactylus > Leptodactylus fuscus. The sequence continues at coordinate 271,266,104 of NC_134265.1, forward strand.
GCTACATCTGAGATTGGACCCCAATGGAGACTGCTGTGGACCGATCTTAGACTCCACCTCCTCAAGCAGAACCAGCGTTGATTGGCCGAATGCCATACATTGTATGACATTCAGCCAATCAATGCTGGTCAATGCATTCCTATGAGAAAAAGTCAGCTCCAGTATAACGCAAGCTGACAGGGATCCCGACTAGCATATAATGGGCTACCATGAGATAGAGCCGCAAAGAGCTGTTTGAGTAACATTCCTACCTAAATAAAGCTAATTCCTAGCTAACCCTGCCAATACATCAAATTTTTAGTGTGTTTTCCGCATGATATTCGATTGGAATCGAATATCTTGAGCAGACTTATATTCGATCGAATACCAATTTGATTGAATGCCGTTCGCTAATCTTTACTCCCCAGTCTTCCTGGTCCCCAAACCTTCAGAAGATTGGAGGATGAAAATAGATTTAAGATTCCTCAACTGATTCATAAAAAGAAGACCTTTTCGGGTGCAATCGGTAGACTCTGTAACGGCCTTCCTTCAACAGGACAAGGTAATGATAACCCTGGATCTGAAGGATGCCTATCTACACATCCCTATCTATTCTCCACACAGAAGATATCTAAGGATCACCATCCAGATGTCTGGCCACAGAGAGCATTTCCAGTTCACCACACTCCCTTTTGGCATCTCTTCAGCCCTCTTTGTCTTCACTAAGGTGGTCGTCCCCGTTGCCGCCGCCCTCAGATTAAAAGGCCTGTTCATACAGTAGTTCCCTATTTGGACGACTGGCTCATAAAAGCACAGTCTATTTCAATTCTCCAACGTCATCTTCAGATTTCCATATCCTTCCTTCAGGAGTTAGGATGGCTAATCAATTCGGAGAAATCAGAAATAGTGCCATCCACCCAGAAAAATTTCCTGGGATTCATTCTGGATTTTCAGAACATGCAGATCTCTCTCACCGGCCCAAGGAAGTTGAAGATAGAGGCGGCCGCCCATTTTCTCCTCAAAACCTGGCATGTTACCATCCGGACTGCCATGAGGGTCCTCGGCCTGATGGCATCCTCAGCCAGGGCGGTCCCTTGGGCTTTATGGCATTTGTGTCCTGTCCAGATGGAAGTGTTGAGCGCCTGGAACAGGGGCTGCACAAGAGAATTTGCCTTTCTCCCAGTAGCCGTCTTTCCCTCAGATGGTGGATACACCTGAAAGACGGAAGGTCAATGGTTCCACCAGAGTGGACCTTGCTGACTACAGATGCATCCCAGTGGGGATAGGGAGCCCATCTGGATGACAGAACTATACAGGGTCGTTGGAGAAGACCGGAGGAGGTAACCTCCAATCTGAAAGAGCTCCTGGTAGTGTACCTTGCCTTGTGTCACTTCTCCCCTCTCCTCAAAGAGAAGGTGGTCAAAGTGCGGTCGGACAACATGACTGCAGTGATATACATCAACAAGAAAGGAGGTACCAGATCTCCAGCCCTCCTGAGAGTGGGGAACTTGATCTTCATGTGGGCAGAGAAGAACCTGTCCCACTTATCCGCTGTTCACATCAAGGGCTCCCTGAACATAGTAGCAGATCAGTTGAGTCGGGGTATTACCATATCAGGAGAATTGTCTCTCTATCCAGGTCGATTTTATGGCAACCCGACTCAACGCCAAGGTGGAAACCTTCTGCTCTCTTTACTAGGAGGACAATCCCTTGGCAGTGGAGGCTCTGTCCATCCCATGGAGGTTCAGACTGGTATACATATTCCCTCCAGTTCCCATCATACAAAGGGTATTGATGAAGATAACACAGGACCAAGTCTTGGGAATTGCCATAATCCCATTCTGGCCAAAAAGGACTTGGTTTGCCCATCTATTGAGGATGAGTCAAGGTGTTTACTGGAGGCTTCCCCTCCTTCCAGACCTGGTTAACCAAGGACAGCTGAGCTGCCAGGATTTGAGGAGATTGAACCCGACAGCCTGGAAGTTGACCAGTCCCTATTAAAGAATAGCGGACTATCAAGAGCCATCCTGATCGACTCTTGTATGTGCCCATGCGGAATCAACTAACAGAAATTACCGCAGAATCGGTAATATATTTCATTCCTGTTGCCGGGAACATGAGCTGGACTCCTCTGATCCCTAAGTTTTGGTGATCCTGAAATTTCTTCAGGACGAGCTAGACAAAGGGCTCTCTGCTGCTACCCTGAAGGTACATGTAGCCGCTTTGTCCACCTATCTGGGGAGGCATTTATCTCAATACTCTTTGATAAGCACCTCTCTAAAAGGCGCCGGGAGGTTGAGACCAGCAGTCACTGCTCCTGTCCACAAATGGGACCTCAGTATGGTCCTGGCAGCATTATGTGAAGAACTGTTTGAGCCTCTGAATTTCCTCACCTATAAAACGTTTTTTCTTCTGGCTGTAATATCTACCAAGAGAGTAGGTGAGTTACAGGCATTCTCCTCTCCATTATACCATTTTCTTCAAGGATAGAGTCCAGCTCAGGTATCTTCCTGTATTTAGGCCCAAGGTGCCTTTCATTTCCAACATGGAACAGCTGGTTACTTTGCCTGTGTTTTATCTGTCTCCTTCTTCGCCCGAAGAAATCAGATTCCATACTTTGGATCTGTCTAGATGTCTGAGGATCTACAGTGGGGCAAAAAAGTATTTAGTCAGTCACCAATAGTGCAAGTTCCACCACTTAAAAAGATGAGAAGCGTCTGTAATTTACATCATAGGTAGACCTCAACTATGAGAGACAAAATGAGAAAACAAATCCAGAAAATCACATTGTCTGATTTTGTAAGAATTTATTTGCAAATTATGGTGGAAAATAAGTATTTGGTCACCTACAAACAATCAAGACTTCTGGCTCTCACAGACCTGTAACTTCTTCTTTAAGAGTCTCCTCTTTCCTCCACTCATTACCTGTAGTAATGGCACCTGTTTAAACTTGTTATCAGTATAAAAAGACACCTGTGCACACCCTCAAACAGTCAGACGCCAAACTCCACTATGGTGAAGACCAAAGAGCTGTCAAAGGACACCAGAAACAAAATTGTAGCCCTGCACCAAGCTGGGAAGACTGAATCTGCAATAGGCAACCAGCAACCAGGCAACCACTGATAATCTCCCTCGATCTGGGGCTCCACGCAAAATCTCACCCCGTGGGGTCAAAATGATCACAAGAACGGTGAGCAAAAATCCCAGAACCACGCGGGGGAACCTAGTGAATGAACTGCAGAGAGCTGGGACCAATGTAACAAAGCCTACCATCAGTAACACACTACGCCGCCAGGGACTCAGATCCTGCAGTGCCAGACGTGTCCCACTGCTTAAGCCAGTACATGTCCGGGCCCGTCTGAAGTTTGCTAGAGAGCATTTGGATGATCCAGAAGAGTATTGGGAGAATGTCCTATGGTCTGATGAAACCAAACTGGAACTGTTTGGTAGAAATACAACTTTTCGTGTTTGGAGGAAAAAGAATACTGAGTTGCATCCATCAAACACCATACCTACTGTAAAGCATGGGGGTGGAAACATCATGCTTTGGGGCTGTTTCTCTGCAAAGGGGCCAGGACGACTGATCCGGGTACATGAAAGAATGAATGGGGCCATGTATCATGAGATTTTGAGTGCAAACCTCCTTCCATCAGCAAGGGCATTGAAGATGAAACGTGGCTGGGTCTTTCAACATGACAATGATCCAAAGCACACCGCCAGGGCAACGAAGGAGTGGCTTTGTAAGAAGCATTTCAAGGTCCTGGAGTGGCCTAGCCAGTCTCCAGATCTCAACCCTATAGAAAACCTTTGGAGGGAGTTGAAAGTCCGTGTTGCCAAGCGACAGCCCCAAAACATCACTGCTCTAGAGGAGATCTGCATGGAGGAATGGGCCAACATACCAACAACAGTGTGTGCCAACCTTGTGAAGACTTACAGAAAACGTTTGACCTCTGTCATTGCCATCAAAGGATATATAACGAAGTATTGAGATGAAATTTTGTTACTGACCAAATACTTATTTTCCACCATAATTTGCAAATAAATTCTTACAAAATCAGACAATGTGATTTTCTGGATTTGTTTTCTCATTTCGTCTCTCATAGTTGAGGTCTACCTATGATGTAAATTACAGACGCCTCTCATCTTTTTAAGTGGTGGAACTTGCACTATTGGTGACTGACTAAATACTTTTTTGCCCCACTGTACCTAGAGCGCACTCGGTCTTTCAGGAGGTCAGAAAACCTCATCAATTTCATAGGAAGGCAAAAAGTCCTTAAAGCCTCTAAACCCACTATATCCAGATGGGTAAAAGAGGCTATCAAGATCTCATTTTCATCCCAAGGTCTTTCTCCACCTGCCTTCCTGAAAGTGCATTCTATGAGGTCAGTAGTGACCTCATAGACCGAGAAGAGAGCGTTGCCTCTAGAATAGATCTGTGCTGTGGCCGCCTGGTCCTCAGACTCTACTTTTATTAAGCATTACAGGATATGTATGCGTGCTACCGAAGCCACTGCCTTTGGCCGAGCGGTGTTAAGCTCAGTTGAGATTACTTGTTATCTCCACATATTGTGCCACTGGTGGGACGACAAGGAATGGATGATTATGTAGATAATCTGTTTTCCCTTAGTCCCAACAGCGGCACAAGGCTTCCCTCCCTATGTTTTGCAATATTGTTATTTGAAAATTGTATGTATATTATACTCTTGTACTTACACGCGGGGGGATGGTCTCTGTGCCCTCTTATAGGGTCAAGCTGATTAAAAATTCCGCCTGTCCTACCAGCACACAGGGGCAGAAAATACCCCGTATTGTGCCACTGTTGGGACTAAGGGAAAACAGATTATCTACATAATCATCTATTGGATTGCAGCTTGCTATGTATTGGGCTTTGTATCACAGATTGATCAAAGTTCCCCTGTCTATTGCTAAAAATGGACTGGATAGTGGTATAATGGACTAGTTTAATGCATCATGCTTTCACTTGTCTAGAGAAGAGATGGCATCAGTCTACAGTAAAGCCAGGCAACTGAAACACTGTGTTACAGTTCTGTGTATATAAGTAAATATTTTTTTTTTAAACTACAGAACCTGATAGCTGTAGAACACTACAGCGAGGTCCACAGGCCAAATGATGGGCGGCTGTATGTCTGAACTCAGTGTAAACTACTGCAAAGACACTGCAGCGTGAAAATCAATGTGAACTACTGCAAGACACTGCAGCCTGGACTAAATGTGAACTACTGCAAGACACTGCAGCCTGAACTCAATGTGAACAGTGTGTACTGTGCGACACTCCATGTGAACAAGGTGTAACTAAAATCCTGCCAGTTTAGCTCACTGCACACAGCTTGGAGTCCCCAGGGGGGTTGCATGCTCCGGCACACAGCTTGGAGACATCACACACACATGCTCCCGCACACAGCTGGGAGCCATACATGAAGTCAGACAGTACACATATACTATCTCAGAGACCATACCTGCTGCAGATCTACAAGCTGGAATGGCGTCTACTGCTCCTAGCCCTGGTGTAGATCTAGCAGTTCAGGGTTTACAGGTCCTAACAGCACCCAGATTGAAGCAGAGAAACCCCACAGAGAGGCCTAGTCTGACAACCTGCCTGAATACTGGAGCCTATCCCTGACTACTGTCATTCACTCCGTGGACTTTGAGGAAAGTTTAGACAAAGTGTGAGCCCCTGGCGGGCATCGGCTCACACTATTTAAAGGGAAGTCCCCGCCCAATAGGGGCAGTGGCCTTACCTCACCGCTCATGCTCAGTAGGGGAGAAATGGCACTTAGCTTGTGAGCAGCTCCAATATGTCTGAGCATGCTCAGTAAGGTGAAAGCTGGATGGTTAGACTGACCCGCAGGTGGCGCTGTGCGCTATGATAGCAACCTGCGGGACCCAATCCTAACACACTGTGATATTCTGGGCAATGTTCTGCTGGGAAACCTTGAATCCTGGCATTCATGTGGATGTTATTTTCATACCATACGTACCACCTACCGAAACATTGTAACAGACCACATGCAACTCTTCACTTCAACAATATTCCCTAAAAGCAATGGTCTCCTTCAGCAGGATAATTCACGCTGACTTACTGCAAACATTGTTCCACGATAAGTTCAAGATGTTGAATTGGCCTTCAAATACCCCAAATAAGAATCTGATCAATCATTTCTGGTATTTACTAGAAAAGCTGGAAAATCCCATTCCATTCTTTCAGCATTAACAGCAAATCACAAGAAATTCTCTAATTAAATGCTAATTACGGATTCTTTGGAAGGATACAATTACTCAAATGTTCTAAAGGCACAAAACATGAAGGCTGGTAAAGGTAACTTACATGAGAACACTTCTGAAAGGGAAAGTTTAAGCGGAATTATTCCTGCTTACAAGTTTAGGATCACGTTGTGTTGTTATTGCTAGAAATAAAGGGCCACTATGGTGTTGATATTCATTGCTCTAAACACTAAATGTTATAGCCTTATAGGACTCAAAATATTGGTTCATTGAGTTTAACTTCACTATTGGGAAACCTTCTCAGATCCGGCCAAGTTCTGTACCACATTTAAGAAGTAAATATATTGTTCTCATGGGCTGAAACCCTTTAAGTTTGCTGCACCTGTTACCGCCTACTGCGTTGGAGTCTGAGCCAACAATAAACCATGTAGTGCCTATTTCTATCCATTTTCATTCACCATTTAAAATCAGCTTTTAATGTCTCGAACGAGGCAAGAAGACAGACCTACCATCTTTCTGTTTTGTGTATATAAGGTCTGTCTGTTCTAGTTAGACCTGACTTCAAACACCACATTCTATATCAGATCATCTGCATATTGATCCCTTTAGCAAATTCTTTCATCTTGTATCAATTGATCCCTTTAGTACAATCCCTGTTTGTCAGCCTCGTGTATTCCTCAGTGGCTACTATTCTCTTTAAATACCTCTGTCTAGCGAACAATAGTGATAAAATTCCTTTGAAATATCATTGGTATCTATACAGTTAAAAAAGCTTAAATCTTTCCGGTGCCATACCGCTCCCATAAAATAGATGTTAAAAGATTACTTTTAATGATGAAGCTCATTGACATTTGTAAGATTTTTCTGTTAATTGCTTCATTTTAAAAGCTTCTACCACTCTTTAGCCTCTTCACATATAAACCTTAAATGCGCGATAATATTAAGTGAATGATTTTCCATTGAGGAATTGCAAAAAGAAAAAAATGAAATGAAATTACGTTGTTGGTATTCCGAGCACAGATATGATGAAGTAAAGTCAACAAAGTTATGAGTAACAAACTCTCTGGAGGAATGTAGATAAAATGCATAGTTGCAAAGGAACAACTCTTATCCTGAAAGTCAGAACACTTTCAATATTTCTGCATAATTGATACATGAGAGAAGACGTTATTAGACTGTCTCTCCTTACAGGTTGGAACAGACAACACCATGCGTTTTGTAAGGCTGAATATGAATAAAGGCAGCAGAGGGCAAACTGGTGGAAGGCACATTACTTTGCCCTTTACTTGAGTTAAAGCCACTGCATGGGATTAAAAAATGTACGACATTTGTCCAGAATAAGCAGTATACTGGTTTATCTGTCCAATTGTACTCCTATCCACTTGTCCAGAGGGGCAACTAGCCATTTTTTTCAATGTCCAGAATAAGCAGTACAGCATTTCACCTGTCCCATTGTCAGTGGCATAACAATCGTGGTCATATGGGATGTAACTGAGACCGAGCCTGCTCAGGGGCACTTCCTGCAGAGGATGCTAAATTCTAGTGGGCTAAAGGACCTTTGATGACATCATGACCATGTGATCAGACTAATGTGTGGGCACAGCTATTCTGGATTGTACAGGGAGTGTGGTGTTATACAGCAAAAAGAAGCTGGTGGGAGAGGAGACTAATGGAAGGTAAACAGGAGAGAAGAGAACAAGTGTGAGCAAGAGAGTGATATGGGGGTGCAGGCTGTGTGTGAGCAAGATGGGGTTATGAGAGTTATGAGGGTTCAGACTCTGGGGGAGTGGGCACTGTGAGCACATAATACTGTGTGAAGGCTGCTGGTGAGCACTTAATACTGTGTGTGGGCCACTATGAGCATATAATACTGTGTGGGTGCCACTGTGAGCACATAATACTATGCAGAGCACGTAATATTGTTTGGGGGTTAAATTAGAACATGTAATACTGACGGGGGGCCAGAGTAGAGCATGTAATATTATGTGGGTTCCACAGTGGAGCACGTAATACTGTTTGGGGGCCACTGTGGCACACATAATACTGTTTTGGGGCCCTAGTGAGCACATAATACTGTGTGGGGGCAACTGTGGAGCATATAATACTGTGTGAGGGCCACTGTAGAGCATGTATGTTTTTGTTTTTTTTGCCTTCCTCTGGATCAACACTGCAGGGGATTGTAGGGTTATAGGTTGGCCTTTATGGACTGATGTCTTTATCCAACCTCATCTACTATGTAACTATGTAACCTTTCCTGGACTCCGTTGTGACTCCCGGCTATCTTTATCCCTCTTCAATGAGGTCACTGATGTGAGGCAGTTAGCACCCAGAAGCCGAGTAGGTGTCCCGCCACTTGCCTGGGTTTGCACGGTGGTGACACTGGCTCTAGGTGCATGCATCCTTTGGGTAGATACAACCAGACTGAAGGAAGGATATGGAGAGGCCTAACAACAGTGAGGAGAGAGCAAGTTAGTAACCTGGTGGACATGAATTATTATTTAAAGGGTCATACAAATATTCTCTAAAACTGATACTTTATGTGGAAATACAGGTTCTTTTAAAGTCTAAATTTCTTTATTAGAGACCCCTGAATCCTATCTTATGTGTTTCTTTCTTTCCTGTCTACTTGCTGAGAGTGATCAATAAGGAAAGAGAAACATCTTTTGATATCTTTTGATATGCTGCGAGTATAAACAAGTCCCGTTATAAGTCATCTGAGGACTGTTCAGTGATTGCAACAAATAGTTTGGAAATAATTTAGAGTCTCTTCTATTGATATTAATCCTTCAAGATGACCTTTCATAAAAACCATATTAATTAACATAGTCTGATACATATGGAAGAAAGAAAAAAGTACATTGTATTAACATCTACTGTATTTCATATGGTAATTCTTTATACTTATTTTCTTTTCTACATCTGCAATTTTAATTGAAGTGCCAGCTCTGTGTGATAATCATTGTCACATTGTGACAAGCATAACTTATGATTTATAAGCTTCATTAACCTATGTATCTACGGGGATCATAGTAAATACAATACTGCTATACAGTACATGATTCCAAAATATGCCATATGATGCCCCAGTTTATACAAATGCATCTCAGTGACTTCCTCTCGTTACTGAAGTTTAAGTAAAAAACAAAACTTAATAGTGTTTTATTAAACTTTTTTTTTTTTTTTTTTTTACAAAACTGAGGGTGCAATTAAAGAAACATTAATAATAATTAAATAATAATTTTATTTATTTAGCGCCAACATCTCCGCAGAACTTTACAAATCAGAGGGTACAAGAACAGGCAGTTTTCGACATAACGATGTGACAAAAATTAACATATCAAACAATAGGAGTGAGGGCGCTGCTCGGGAGATCTTACACTCTATGAGGAAATAAGGAGATACAAGAGGTAAGAGGGCTTATTTGGTACAAAGGTCCAACCATTTATTAATAGATATGTCCAAATAACTGAGGCTGTGTGAGTTAGTCACCTGCCAGTATCTGTGAATAAACAGATACTAAGTACTTTGAGTTCAGGGTGACCTCTAGATGGAGGGGTCATGTTCGGAGGAATGGAGTAAGAAGGATAGTTCAGAAAATGTTAGCTAGTGTGCAAAGGTGCAGAACAATGGGATCAGGTTATGTGATAATCCTGCATAAAAAAATCTGTTTGTTCAAAGGAGAGCATTTCAGAGCGCCGGTGCAGCTTGAGAAAAGCCTTGGAGATGGAAGTGGGATGTTCAGATCATAGAGGATACTAGTCTAAAGCAGAGGTTCTCAAACTTATTTTATCTACCACCCACTTTGAGAATCAATTATTATTGTTGTTTATTGTTTTTATTTTTTAACTTAAAATCATAATCTTAAAAATCACAATCGCAATCATTTCTATAATTTAATTATAGCGTACCATATGAGTCCTGTTTCTGAGTTCAAACTTACATTTTAAGCAAGTTAGAACTTACATCTGAGCAAGTTAGTACAAGTATCGACAGTCCTGTCATTTAATATATTATGCACAAATTGCGTTGTTTAACAAAAACTTGTTATAACTTGATTGCTCATGGGCTACCTATGAAAGCCATGATAAATTATTTATTTTTAAAATCAAACAGGGCAGGAATAAGAACAAAAAAATCAATGTAGTTTAGTAGGTAGGTTTTGATTTTAGTTTAAAATATTAGAAAAACAAAAATCAGCCATCGCCCTCCTAAAGCGCTTCAACACCCCCCACTTTTCTCTGGACCCTTTACCGCCCCCTGTAGGTCTCCAGTGCCCACAAGGTAGCATTATTGGCCACTTTGAGAAAGACTGATCTAAAGTTATCGGCAGAATGGAGAGGACTGATAGGGTGGTAGACAGTGGCGAGGGAGAAGATGTAGGGAGGTGCAACACTATGGATGGAAGGAGTGTGATAATCTAATATTGGATTCTGTGGTGGATGAGCAACCCGTGCAGTGACTGGAACAAGGTAGATGTATCTGTGCATTGGTTTGATAGAAAAAAAGAGTCTGGCGGCTGTATTCAAGGCAGATTGCAGAGGGGAGAGTTTAGTAAAATGAAGCCCAATTAGTAAGGAATTGCAATAGTCAAGAAAGACAAGAGAGAATCGGCAATGCAGATTTTTAATGTTTCTGCAATTATTGTAGTTGGCAGTTAGCTGGAGAAGAGTTCAGATATGTTCTCCAGTTATTGAAAGAATGTCAGAACCTTGAGACCGTTTCCTCCACAACATTGGGCCCCAGGAGCTCGTAGATAAAAAAATGTTGTCGCTGTACATATCTTCATTGACTCAGCAAGGAAACCTGTATCCATGGTCCAAACCAAAAGTCCTTCCAATAGTGGGGGAAATCAAGGAGCAACTTAGTGCCTGAGAAGAGGATTTGGAGCTGGGATTTCCCCATATCTAAGATGTTGGAAAAGAGTGTGAGAAGCAGATGCATTCTTGTCTGTGAATGTAGAGAGCCTGAATACTCGCTAATAAACTGCACATCCATGTTATATACAACTACAAGATTTGCCTAAATAAACTGTTACATGAGCAACATCTGTTCATCTGACTCTATGTCTCCTGTGTCTTAATCACACCTCATATTGATGGCAGTCCAAAGAGGCAAGGAGACCAACACTAGGGTATGCCTCAGGTAACAATTATATTAGCATATGGTGTCCAACTTAAAACACAAACACAGGAGCTGAAGAATATTGCTATAAATTGGCTTCCAAGAAATTTCACATTCACTGTCTTTTCCCACTTGTCATGAAGATTACTTTGTTTTTCATATAAATGTGTCCTTCCTTACCTATCTTATTGGCATAATATGTCCAGATATATTTATCATGAGATGACCATCTTTCAAGACAATAGTTTATTGAAGCCATGTCTATATGTGGCTACCCAGTAGAGATGAGGGACCCTCTCAAAATTAGCTTAGTTTCAGGTTTGAGTCCCCGATTCATTTCAAGTCAAACACGTTTGGTACAAACCACAACTTAAACTGGCTTAAAACATAACGTATAGCAATTTCAGGGCTCTATCCAATTTCTAGCTCTCTAAGTTACATCAAAGTGGAAGTGACATGTATGTCTAAAGCAACATTGAGTGAAAACAGTGAACACAGACTCCAAGTGTAACCATATACAGTTTTTACCCATTTTAAATGTTTAAAATGTTCCAAAATTTACCACTTATGGGAGCAGAGGTGACATCAAAATGGTGTTTGTGTTTTTTATGCCAACACTGTGGCACCAACAGTGGGGTATAGTGGAATGTGATGGACCAGGTTGCAGAACATGTCTGGCTGAGTGGTGGCAGTGGTGGTAGCTGTCTTGGAGTTGCAGGCAGCATCAACAGTACAGTAAATGGAACATGATACAAAGAGTTGATGGTACCAATATAAAGAGCCATCAGCCATAGGTGTGTGAAAACCCTCACTGGTGCACCTTTGATTGATTTTGACAAAAGTAATTTTGTCCATGCTCGCCGTGGACAGTTTCATCGTTCTAGGTGTTTCAACACCATTGGCAATACGGAACACCTTCTCAATCATTAAGCTTGAGACAAAATAAAACTCCCATGGCAAACCCAGGCTCCTTCCACTGCTGTAACCTATTGGTTTATAATTCCATGAGGTCACAGTTCTGATCTTCTAGAATATAGATGCACTCTGGGTATGACTGTAATGGCTAATATAGTCAGTGAGTGCCAGTTGCCTGTTGTGGCTGTGGTTAGCACTGCGAGCTGAAAAAATTCTGGTTCATCTTGTTGCAAATTCTGTGCTGGCAGCTGATGCTGTTTTTACTCTTTAAACTTATAACTGGGGCACTGGCAGAGGAGGTGGAACATCAGCTGAGTGAGGTGAACAGGGAGCATTCAGAGGTCACCTGGGTATGTGTGCAACTGGTAGTTGCAGTGGTCTCCCTAAATGACATGGTAAGCATTCAGCGCCTTCTGCTGGTCACACAGATGCTTCACTGGGTTGAAATGTTGCAAATAAGGCAGTGCAAAGGTGTTCTGTTTTTTTTTTTTTTTTTTTTTTAGAGATGAGTGAACACGAATAGCTATTCAATTGAGTATCAGGCCGTTCGAGGCATTCGTTTCCAATTGAATACCACGCGGCATACGCAGTAAAAATTTGTATCCCCTCCTACCTTCCCTGGTGTGTTTTTTGAACCAATAACTGTGCAGAGGAGGTGGGGCAGGAACTACGACAAAGAAGGCATTGAAAAAATTTTTAAAAACCCATTGGCTGCTGAAAACATGTGACCTCTCATTTATAAGAATAGTCAGTGCCATCTTCGTGTCATTTTGCGGCTTGTAGACGTAGGGACAGATGTGATGCTGAGGGCTAGAAAGGATTAGCTTCTAGTAGGCAGGGAAAAACGAAGGAAAAACAACAGCTCTTTTCAGAGCTATACTGCAGGGAGAGGAGTCGAGCTTTCCACAGGGTATCCCCCGAAACAGGAATACAGAGCAATTCAGTCCAGTTCTATACTCTCAACCCAGCTTTGCAGGCGGTGTCCCACCAAACACCTAACAGGGATACAGAGCAATTCAGTCCAGTTCTATACCCTCAACCCAGGGCAATTAGGTATCCACGGTGTTTACCCCCAAAACCTAAGTGGGATACACATAAATACAGTCAGGCTATGTACACTCAATCCAGATATCCCCGGTGTGTACCCCCAAAACCTACGTGGGATACACAGAAATACAGTCAGGCCATGTACGCTCAATCCAGTCTTTCACGGTGTGTAACCCCAAAACCTACCTGGGAGACACAGAAATTCAGTCAGGCTAAGGTCGCTTAATCCAGATATCCCCGGTGTGTACCCCCAAAAACTACCTGGAAAACACAGCCGTTCAGTCAGGACATGTATGGTCAAACCTGTTTTTAATGCTGTGCCCCCAAAGCTAAGTGGTATACACAGCAATTCAGTCAGTCTTTATACGCAACATCCAGCTTTCCACATACTGTACCCCCAAAGCTAAGTGGGAGACAGCTGTTCATCTGGCCATGTATGGTCAAACCTGTTTTTAAGGCTGTACCCCCCAAAGCTAAGTGGTATACACAGCAAATTCAGTCAGTCTAGATACGCAACATGCAGCTTTCCATATGCTGTACCCCCCAATGCTAAGTGGGAGACACAACCGTTCAGTCAGGCCATGTATGGTCAAACCTGTTTTAATGCTGTACCCTCCAAAGCTATGTGGTATACACAGAAATTCATTCAGTCCATATACACAACATCCAGCTTTACTCCACTGTACCCCCCAATGCTAAGTGGGAGACACAGCCATTCAGTCAGGCCATGTATGGTCAAACCTGATTTTAATGCTGTACCCCCCAAAGCTAAGGGGAGACGTAGCAATTCAATCAGGCTATATCAGCTCAATCCAATTTTTAAGGGTCTACCCCCCAAAAGCTAAGTGTGATACACAGCAATTCAGTCACGCTATATCAGCTCAATGCAATTTTTAAGGGTCTACCCCCCAAAAGCTCAGTGTGATACACAGGAATTCAGTCACGCTATATAAGCTCAATCAAATTTTTTGTTCGATCCAGTATTTTTTGCACTCCATGATGTGAACTATGCCTTTGTCTCTTGAAAAGCAACCCAACATGAAATCAGCCATGTGTGCCAGTGTGTTACTTGGCATGACTTTGCTGGCCCCAACTGTAAGGGTCACTCTCCATTTCTTCCATTTTCCACTCCCCTTCACACCATCCGTGCTGAAGCAATGGGATGCACTGAACTTCACCCTCAAGAATCATGTGGGACAGTGAAATGAAATGCCACTTCATCCCCCTCATCTTCCTCCACCAGCCAATGGTGCGAAGATGACAGGAGTCTGCTCTGAATGTTTTCAGCCTAGCAGAGGCTAATTTTCACTTACGAAAATGGCCGCACTTTGACCAGTATATCATTCACAATGGTGTAGGTTTCAAAGAACCTTTGCACCAACAAGTTGAAAACGTGGGCCATATGTGGACCGTGTTTGAGTCTGGCAAGCTCCAGATCTGCTACCAGGTTCCAGCAATTAACACATACGCAAACATGCCTGGGCCCAGGTGCAGCGGGGAAAACCATATTGCCAGACCATCCAGGATGGCATCCCTCACCTTGGAGGCAGTGTGCTGTCTGTCCCCCAAGCTGATGAGCTTCAGCACGGCCTGCTGACATCTCCCCATGCCAGTGTTACAACGTTTCCAGCTCATAGCTGGTGTCGAAGGTTGCAGTGCAGAAGTAGGCTTTCAGAGAACCCCTGACATGAATTTTGTTATGGGACACGTGCAGGCGCAAGGCCGGACTGCACACCAAGAGAAGTAGTAACGGCTAGGCCCAGCATAGCGAGGTGCCACAGCTGCCATCTGGTGACAGAAAGCCTGGGTATCCAGAAGCATAAACGCTAACATCTCCAGGGCAGTTTTTAGATGAGGCCATTGAAGGCTTGGGCATGTGGGTGGCTTGCGCTGTACTTCTGCCTGCAATGAAACAACAGGGAGATGGGGAGTGGCTGGGAAGAGGCGCAAGATGGTGCAGGCAAAAAGGGCAGATGGGGTGAACTCCCCAAAGTGTCAAAGACAGATGTGTAGGTGTCCAGGATGGTGGTCTGGACTGCAGCACCAGCACTGTAAACCGTGGAAGAGGCAGTGTCAGCAACGCCGGGCATTGTCCTGCGTTTGATCTCTCCCACTGAGCCCAGGGCTTGCCTTCCAAATGACAGCACATGCAAGAGGTGGTAAGGTTGCCCTTTTCAGAGCCCTTACTCAGTTTAGACTTGCAAAGTGTGCAAACCGCACTAAATTTGTCATGTAACTGACATGTAAATGATGGGTCTATCCATTGGCTGTTCATTTTGATGAAAGTCAGCCAGTCAGCACTGTCAGCTGACAGCCGACTGTGCTTATCCGTGATGATGCCGCCGGCTACACTAAAGACACTTTCAGCACAGGAAAGGACCTTCAAGGCGTATAGTGCAAGGTCCAGCCACAAATCCAACTTGGAGACCCAATAAGTGTAGGGTGCAGAGGGATCAGAGAGGACAGGGCTGGGTTCAGCCAGGTACTCCCACAACATGCGCCCTGCTGGTGACACTAGGCCCCTCAGTGGTGGTAGTTTGGCCAGGAGGTGCCGCTAGCTTCCTGTGTGACAATCAGATCATCTGCCACTTCGTCATCCTCCTCTTCCTCCATCAGTATATGCTGTGAAGCGGACAGAAGTGTGCACTGACTATCCTCTGGGATGGTTCTGCTCCTATGCCTGAATCCTCAGCGTACAATGCGTTATCCCTGATGGCGAGGAGGGATTCTTGCATCACACACAGGAGCAGGATTGTTACACTCACGAGTGCGCCGTCACAGCTGACCCTCTTGGTGGACTCTTCAAAGACATGGAGAGATCTCACATAAGTCTGCCAACATGGGCGAGTTTTGCACGAGTGGCTAGTACACGGAAAACCTTTTTTGCTGCTGCGCTTGCATCCACATCTACACTGCTTTCCCCCTATACATCAGCCCTGTCCATGCCTCTGCCTCTAGCCACCTTTTTTCCTGCTTAGCTTGCCTCCACATCTACACTGCTTTCGCCCCTAGACATCATCCCTGTCCATGTCGGGTTGGTGGCCTCATTGTCCACCAACTCCTCTTCCAATTGCTCATTCTCCCCTTACTGCAAACCGCACATAACCACAGCTTGCCCTGAAGTCAACTGTGTCTCCTCATCATCACTGAGGCCCAGAAACGCCGGTTACAGGTCCACAACTACAAAATTGGTAGGAAATGGTGGATGCTCCAGTATTTGGGCATCAGGACACACAAAGTCGTCTGGTAGTTCCTGCGATTCAGGAAGTGGTTCAACAGAGGGAAAGACAGTAAAAGGACCCAAAAATATATTATGGGAGGGGGCACGGGTGGGATGACTCTGTTGGAACGATTGGCCATGTTGGGAGGAGGGAGGAGCAGACTCTTGGGTATGAAGACGACTGCAGGTAGTGGCTGACTGGCTGGTGGAAAAGCAGCTGGAAGCATTATCTGCTAGCCATTGTAACACCTGTTCCTGGTGCTTGGGCCTGGTCTGCGTTGGACCTTTCAACCTGCTTAACGTAGCTGTCATATCAGGAATTGTGATGAGCGCATGCTAATGATGATGAACCCTTGGGTTTTGGAGATGGAACTCCATCAAAGGTCTCTGCTGCTCACACACCCTGCTCAACATGTGGTATCTAGTGTTTCAGCATGTGGTGACCTCGCACAACAGCCGGTGCTTCAGGCAGATGTAGGCATTGATGGAGTGTATTGAGGCTAGCAACAGCTACTGTAGACTTGCCAAAGAGGGTGCACAAGTGCCACACTTTAACCAGTAGCTCGTGTAAATTGGGGTATCTTTTAAAAAACCGTTGCACCAATAAGTTGAAAATGTGGGCCAGGCATGGACCGTGTTGGAGGTTGCCTGGCCCCAGGTGCAGCGGGGAAAAACACATTACCATATCATTCAGGATGGCATCTTTAACCTCAGAGGCACTGTGCTATCTGTCCCCCAAACTGATGAGCTTCAGCATGGCCTGCTGACGTCTCCCCACGCCAGTGTTTCAGAATGTCCGGCTTGTAGCTGGGGTCGATTTAATGGCGGAGGAGAAGGGTGGTGTTTCAGCACTCCTGCCAGGAATATTGGGCAGGAAGACAAGGCAGGCCGCCATAGTTTGCGACCTGGTCCCAACCTCAACTACATTCAGCCAGTGTGCCGTGATTGAGATGTAGTGTCTCTGGCCGCATGCACTTGTCCATGCGTCGGTGGTGAAGTGGAACTTTGTGCAACTTAGCGCAGAACTTAGGGCCTGCCTGATGTTATGGGACACGTGCTGGTGCAAGGCTCAACTCACCCTAAGGGCCAAAAACACTGCTGGTGAATTTTGTGCAGTTCCAAAGGACTATGTGTTTAGATTTGGCTCAGTCACAGCTCCACAACATGCCTTCGAAGGCAAGGTTTCCTTTACTGGCTCCATCTCAGCAGGATGATGATGATGATGATGATGATGATGATGATGATGAAGCTTGGTTAAATCTGGTGTCGGAAGGGAAAGTGGTTTCTGGTCTACATCTGAAGTACTGGAGCATGTTGTTTGGACTATTAACACCTGATCAGAACCCTGTATAGGTAATATAGAGTCCGATATTAGAGGACCATTACCGTTAGTAGTGGTTGCAGCCAATTATCCACCTCTGTGGTCCTCTAAATAAAAGTTACCCTCAGGACTTGATGCCAAAATGTTATCAATTTCCTAATCCAAATCAAAGTCAATGTCTGGGTCCTCAGTCCAATCCACTGCAGCAATCCAACACAATGAGAGTGATGGTTCTGGAACCTCCGTTATAGGGGCTAAGAATTTTAAAGGGGCTAACACTCTGCTGGTGCAAGGCTCAACTCACCCAAAGGGCAAAAAACTCTGTTGGTGCAAGGCTGAACTAAATTAAAGGGTCTAAAACTCTGCTGGTAAGGGGCTGAAGTCACCTAAAGGGCCTCAATCTCTGCTGGTAGCTCAGCTTAAGGGCCTCTACCTTAATTTGGAAGGGCTTACGGTAAGGGCCAGAAAAGTGAATTTTGGAAGGTCTTATCACATCTCACACACACACACACACACACACACACACACACACACACACACACACACACACATCCACAATGACAGTTAAGGGTGTGTACTGTTGGATTTTCCATTGCCTATTCCATCTGTGGTTGTCATGGGCAACGTGATTTAAAGGGGTGCTTGGTAATGTTTCTGTCCATCTAATTGCAGAGGAAAGAAGGTTTCCATAAATTTTCCCACTTTCATAGTGGTTTTTTTTGAGTGTGGAAAGTGTGTAGTTGATAGGCTGTGATGGTGGGGTAAAACTGTGACTTGGGCATGTTAGATGCCCCCAGGCATGCTTCCCGTGCTGTCCCAGTTGCATTGCAGAGGTGTTGTCATCATTTCCTGAGGTGTCATAGTAGACTTGGTGACCCTCCTGAGTCCAATTGTGGTTTCCCCTGAAACAAAGCATTTTTCCCTATAGACTATAATGGGGTTCGATATTCGTTCAAATAGTCGAATATTGAGCGGCTATTCGAAACGAATAACGAATATCGAATATTTTACTGTTCGCTCATCTCTAGTTTTTATCACTAAAAATTGAGCAGGATGTGTTTTGTGACATAAGAATGACTTACATGCGCAGAAACTTTTCTGGCCACTTGGAGCACTTCTTCTAAGCCACCATACAGGTTAATAAAGCAGATAACCACCAGATTAAGTGCCATACAGGGCCAATGTGTTATTTGACCTAATTGCAGGGCAGCAACAATAATGGTGTCATGTCACTGGCAACACTGACCAAATGTAGTTGGCGAGGAGCCATCCAGTGGGATACTTACTGCAGGAAACAGTGAAGCAGCTTCTCCATTGTGTAGCTCCTCTGATCCAGGCTCATTAATTACAAAGCCACAAAGCAGCAAAGGGGGAGGAGAAGGCAACACCTTGCCCTGGTGAAGATTGTGGAAATAGTCCAGAGAGGAGGATCTAGAGAAGCAGGATGTGCCCTGCATGGTGTTGAAACTAGGCCTGCACAAATGGAGTAGAACTAGCACCTGGCCATGTTGCATTTCTGTACTGTTGTTGCTGCCACTAAAAACATTGCCACTCTGCGTCATATTATTATATTTGCGCATGTCCATTCAGCCATTTTCCTGTGCCCACTTACTCCAGCAGTCTGACATGTGCAGTTGGCTCTGCCGGTTGATAATGTGACTGATGCGCAGGGTAGAGGTGTCTGCAGAAGAGAAAAAAGGTGTCACTAAAATATCTTTGGTGAGCACAGAGGACGCCCCCTGTGCTTTTTGAAGACTCATTTACATAAGGAATAAAGAAGAAAATTCTCAGGAACACGGTATGGATCAGAATAATAAAGGTAGGAGAAGAATAGCCTTTCTAAAGGCTATGCTGATGTGGTCTTTGTAGAAAAAGGGATTCTAATGATAGAATCCATTTAATAGTTTTTATGGCAACTCTGCCATTGACCTGATGTACTGAACTAGCCTTATTCACTTGTATGCTATCTGCTGTGCAGAAAACTGCCATAGGTCCCCATTTTCTTTGAGTAATGGGGGTCATAAATGTTTGATTCCCACTGATCATAAAATAAATCATGAAATCTTTAGGAAGGTTCCTCACATGGCATAAACGTCATACAAACACTGCAAAGTGGATAGGATTCTAGCTACTGCTCTCAGCCACATTTACTTCCCCATCTGCCCGCAAAAGTCCCCAGCAACTTGATATGGGCTAGTGGGCAGGAGCGGAGATTGGTAAGTAAATAAGGCCTGTTACTTGTTGGGGTTACTCCAGCAGGTAATGGAATATTTATTTTTAAAAAATGGTCCCAGGCCATGGGGAAACCGCTATGGCTGCTACTGCGATACTTACGCCACTGAGTATATATAAATATAAGAATGGGGCAACATTGGGGATGTGTAGCATAGGAATTAAATGTGCATGGCCTGTGCATAGTGTTAGGATGGGTTCCCGCAGGTTTGCCTTCAGGCGCACAGCGCCACCTGCGGGCCAACCTAACTGTCGCCCTCGACATCGGACGGTGAGGCGACTGGAGTATAAGTCCAGGTCTTTCCCTACTGAGCATGCTCAGAAATTTCAGAGTCGCTCAGAAGTTAAGTCCCATCGTGGCCCTACTGAGCATGACCAATGAGGTCATGGCCACTGGCCCTGATGGGCGTGGACTTCCCTTTATAAGGTGTGAGGCGACGCCCGCCCGGTGCTCACACTTTCACCAAAAAGCACTAGACACAGAAGGTTAGGACAGTAGCTCCAGGCTGTTTCCAGTAGCTAGGCAGGGTGCTAGGCTAGGCCTCTGTGTGGGGTTACCTTAGCTGCCATCTGGCACTGGTAGTATAGACCTGTAAGTCCTGAACTGGCAGCCCTACACTATGGTTCGGTGCAGTGGACTCTGTACCAGCCGGTGGGGCTTCCAGCAGGTTTGGTCTTAGATAGCTTGTCTGTAACTGTCTACTAGTATTGTAGCTCCAAGCTGTGTGGAGCCATTTGTGTTGCTGACAGGGGTGGTGTTTAACCCCTGGCAGCCGTTGCTGCAGACACTCACATGGAAGCTGCACAAGCCCAATTACCCAGTGAGGTTAACTGGTGTAAGTCTCCTTGCAGCCTATTCACACAGTAGCTGCACAAACCATTTACCCAATGAGGTTAACTAGAGTAAATCTCCATTGCAGCCTGTTCACACTGACACTGCACAATACCGCTACTCAGTGAAGTCAACTGGTGTAAACCTAATTGCAGCCTGTTCACACTGAAGCTGTTACTACTGAACTGCGCAAGCTGTTACTCAGTGAAGTCAACTGGTACAAACACCTTACTACTCCCTGTTCAGACATACTGCTGCCTGGTACGGGCACGCGGCCGCCCATCTGGGCCTGTGGACCTCCTGCAGTGTCCTGCAGTCAGGCCGTTCTGTAGTTGGAAGAAAAAATATAATTTTTATTTATACACTCAGAACCGTAACACATAGTCATCCTTCGACACCTGTATAGACTACACTCCAGAACCCTAGACAACCAAACAGAAATATCAAAATTTTCCCTAATGTTGTTAGACTTAGCAGTGGAAAACTAATAAACATATTTTATTATTGTATAGTTAATTATTTTATTTTGTGTAACATACTCTCCATATATATTAAGTTTAACATGCTGGAATGCCCCTTTAATACATTTTAAGGCATGTTCCTCATGTTTGCCCATTTATAAATTTAAGTCATTGATATAATCCTTATATTTTATGTCTTCTCTAAAGCTGAACTTTTATACACTGCAAATATAGTTATACTTCCAAAGTATAATACAAGTTGAAATGACTCTTATGTGCGCAGACTATAACATTTTTCTCTCCTTTTCTTACATTTTCTTCAGCTCGGAGACAATTTCGAGTATATACTATTATATCTAACTTAAGACACAGGTGCTACATAAAGAAAAAGTTAAATTTGCCCATAAAGCTCTTATTGCCTAACAAAATAAAATTGTATTGATTTCTCCATGGAAAAGTGTTGACCGCTGTATCATTTTTCAGAAGGCGAATAATGAGGAGCTATAATATACCGAGAGATCAAACTTTGTTTATCATCTGTAGAATTCCTTCTATAAAATTCTCTACTGGTTTACAGGTTTGTAATGCTTTTAGCGTCTTTTTAAAAAATGCAATGAAGCATTTTGAGTTTTTCTTGTCTTCCTTTGTGGCTTATGTGTCTTTTGTACAAATCCAGGCCAAACTTCATCCTCTTAAAACAGAATATTGCACATTTACATTTTCTACTGTATTAACTTGTAGTTACAGCTTTGATCTTGACTAGGAAAGAAACTTCTGATAATCTTATTTGTGAGTTACCCTGATCACTTGCTCTGTGGAAAAGTACAGAATACTAATGTACATACCGTGTATACATCCCTGAAAACATGAAAAATATTTATTACTGTAAAGCCATTATAATATCACTGCTATCTATCTATCTATCTATCTATCTATCTATCTATCTATCTATCTATCTATCTATCTATCTATCTATCCTGCTATCTATCTATCCATCTATCTATCGGGCAAAATGTAACCATTTACTTTAGAGCAGAGGACCGGCACCATTTACAATTCATGAGCCACTTTCAAATGGGACAGGTGAATGAAGTTAATATAATATTAACCTATTAGTGACCAACACTTCCAATATCGGAGATCAGCAGATTGCTGGCGTTTTACCCCTAGCTGCTGCAGTCACTAAGTTTTTTTGGAAGGAGATGGTTTCCTCCTGTAGAGATTGACATCCCTGTGAATGAGATTGCAGGGGTACCTTGCCTTATGAAAGGCTATTCTTCACTTACCTTTCTTTTTCTGATCCACACCCCAGTTTCTGAGAAATATCTTCTTTCTTCCATATGTAAATGAGTTTTCAGACTACACAGGGGGCGTTCCCCTGTACTCAAACAGCAGTGGGGCGTCCCCTGTGCTGTCCGAAACTCTCCAGTAACGTCTTTGCCTTCTTCTCCGGATCGCCTCTTCGCCAACTCATCGGTTGCGTCTACAGCCAAAAGCGCTGGCTGTTAATGTCCGTTGGCCATTTTCCTGTGGCCTCTTACACGAGCGCCCATTTGGGATGGAGCAGACAAACAGGAAACACCCACCTGACAGCAGTGAGCCTACTTAGCATACTGGATGCTTAAACTAACAGCACTAATTACTTAGAAATGGCCTGGATAAATTTGAACTGCTTCAGAATCAGCGATGCAGAGCCTATTAAATAATGCCTACAGTTGGAGGTGTTGAAACTCTTAATAGGATATAGTACTATGGGCAATGTTGTTCTAAAATATCACATTTTTTTTTACAGCTCAAACTGTACAAATATGAAAAGCCCCCCTCTCCCTTTTTATAAATCTACACCTCTTCATAACTTACATGATGAGAATGCACAGATACATAAAGAGTGAGACTAAATACCAGACCATTGGGTCAGAAGAAGTTCCAAGTCTCATAGGAAATATTGAGCTTCCGCTCTGTTATTTCACGATATTGCGCTTATTCCCCATCATGCAGATTCTGCTCTAATAAAAGTTTTGTTTATAAAAATTTGAAAGCACAAACTCTTAACATATTATAACTATGGATGAGAAAATAATTCCATTTTTGTTATGCAATATGTCTTAAATCTGTTTCTCACCAGCTTTGAAACTATGAATATGTTATAATGTTATTTTCTGCGTCTGTTAATATATACTGTATAGTTTCTAAAGTATAATCATTTTTCACAGTGGATATATTTTATATGCACTTTTCACTTGTTATTATTAATACTAGTCCTTAAACAAAATGCATTCTACTTACTGTATAAGCAATTGTTTGTGAGTCACCTATAGCTCATCAGGATTCATGACCATCTCTGCTTCTTAGCACGTGCTGTTTTGTACTGCATGTTGTATTTCATGCTTTTCCTTTTCTAACATAGCTAATATTTTATTCTTGTCTTTGCTGTCTTGTTGACGCTGCCCGAGAGTGCCCTAGGAGACTGCCGTACTGCCAGCAACCACTGGCTCCCCATTCCTAAATCCAGCAGCATACCAATCCTCAATCTGAAGTAATGAAAAGTGTCCAGAAGGTGTATGTAGGTGACATTTGAGTTATGAATAATGTGTATTATGGAGCTGGACATTTTTTAATTTTAGTAGATTTTGTGTATTCAGATATCCATATCAAAGTATGTAACATTGAAAGATAATGTAAATACGGGACCTTTAGTGTACGCTGGTTGCTAGGTCAATCAGACGGAGGCAAGAATGTCAGCTCAAAGTACTAGGTTTATTGGAAGCAGTTCACACAGTCCAAAGTATGTTAATCAAAATAGCTTGCTTCAGCAAAAGGATAACACAAAGTAGCTTTCTTCAGCGAGGTACAAAATCAAATAACAAAAACAGTCCTTACTTCAGGATACAAAGCAGGTAAGTCCTCAAGGTTTGCTCACCAACACACAAGGTGATTTTTAGGGCTTTCTCCTCCAGACACACACAGGGCAATGTGTACAACAGGTTTTCTCCTACAAGAGACGACCACACCCCCTTCCCTTGGGCAGCCTCAGCTCTTTTACAGCTGATCTCTTGGGTCACCAGCAAACCAGGACTGGAGTATAGCCCTGGTTCTACAACCATGCCTAAATCCTGGAGCCATACTCCAGCCAGTCACCATGTGGAGACCAGCCACCTCAGTGGAAGGTACTTGCCATCTACCACGTTTCCATCTGCCTGTTTACAGTAAGCCTTTTATTCACTATGATTACAAAAGAAAACATAGCTATAGAGACAAACCCATAAGACAGATATCATTCTTTATTGGAATAGTCATCATAGCAAATCATTGAAGTAAGGTACTGTACTGATGAATACAAAGGAACTGTTTGATATATGAAGACTTCTAAGTGACTAACAGGACTTGACTACACTATTTATTCACTATTAAAAGAGGTTACTCCAAAACGTTACTACAAACAGCCTATCATAGTTTTAGTTGCAATTTTAGTTGCATGTCATCTGAGAATAATAACAGATAGAAGCTAAAATTAAAGAAGAAAACCACAAGATGCACTGGCAGATTGGTCACTTAAAGGGTATTCCCATCCTATCTATAAAGCTGGCTTCTGTAAATTGAAGAGTTTTCTTAAATACATTGCTTTAGCAGTGCTGCTTTGTTTTCCTGCTATGTGAAATTATATCTCCCATGTTTTCCATAGGGCCAGATCTGTGTGATAAGACAGGACAGATGACATCACTCACTGTTCAGCTATTCAATGCAATTTAGTGATAAAATCGTGTCTGTTATCTCTCTATGTAAACACACAGATAACACTGAGACCATTCTCTAGAAGCATGTGCATATTATTTCTACATTTTTAGTAATCATAATAAGTATTGTGATACTTCATAGTGTCTTGCTCAGTAAGCTGGGGGAAGGTGGCTTTCACTGTTTGATAAGGAATACAGGAAGGGAGAAAGAGACAGCAGGCAGAGCTGCTAAAACATGTAGATGGAAAAACCCCTTTAAGTAGGAGTGACCAAATATATAAAAAAAAAACAAAAAAAAGTCAATTATATTGTATTATGAAGATCTAAGGGGAGTGCTGATTCCAAATCCTATAATAAGATATAGAAAAGAGAAAATCTTAAAGTGATATCTGTATATGTGAGAAGCATAGATTATATTTTAGCATGAAGATAATGAAGAATTAGTACAGAGCATATACTCTATTTCAGGCACTGCTATTGGTGCAAAAGCTATTTTTATTGTCTTTATACTGTACTATAGAGTACTATGAACCACATGAAGCAAATAAATAAGCTGGCAGTATCTCTCCACCCCTGTGACAGATTCATCTTAAATAAAACCTCCGATGAGCATATTTTACATGCATAAAACCTTCAATTTAGAAAATTGTTATTGTTTTGAGATTTTTTTAAATGAATGTTAGAGGTTTTTTTTAGATGATAAGATTGATTTAGTTTTAATTACTGCTACTGACAAATATACAGGAAATCTCATTTTTTACTATTAAAATTTGCACATCAATATGGCCAATTTGTAAAAGGGAACACACTAAACAATGCATACTAAAGAACTACCAGATGCTCAAAATATTATAATAAAGAACATTGACACAACCATGACAAAAATATAGTAAATCCATCATCTTTATTTTATGGCTTTTGTAATTGTGGCATACTTTAAAGCGTACATCCAGTTATAAACAACGGATATTAGGCTTAAGCCCAGACACAGCAATACTGAGATCTGACGAAGAAGTGCGTTCTTCTAAACGCTGTAATCCCCAAAAGGCGTTATCCAAGAAAGTCTGAAGTAATTTTATTCATTGCCATTACAGTTGTTTGTTTCTGAGGAGCGCAATTTCTGGTTTTGTTCTTTGGAGCTATAAGTTCCACTTCTTAATATCCATTACAAGTGGCTATAGTTAGTTTGATGGTCAGAGTTCCAGTTGAATATGACCCTCATTCTTTGGGCTAATAGAGCCTCGGAATGAATATCCATAATTGGGTCTAGAAGACCTTCATCAGTTTGTCGGTAGGAGATGTGAGTAGCAGGAAGCCAAATGTAGACATGTGGGAAATCCAGAGGTGAAGGTCATTGTCAAAATAAACATTCACTTTTGGAAGCATACTCATTGAGTGCCGGAAATTTCTTTGATTATACTGATATGGCGGTGAGAGGCCATTTCCAGGCACCAGCATAACACCGAGTGACGATTCATTATCTGTAAAATATCCATAATTGGGTTCAGTGAAGGGTTCTCAGGTTCTGAGGAAAACTAGGGACCCACTGAATTATTACAAGAATATGTGGTTCCATCAAGGAACGCATATTTTCCGTCTTTTTTTCCTCTTCACATGTGATAAGATAAAGTAACTTCAGATCTTCCAAAGACCTCCTACTCCACTCTACTCTCATCCACTCCTCACGCAACATTGTCCATTTCTCTCGTGCATCAAGGGGCGGATCCAGGGCCAGCCCGTACCTAACAAAATGCAGGTCGGGTCGGTTGGCAGGGCAATTGCCGAGGGCCAGAGCACTTGCAGGGGCCCCCTGTCGGTCCTCTATCAGTAGCTGCAGCTCCCTGCGCTGGCTGCTCTCTATTAGCTGATGCTGCAGGTACACAGTGTGCTTACCACATATATTTTCCCTATTAGGAAGTATATATGTGAAGCACACTGTGTACCTGCAGCATCAGCTAACAGAGAACAGGGAGCTGCAGCTACTGATAGAGGACGCTCCATCAGCGCTCTCAGGAAGCTCCTCCTCACCCCCCTTCTCTGGCTGTCCTCTGTCAACCAATGAGAGGGTGAGGAGAGCCCGGGAGGCGGAGCTTATCGCTATTCAGAAGATGGACCCTGCCGTCCTGCATACATGAGAGGGAGAAGAAGCAGCTTCAGCAAAGTGAAAGTAAAGAAAGCACACACAGGTACAGGCTGGAGGGGGGAGGGGGGTTACTCTGCCTATTAATGTCAGGCATTTGGAGTTATTCATTTAGTTTTGGTAACTCCATGTGCCTCATATTAATAGCAACTAACCCCATCATGTCCCTCACATTAACCCCCTGTATACTTCACTGTAAGGGTTACTGATGTGTGAGATATATGGGGGTAATAATCATGAAGATACTTCATTATTACCTCCATGTCTCTCACATATCAGTAACTCTTATGTGAGGCACACAAGGGGTTAATGTGAAGGACATGATAGGGTTAATTGCTATTAATATGAGGCACATGGAGTATCTTAAGGGGCGTTCACACAGCAGTGTCCGCTGCTAATGTCATTCAAAATCTTGTACGGACATTAGCAGCGGACACTAGCTGTGTCCTTGACATTCTGCATTCATTTAAAGGGTCTCTATCAGCAAAATCATGCTGTTAGAGCCCCACATATGCGTGAATAGCCTTTAAAAAGGTTATTCAGGCACCATAAATGTTATATTAAACCCTGGTTCCATTTTTAAATAGAAGCATTAAAACATATATGCTAATCGTACCCGAACGTGCACCGGGGGCGGTGATGCACGATGCTACGTCATCTTCGGGCACGCCTGCCTCTTCTGTCTTCTTGTAGTTACGCCCTCTGGTTCCGTGTCTTCTTCTGTCTTCTTGTCTTCAAATCCCACGCCTGCGTAGTAGTGCTTCCCTCCGGAGCACTACTGCGCGCGCTCACTTACCAGTCCCCGTAGAACTACACGAGCATACTGCATGCTTGCGAACTGCCATTAAGTAAAATGGCAAGTGAGCCTGCGCAGTAGCGATCCGGAGGGAAGCGCTACTACGCAGGTGCGAGATTTGAAGACCTCAAGTCGGAAGAAGACCAATAGGAAGCCGCCAGAAGAGACAGGACCAGAGGGCGTCACTCCAAGAAGACAGAAGAGGCAGGTGTGCCCGAAGATGACGCGGCATCGTGCAATACTGCCCCCGGTGCACATTCGGTAAGATTTGCATATATGTTTTTATGCTTTTATTTAAAAACGGGACCGGGGGTTAATATAACATTTACGGTGCCTGAATAGCCTTTTTAAAGGCTATTCACGCATGTGTGGGGCTCTATTAGCATAATTTTGCTGATAGAGCCCCTTTAAATGGACATCGGGTGCATTGTTTTACACTTCCTGCCTGTCCTAAAGATGTCCGACTTTTCAAGCGGACAGAAAAAACCTACATGCCGGGTTTTTGTAAGTAGGGCCCCGCCACAGTCAATTGCTCAGGGCCCCGAAAAGCCTGGATCCGCCACTGCGTGCATCTCCCACTCTCGGGAACTCCTTACAAAGACACATAAGACTGACACAATCAGAGGCTTCAAGAAGGCCCTGAAGACTCACCTATTCAGGAAGGACTACAACCACCAATAAAGTTCATCTTGGTTCAAAAGTTCACTGCCTCCTCCTGAATCAATCCTGCTCTTACAATCAGAGCCCTTCTGAACACCACCACATTGGTCAGGGTAAGAGAGGAGCCCTCACCAACTGGCCCCAAGGGACAACTACCACCACAAACACGTACCCCGCACGTCCACCTCAACAGTGTTCAGCCTGGGAGGTGGGCTGGAGGAGTTGGTCAAGTGTCTTTGGCCTATCTGTCACATCACCACCACAACTACTACTCCCATTCTCTGGTTCTCCCAATGAGTTGCAGCAACCTGAGCTTTCTTAAGACCAGCATACAGAGCTATATTAAGCTATACAGAGCTATATTAAGACCAGCATACAATGTACATCATTACTACAGTATATTGTCCCTATTGTATTAGAAATAAGCAAACACAATAAACCTATAAGGAATGCAGTATAAAATATAACTGGCAGGATGATTGGCATTACATTGACTTACCTGCTTTAAAATTTGAAATGCTAAAGAAAACACAACACAATAACTTATAACTTATAATAATGCAACATACTGTAAGCTATTGTTTGTTTTGACAAGATACTGTAAGCCTTAGTACTATTAACACATCCAACTTGTCAAACAACTGTAAGTGATGGGAATTTCTGCCAGCCAACTGCAGAATCTACACATGGAAACTTAGGACTTAGGCAGATGTCCAGTGGTGTTATCATCCTCATGGCATCTGGGTGGATTAAAACTTTGGGCAGTCAGGGGGCAGCATGGTCGCTGAATGGTAAGCACTGCAGCCTTGGAGTCCTGGGTTCGAATCCTGCCAAGGACAACATCTGCAAGGAGTTTGTATGTTCTCCGTTTTTGCGTGGATTTCCTCCCACATACATGGTGAGCCCTATATGGGCTTCACAATCTACATAATGAAAACAACTTTGGGCAGTCATGGGCTCCTCAGGAACATTGAATTCAAGGTGGCTACCCAAAAAGGCCATATTATAATCTGCTACTGTTGCAATTACATTGTTTTCCTAACTCCAGGATTGTAGCTATTCTATCATTATATACAGCTATTATATTGAATGATCTTATATCCACAAACTTTTTCAATGTCTACAATCCACAGGAGGACTTCCCAGAAAACTTTATATGCCTGTAACAAGGAAGACAATTAACCAAGTGTAATAAACTCTACGGAATACATTGCAATGAGTTGGTGTTCGTTGTTTCTCTCTTAATAGCAAGAAATTATTTCAGCTAAACAACTAAATAAATGAAAAACAAAGGAAAAACGTAAATTAGAATTAAACTCCTCAGCTATCATTACTAGACGATAAAGACTCACTAGAAAATGTTCAGCAATCGCTCGTGATCATGGGGAAAAACGCCTGTAATAGGTTTCATTGAGTAGATGAGTTTTTGTTGCATTAGCAAAGAGAAACTGCTGAATGGATATTTTATTGCATAATGAAAATTGCAAGTAATGAAATAATTGGGTTACTTAATTTTTTTTTTCCAAACAAATGAGTTGGTGGTGAAGAGAAAACACACAAGGGATCATTGGTTCAGAAAAAAAAAAAACTGATGTCGGAAGCAGTGGTGTAAGGGTTTCTCATTAAAAGACTTTTTAATATAAACTTTAATTTCTTCAAATGTCATGCAAGGAAATGCAGAATATTTCTGGTTGCTTTACAATCTTATTTAACCACAGATCCAATCTGTTTAAACATGAATCCAATCTAAAACACATTTAACATGAAATTGAAATGACAATGCATCCTTGTTATTATTATTTTTTCCCCAAGATCAGAGATATATTTACATTTGTGAGATAGCGGATAATACCTTTCCCGTTGCAATCTCTAGTGGTCGCCATTATTCATCCCTCTCATCTCAGCTGCACAATAAAATATAACCTGCTGTTCAGGATTGGTCTTTCGGTATTTGTGTACTTTATGTCATGGTAAACCATATCAATGTAATATCCTATCTAGGGCAAATTGCAGCATTATTAGTAGGTTATATGGCACTTAGTGGCTTTTGACTTATCCATGTCAGCCTCAAATCATACTGAACCTAATAAGTCCCTGTGAACCCAGTCTTGTTGAGATTATAGATTTAACTCCTTAGTTGCATAGGGGTTTCTTCTAAAACAAGCCTTTGGCTATTTATAGTTCAATAATATAACCCTTAGATAGATCGTATATGACTACATGACATACATTTCTTTAGTCTTGAAAATAATGTATTTCCTTCCACACTCCAAATGCATACTGTTAGGGAATGTAGATTGTGAGACTCGGTTCACATCTTCGTTTGGTATTCCATTCGTGGAGTCCACATGGAGAATCCCAAGCGGAATACCGAATGCATTGACAAGCGGTGAGCTTATGAAAGAACACACCAAGCCGATAGACTATAATGGAGTCCGTGTGTTTCCCCCGCGGTATCTGAACGGAACATGCTAAGAGAAAAGTAATTCATCCATTACTTTCCTCTCCACATGACTCGTGCAGACACTGCACGGAAAACACAGGAATCCCATTATAGTCTATGGGGTCCATGTGCTTTCATAAGCTCACTGATTGTCAATGCTTTCGGTATTCCGTTCGGGGGGTCCCCATGTGGACTGCCCAAATGGAATACTGAACGCAGATGTGAATCAGGCCTGAGCCCTATATCAGACAGTGACTGACAATATCTGTAGGCCAGTGTCTCACGTAGCGTAAATGCCGCAGCAAAAATTCTGCTGCAAATACAAAATATATATGATCGCACCAGTATAGGTATAGGGTGCTCACCAATGGGAAAAGGATTTATCCTGTTCAATATAACTCCAAAAAAGCAGGTGGCACACCAAAAACTGTGAAAAAAAGTGAAGGAGTTTTATTACCTCATGCTGCGACGTTTCGGCTCAAAGAGTCTGTTTCAAGCATGAAACAAGCTCTTTGAGCCGAAACGTTGCAGCATGAGGCAATAAACCTCCTTAAAGGGATTCTACCATTAAAAAACTTTTTTTTTCTAGGTAACTCGTCGGAATAGCCTTTAGAAAGGCTATTCGTCTCATACCTTTGGAAGTGATCTCCGCTGCGCTGTTCGTTCGAAATTCCGGTTTGTACCGGTATGCTTATTAGTTCTTTTTCAGCGATGGGGGTGGCCCCCAGCGCAGAAAATGCGATGGGGGCGTCCCCATTGCTGCTCGAAAACCGACTCCAGTGCTGTCTCTATCTTCTTCTGCATCCTCCCCTTCCTTCTTCGGCTTGACGTCGGATGCCTGCGCAGTACACTCTGTTCGGCAAACTTCGCCGAACGTACTGTGCATACCCGTGGCCATAATGCCAACACCGCAATTTCGCGCATGCGCAGTACGTTTGGCGAAGTTCGCCGAATAGAGCATACTGCGCAGGCATCCGACGTCAAGCCGAAGAAGGAAGGGGAGGATGCAGAAGAAGACAGAGGCGGCGCTGGAGTCGGTTTTCGAGCAGCAATGAGGACGCCCCCATCGCTTTTGCTGCGCTGGGGGACGCCCTCATCATTGCGAGAGAACTAATTAGCATACCGGTACAAACTGGTATTTCGAACGAACGGCGCGGCAGAGATCACTTCCAAACGTACGAGACGAATAGCCTTTCTAAAGGCTATTCCGACGTGTTACCTAGAAAAAAAGTTTTTTAATGGTAGAATCCCTTTAACTTTTTTCGCAACTTTTAGTGTGCCGCCTGCTTTTTTGGAGATCTATCTATCTATCTATCTATCTATCTATCTATCTATCTATCTATCTATCTATCTATCTATCATCATCTAATTTAATTCATTGAATTATTTATGGCATAGTATGGGTGAACTACACTCCCCTATTCCTTGAGATACCACAGGTCCAGAGGGACGAGGTAGTTTGTGGTGTAGGTAAAATATGATATGGCTGAAAAACACATTTGCCCTTAATTCATGGAAGACCAAGGGCTAAGAGAGGTGAGTCAATGTAGTGTAGGGACCCACCTAACAGAGGTCACCATGTGGCAGGTGGTCTTATAATCACAGTTTGATCGAAGTGTGAAAACCAAGAACCTTCTCAGAAGCTTCTCAGGCTTGACTGCTTACACTGGGTTCACACCAGCGTTCAGCAGTCCGTTCTAAGGTTTCCATCTTCTGTATGCAGAAAAGGGAAACCTGTCATGCCAAGTCCGGCCGTGAGCGCCGGTGAGCGTTTTATGCTTTCCGCGGTGAAACCATTTTTTTTTTTTTTTAAACTGGACACAGAGTACTGCATGTCTGACTCTGTGTCCGGTTTAAAAAAAACGGTTTTGCCGCAGAGAGCATAAAAAGCTCACCGGCGCTCACGGCCGGACACTTTTCAAACCCATTCAAATGAATGGGTTTGAAAGATGCCTGCAGGTTTCCGTCTCCTGCCCTGTTTAGTGCAGGAAACGGAAACCTGCAGAACGGACTCCTGGGCGCAGGTGCGAGCCCTGAGACTCATGGAACTGCAATTTGATGCATTTGATGGATAAAGGACTAATCATTTCCATGGCATAACCTTTTTAAAACATTTTACAGTCTGCCATATTTTATGTCTTCATTGTTTGATTTGAAGGTGCAGTACTATGGAACATACTATACGACATACTATAACAAAGCTCTATAAAGCAATATTCATAATATACAAGTATGCTATGATAGTCTAATAATAGAGTCCCTTTAATAAGCATATGTAAGGAAAATTGAATGTTGTTCACATATAAAATATGAAGTAATATTTTAAATGACTATAAATATTTAAAAAATCCGCAAACTAATTATTTTTATTTTATTTCTCTGTCTGTATCTTTCCCAGTCTTACAGCAGCACACAGCAGTCAGGAATACCAGTATCCTTTTCACCTGAAAGTAAAAATATCAACTGAACAATTATTATCAAAAGAAAGTGCAGGTAACCATAAATCAGCTAAACCTATTAACCTCCATGGTTACTGGTACTTAAGTATTGCATCACCATGGCTCCCGTGTTCGGAGAGTATCATGTGGGTTTATTCAGATTACCAGGAGTCCTGAGACCATTGTCTTCGTGTCTCATTTTAGAGCGACAATCCTGATTTTTCTCCTGGTAATCTCTAATTAAGATTACTAGTATGTAAGTGTTTAGATCTGTACTCTTCAGGGAGTTGCTACTTCCAAATCTTTCTTATAGCATGTTATCTTGGAAACCGAAGGGAGTCATATTATTTTTGGTGAACTGGCAACATATTAAAATGTTACTATAAATATTTCATGTGCAGCCTGAATAATGTTATTGGAATATAGTAATATTGTTTAAAATTGTAAACAGACACTGATACATTGTTGCTATACTGCAGAGAAGAGGTAAGAGGAAGACGTTATGTTACAAGATGTATGGATAGATACTGTATTAGGACAAAGATCAAGAACGTGTGAGGACAGGGACGGACATATCATTGGACACAGTATGCAGTAGGTAAGGCATTATCACTACAACAGCAGCTTCCTACTGGCTATTAGATTGTGTGTAAAGGTCTAAAATAATGAGCTTTATGGCTACCAGTGGATTGCAAGAGAGACATACAGTGAGAGGAAAACAAGGGGCCCATGACTGTTCTTGCACAGGGGCCCTCAACTAACTGACTGCTCACCTGACAACTAAATGCTTGCGGAAATATAAGGCCAATAAACAAAAATAGCAGATAGATAGTCTGTCTGTAGTGTATCTCTGACTGTCTATTTACATGAAAACAACCTAGGTAGTAGTTAAAGAGGTTATCCGAGGGCTATTAATTTACTGACCTTTCTTGATATTTTGTAGATGGTGGACCTGAAGGCTTTAGTCACATAATGACCCTCAGGTCATGTAATCTGAAGTGGCCTTTATCTTTCAGGGTTGTTCAGCTTTCCATGCTAGTTCACCCCTCCTTCAATGATCTCACAGGTAATTATGTGAGATTGGTGAAGGAGGAGGAGGAGAATTAGACAGATTGCACAACAACCGCGGAGGCTGAAGGCCATTTCAGATCACATGACCCCGGGCTCATTATGTGACCGTAACTCCATGGTCCATCAGCTGCAATAACCTGCAACAAGTAAGTCAATTAACAGCCCATAGGCAACCCCCTTAATAAATGTTGTATTTATTATATTTAACTCTCATCCTGAAAGCAGTTTTCTGGGACTGTGAAACTGATGACATGTCTTAAATATAGGTTGGGGTCAGAGCCTTGGTTCCCCCACTGATCAGCTGTTTGTAGAGACACCTGCACTCAGACGGGCACCACTTATTGTGTAAATGGTTATCCTGCAGCTCAGTCCCATTCAAATGAATGGGACTGAGCTGCAGTAACAAGCAAAGCTGCATTCTATGTATGGGCTGTGCTTGGTAAGAAGTGGAATGGCCATAGTGCTTGCCTGTGTAAAACTTTTCTAATTGAAAAAAGGTGGCAACGGGCACTCAGTTACACCAGTATGGTGGCAATCTGTTGCTCCGTGCTGCTAACACTGATCTCTTTCATGGTCAAAGCACCCCTGTGTCTGGCCTGTTGTGTCCCAAACTCACCTAGACACTGCCCCCTTCAAGTCATCTCAGGATTCCCATTGGTGGTGAAAGGACACACAAGACACCTGGCTTCTCTGTGGTTTCCTCTATATTGCAGTAAATATCTGTAGTACAGCAGGTCTTTAAAGTGGCTATATCATTAGCAAAAGTCATTTTTAGATAAGCATATCATTGCATAGCCTTTAGAAAGGTTATTCCACACCTACCTTTAGTATGTAAATTGCCTCAGCAGATTTTGAATAAGTCAGTTTTTATTCATATGCTAATGAGCTTCGATCGTGCACTGGAAGTGTCTGGGATCACTGTCTGCTCTATGTGTATGGACAGAATGTACGAGCCATCAGCACAACACACAGACACTTCCAGGGCATGGTTTAAGCTCATTAGCATATGAGTAAAAACAGACTTATTCAAAATCTACTGAGGCAATTTACATACAACTGTAGGTGTGGAATAGCCTTTCTAAAGCCTATGCAAGGATGTGTATCTAAAAATGACATTTCCCAATGACAGAGCCCCTTTAACTGGTTTGACAAACACAGCAAAGTGGTAAAGTAACTATGTCGATCTCCAGGCTACCACAATGAAGAACACACTTCCATGGACTCCATGTCTCCTTCTATTAACTATCCACTTGGCTATTAGTGATCATCTGGAGTCTCATGTTGTTTCCCTGATAAACTGTCCTTCTGTTCCTAGAAGCTGTCTCTCTAAATTGACTTCACCACAAAGTGTGGGAGCGGGTCCTTAAAAATTCCACCTTTATGAAGTCACTCCATTATACAATCTCCAGAAATACCTGCATCTCTTAAATTGACACCATACATGTGAAGGCTAAGCGGAGCAAACAGAACATAATACATGGGATGACGTAACAGATACAGGGTACACAATTTAACAATATATAATAATGCACCAATTCACAGTCCCCAATTCCATTAGCCCTTTGCCTATGCTGCTACCATTCATGCAGCTCACACTTAAATTAACCTGTCCTAAGCAAACCACATACTCTGACAGATCATAAAGTGAATCTATACCCGAGTGGAAGTATATAAAGGAAATCACAATACCTTGTAGAGGTAGTTTCCAAATACAGTATGCGTTGGAATCCCATTTTGAATTTACCTTTCTGGTCTTTTATTCTAGATTACTGGTTAAAGCACTTTCCCTTATTTGCATATGAATAAAATGCCCATTTACATGAAAATGGGTCTGCAAAGCAGAATAACATAGATATATTTGGAAACAAGGCATTGAGACTAGGTTTATAACTAATTTACTGTTGACAGACTCTCTTTAACACATGCACTCTGTTCACACACCCCTTATTGTCAATGTTTCTGCTTTGCTCAGGAGAAGATAGTTTTTATATTATTTCACTACCAATACTATTGATCCCATTTATTTTATACAAATATTTGTACTTTGAAAACAAACAACCTAATTGGCAAAATGTATGTTTTTTTTTAACTATCAATAATGAGTAGATCAGCAATAATTTTGCAAATTAGGTAATATTCTCATTTCTCATCACCATAGTATATTTGGGTTCCACCTGAAGGAACAACAGAAATCCAACTATATGGGTTCAAGTTTGGGGTCTCCATATGGGCTTTGTTCCTGAGAACATTGGATGTTCTAGAATCATTATATTTCATGTAGGCATTAATGGTATAATTCATTGATCACATACATCATTATTAGAGATGAGCGAACAGTGTTCTATCGAACACATGTTCGATCGGATATCAGGCTGTTCGAGATGTTCGATTCCATACAGACACCACGTGGCAAACTCCCCAAAAATTTGATTCCCCTCCCACCTTCCCTGGCGCTTTTTTGGCACCAATAACAGCACAGGGGAGGTGGGACAGGAACTACGACAACGGGGGCATTGAAAAAAATCGGAAAAAGTCATTGGCTGCCGAAATCAGGTGACCCCCATTTTAGACGAATAGTGGATTTCAAATCCGGGTCATAGGAGACTGTGAACTTTGTGACTATGAGACAGGGATAGCTGTACAGGCAGGGATAGCTAGGGATAAACCTTTATTTAGGTAGGAATGTTTTTTGGGCCTCTATCGGGTGTGTAATTGTGTTTTTTGTGAGAGAAACTTTTTCCCATAGGAATGCATTGAGCAGCGTTGATTGGCCGAATGAGATACAGAAGACGTGCAGAGACTCAGCAGTGTTGAGCCAGTTCTGCTAAACTACACCGTGTACCGGTCGGCTCTGCTGTGCGAGCTCGGCACACACTCAGCTCTGCATCACCGCTGGCATTGGCCAGCGTTGATTGGCCAGTATACAGAATTAGTATACAGAATCAGCAGAGCTGAGTGTGTGCCGAGCTCGCACAGCAGAACCGACCGGCACACGGTGTAGTTGAGCAGAACTGGCTCGACACTGCTGAGTCTCTGCACAGCAGAGGTGAGTGTGTGCACTCGCTCAGCACGGCTGCATCACCGCATACCCATAGGAATGCATTGGCCAGCGTTGATTGGCCAGTCTTCAGAATTCAGCCAATCAGCGCTGGCTCTGCCGGAGGAGGCGGAGTCTAAGGTCGGACCTGAATGGAGACTGGTGTGGAGCGATCTAGCGATCTTAGACTCCGCCTCCTCCAGAGCCAGCGCTGATTGGCCGAATTCTGAAGACTGGCCAATCAACGCTGGCCAATGCATTCCTATGGGAAAAAGTTAGCTTGCAAAAATCGCAAGCTGACAGGGATTTCCATGTAATAAAGTGACTTGTATGCCCCCAGACATGCTTCCCCTGCTGTCCCAGTGTCATTCCAGGGTGTTGGTATCATTTCCTGGGGTGTCATAGTGGACTTGGTGACACTCCTGAGACGGATTTGGGTTTCCCCCTTAACGAGTATATGTTCCCCATAGACTATAATGGGGTTCAAAACCCGTTCGAACAGTCGACCAGTGAGCGGCTGTTCGAATCGGATTTCGAACTTCGAACATTTGGGTGTTCGCTCATCTCTAATCATTGTTATCATAAGCAGGTATAATGAAGTACCATATTAGAGACTAAATGACAAATGTATCATTCCCAAAATAAAGAGGTTGTGTAGATTTATAAAAGCATGACCTCATTTTTTCAAAATGAGTGTCCTGCTACTTCACATTTTATATATAGTATAAAACCTCAGTCACTTCACTCAGTTGAACTCCATAGAGTACAGGTCAGAACCTGCGGACAGGTACAATATGGTAATGTTGTTGTGGAGCAGCCATGCTTTTCTACGGCCCCTTTAAACAAAAATGACCGATCACTTTGTACCATTAATACAAAGCTTTCTGTAAGCTGCAAGCGTCCATCAGAAAGAGGTCATCTTTTTACTGTGTAAGTCAACAATAGCATGTAATTTGTAAATAAAGGGCCTCCGAAATCTGCCGATCAGTGGTAGACATAATTGAAGATTAGATTTATAGAGGGTTGGCTGTTAGTGATGAGACAATAGCATAGGATCACAGTACTGAATCCACAATTAGCAGTCATGTCTATGGCACAAATTACATATATTTAGTGAAAAGGGAAGCAGTTTCCTGTTCAGGAACCCCTTATTGTTCAGCGTTCTGTATTAAAGCCATTTATATTGCTTCTTGAATAAATGCAGTTAATAAGGAAGGATAACATTCATGGTAGTAACAGGCTACCGGCTGCAAAATATGACAATAACTTACTAACAGTAACTGTCAATGACTGTACTACTGAAATATTTCCCCAGTCAGTAAGTTAAAGAATAGCTCTAGGAAATCTGAAATGTACAGAGATCCTCTCTGTATTAGGTCAGCTCTACCACACATATCTGTAATTGAAAAAGAAAAATGATAGCCCAGGGGATACACAAGATGGTGTCTGTGCAATACTATATTTAATTAGGAAATGGTTTGTAATGCTTCTCTCCAGTTCATATGTTATTATTAGGTTCTGGGAAATACTTTAGTCCAATTACTTATCATACCGCATTATACGTGTTCCATGCAGGGAAGTCACCATTGCTTGGGCTGCTCACTCTAAAGTTAAATATGACTAAGTGTGATGAGATAAAGTTATCAATACATTTACTTAAGTATAGTTTACCTGTTAATGTAGTTTCCTTTAATATCTTTATTTATATATGTGTAGAAGAAAATTGATTGATTAGACTGATTTGTGGAAAATTATAGTTACCGTAAATACAGTGGGGCAAAAAAGTATTTAGT
The DNA here is from genome assembly GCF_031893055.1 of Leptodactylus fuscus. NCBI lineage: Eukaryota > Metazoa > Chordata > Amphibia > Anura > Leptodactylidae > Leptodactylus > Leptodactylus fuscus. The sequence goes on from NC_134265.1 coordinate 271,305,587, forward strand.
CAGTCACCAATAGTGCAAGTTCCACCACTTAAAAAGATGAGAGGCGTCTGTAATTTACATCATAGGTAGACCTCAACTATGAGAGACAAAATGAGAAAACAAATCCAGAAAATCACATTGTCTGATTTTGTAAGAATTTATTTGCAAATTATGGTGGAAAATAAGTATTTGGTCACCTACAAGCAATCAAGATTTCTGGCTCTCACAGACCTGTAACTTCTTCTTTAAGAGTCTCCTCTTTCCTCCACTCATTACCTGTAGTAATGGCACCTGTTTAAACTTGTTATCACTATAAAAAGACATCTGTGCACACCCTCAAACAGTCAGACTCCAAACTCCACTATGGTGAAGACCAAAGAGCTGTCAAAGGACACCAGAAACAAAATTGTAGCCCTGCACCAGGCTGGGAAGACTGAATCTGCAATAGGCAACCAGCTTAGATTGAAGAAATCAACTTTGGGAGCAATAATTAGAAAATGGAAGACATACAAGACCAGTGATAATCTCCCTCGATCTGGGGCTCCACGCAAAATCTCACCCCGTGGGGTCAAAATGATCACAAGAGCGGTGAGCACAAATCCCAGAACAACGCGGGGGGGACCTAGTGAATGAACTGCAGAGAGCTGGGACCAATGTAACAAAGCCTACCATCAGTAACACACTACGCCGCCAGGGACTCAGATCCTGCAGTGCCAGACGTGTCCCACTGCTTAAGCCAGTACATGTCCGGGCCCGTCTGAAGTTTGCTAGAGAGCATTTGGATGATCCAGAAGAGTATTGGGAGAATGTCCTATGGTCTGATGAAACCAAACTGGAACTGTTTGGTAGAAACACAACTTTTCGTGTTTGGAGGAAAAAGAATACTGAGTTGCATCCATCAAACACCATACCTACTGTAAAGCATGGGGGTGCAAACATCATGCTTTGGGGCTGTTTCTCTGCAAAGGGGCCAGGACGACTGATCCGGGTACATGAAAGAATGAATGGGGCCATGTATCGTGAGATTTTGAGTGCAAACCTCCTTCCATCAGCAAGGGCATTGAAGATGAAACGTGGCTGGGTCTTTCAACATGACAATGATCCAAAGCACACCACCAGGGCAATGAAGGAGTGGCTTTGTAAGAAGCATTTCAAAGTCCTGGAGTGGCCTAGCCAGTCTCCAGATCTCAACCCTATAGAAAACCTTTGGAGGGAGTTGAAAGTCCATGTTGCCAAGCAAAAGCCCCAAAACATCACTGCTCTAGAGGAGATCTGCATGGAGGAATGGGCCAACATACCAACAACAGTGTGTGCCAACCTTGTGAAGACTTACAGAAAGCGTTTGACCTCTGTCATTGCCAACAAAGGATATATAACAAATTATTGAGATATAATTTTGTTACTGACCAAATACTTATTTTCCACCATAATTTGCAAATCAATTCTTACAAAATCAGACAATGTGATTTTCTGGATTTGTTTTCTCATTTTGTCTCTCATAGTTGAGGTCTACCTATGATGTAAATTACAGACGCCTCATCTTTTTAAGTGGTGGAACTTGCACTATTGGTGACTGACTAAATACTTTTTTGCCCCACTGTAAATATATATATTGTAACGGGATTAGCTCAGGGATCGCTGTCTTGAGCACTTTTTGGCACAAAATGAAAGTCCAATCCGGCCAAGTATGGTGCAACTGGCCGCAACCAGTTTTATTAGGAGTTTTCCAGGCAAAACAAAACAAACAATACAAAATAAAATCCTAGTCATCTGTCTTCTACCTTCAACAACAGGTTTCCTAACTAAGAGAGCTGGGCCTTCTGCACAGCTCCCTAAATACAAAATACAGCAGTATTACTCACAAGTGGTTTCCCAGGAACAGAGAGCCCTGTCCCTGTGGGCTGACTGCCCTTTTATACACATACTTCACTATTTAACCCCACATATCCCAAAACCTGGAGTGGCTGAATGGAGTAGAGACACCAATACTGCACCTGCTCCAGCAGCCAGACCTTTACCAGGGTTTTGGTAGGACCCACCAGCCAGGAGCACAGCTTTTCTCAGCTGCACTTAGATTGTGTATGACAGGAACCTGGGAGAAATGTATACTCCTTCTACCACTTTACCCCTGGTCCTGTCACATATCCCCCCCCCCTGTTTTGACTTAATGGGCGGAACACTCCGTGTACTTAAACAGTATGCCCAAGACAGGGCATCTGCATTTCCATGCTGACATCCTGGTCAGGGCTCAACTGTAAAGTTAAAAGTCCTGCAAGGACATAAACCCTCTGGTCATACGTCTCTTTTTCTCTCTGTTTTGAGACATCCACTTAAATGGTGCATGGTCTGTAACCAGTGTGAATGTTCTCCCTATCAGGTAGTACCTGAGGGCTTCTAATGCCCACTTGATAGCCAGACATTCTTTCTCCACAATAGCATACCTTTTCTCATGCTCATTCAGTTTTTTGCTGAGGTAAACTACCAAATGCTCTTCCCCACCCCTGACCTGTGACAACACTGCCCCTATGCCAACATCAGAGGCATCAGTTTACACAATAAATCGTTTTTGAAATTCTGGTGTTATTAACACTGGCTCGGAACACAGATCTTGCTTCAGTCTTTGGAAGGCCAGCTCAGCTTCATCAGCCCATTTGACCATGACTGAATCCTTACCTTTTGTAAGGTCAGATAAGGGAGCAGCAATACTGCAAAGTTTTCAGTTCACTGGCTTAGGCCAGTTCTGAATGGCCTCAATCTTGTTAATTTGAGGCTTAATCACGCCTTGTCCAATTATGTACCCCAAGTACTTTGCCTCTTCTTGCCCAATGGTAAATTTTTTGGGATTTGCTGTCAAACCCGCTTCCCTAATAGAATTCAAGACAGCTTGAACTCTGGATAGCCATTGGAACTTGGCTGGAGCCACATGAAGACCAAAGGGAAGACCATCAGGGGTGCTAAACGCAGTTTTCTCTTTGGCTTCCTCTGTCAAGGGCACCTGCGAGTAACATTGTCAAATCCAATGTAGTGAAATATCAGCCATTACCCAATCTATCAATGAGCTCATCCACTCTAGGCATTGGATAAGCATCAAATTGTGACACTGTATTCAACTTTCTGAAATCATTACAAAATCATATAGTGCCATCTAGTTTGGGTATTAGCACTATAGGACTAGACCATTCACTATGGGACTCCTCAATAACCCAGATATTAAACATCATTTTCACTTCTTCTGAAATAGCTTTGCGCCTCGCCTCAGATACTCTGTATGGCTTTTGATTTACTTTGACACCCGGTTCTGTTATGATGTCATGTTTGATCAAGTGGGTTCGGCCTGGTGTTACGGTTCTGTGTGTACGTATAAAAATAATAATGAACACAACCAGAACCACTAAGCTGCAGAGCACTGCAGCGAGATCCACAAGCTCAGATGGGCAGCCGTATGTCTGATTATGCACCACCAGTTGAACTGCACTAGCAGTGATGTAGTGCAACATAAATGTGAACAGGCGGCAACAGACTCTCTCCAGTTAACTTCACTGGGAGAGCGTGCCTATTTATAGCAGTTGAGCCAATGAAGCTTTGCCAGAAGCCCCTGCTATTTACAGCAGGAGAACCAGGCCTTAGCATGTGCTTCACTCTACTGCAAACACAAGACTGCCAGGGGTTAACTTCACTCTTGGTCAGTCACACAACAAGCTCCTAAACCTGCAAGGAGATACAAAGCAGTTGGACTAGGAGTAGGTTGACTGATTCCAAAGGGCAGAGCCAAGGAATACTAGCTGGATCCCTACTCAGCTCCTACAATTGACTGGAACCTGGCCCTAACCTCCTGTCTCAACGTATTATTAGGCAAAGTGTGAGCACCGGGCGGGCGTTGGCTCACACTATTTAAAGGCTAGTCCCCGCCCAACAGGGGCGGTGGCATGACATCACCGACCATGCTCAGTATGGCCAAAATGGGACTTAGCCTCAGAGTGGACCCAAAGTGTCTGAGCATGCTCAGTAGGGAGAGAATGGCACTTAGCCTCTGAGCGGCTCCAAAATATCTGAGCATGCTCAGTGGGCTGAAAGCTGGACTTAGACTCCAGACATCTTACTGCACAACGCCAAGGGTGATGTTTGGATTGGCTTGGTGGCGCTATGCGCTGGACGGGAAGCCTGTGGGACCCAATCCTAACACCTGGTAGTTCAGAGAATACATCTCAGTTGTACTGCGCAAACTCTTTTACCTCCTGAGTTTATGAACCAGACAAAGCTTCTGGAATGTTAGCCTTGGGTATCTGAGACATCCTCTCCTTTACATGTATTGTTGACCACTAACAACACCTCACGGTCCTTCCAAGGTTTGATTAAATTGACATGATAAATTTGGTAGGGCTTCCATTTACCTGGCTGATGTACCCTATAATTTACCTAAGCAACCTTCTCCACAATTTCATACGGCCCCTGCCATTTAGCTACGAATTTGCTCTCCACTGTCGGAACAAGAACCAAGAACCAAGACTCTGTCACCAGGGTTGAATTTTCTTGCTCTAGCAGACCTGTTGTTAACCCGGGACTGATTCTCCTGAGCTTGCTGTAAGTGCTCCCTTACAATAGGCATCACTTTTTTCAATTCTATCTTGCATCTGGGCAATATGGTCAATCACACTTCTGTAAGGGGTAGCCTCATTCTCCCAGGTCCCTTTTGCAATATCTAGAAGACCATGGGGATGTCGCCTGTATACTAGCTCGAATGGAGAAAACCCTGTAGAGGCCTGAGTTACTTCCCTTACAGAAAAAATCAGATAAGGTAAGAGGTAATCCCAGTCTTTCCAATCCTGTGCCACCACTTTTTTAAGCTTCTCCTTTAAGGTCTTGTTGAACCTTTCGACCAACCCGTCAGTCTGAGGATGATAAACTGGTGTACGCAAATGTGTTATTTTCAGCAGTTTACACAACTCTTTGGTTACCTTGGACTTGAAGGGCATCCCTGATCAGTAAGTATTTCTTTAGGCAACCCAATTCTGGTAAACATGAGGGACAATTCTTTTGCAATGGCTTTTGCAGAAACTTTCCTTAGAGGAATTGATTCCGGGTATCGGGTAGCATAATCCTAATATCGGACCAGAATGGAGACTGCTGTGGACCGATCTTAGACTCCGCCTCCTCCGGAAGAACGAGCGTTGATTGGCTTAATGCTGTACTCTGTATGGCATTCGGACAATCAACGCTGGTTAATGCATTCCTATGCCGAGATGTAGCGGAGCTGGCCGTGCGCTATCTACATCCCATTGACCTATGTCAATTAATGGTTGTAAGATGTTGCACATTAATAGGGGATATTTTCAGGCCACTGAGCATGTTGGTGGGTATGGCTTCCCTCTCTGCGTGTCGTGATTCTCAGAAGCATCACTTATAGATCTCATTGAGAAAGGTCACACAGCCATAAGATATTTATGTAATATCCAGAGGAGATATCAGAAATGGCTTATAGGGACCTATATTTATCTCCAGAATAAATTATACTGTGTACTGCACTTTTTATTCATTTCTATGGCAGGTGTATGTTTTCAGAGCTCTCATAGCACAGCCTACATAACTACCTTTCCATACACAGCAACCTTTGGACACCATCACCCTGTTTTTAAGATAAGTGCAAGTCCCAGAAGAGGCACCCTTATCTAGAAGACGTTTATGTCATATAAAGTGACCCTACACCAACCTTCCAATACACATGCATGCTTGGTTTGTCCAAGTACACGTGTTTTCTCAATGGTAGAGGGTGGTAAACTACTGAGAAACACCTCTGCAAGTGGCTTATCTAGTTTATTAGTATTATTTCTTTATATAGCAACATTAACTCCATGGTGCTTTACATTTGAGGGTTTACATACGGTACACAAAATATACAAAACATAATTATATAATACTAACAGTGACCAACTGGCACAGTGTGATAGAGGGCCCTGACTGCAACGGCTTACAATCTATGAGGGAAGAGGGATAGAAACAGAAGGTGAAGGAAGAGACTATTCAGATGGTGGTGTGGTGGCAGTAGTGTTATTGGAGGTTGTAGGCCTTCCTGAATAAGTGAGTTTTTAGGGCCTTCTTGAAATCTGTCATTATGGGCGTCAGTCTTATGTGTCTTGGTAAGGAGTTCCAGAGTATGGGGATGCATGGGAGAAATCTTGGAGATGATTGTGTGATGAGCTTATAAGAGCAGAGGAGGTCTTTGGAGGATAGCAGGTTACATGTGAACAGGTAGCGGGAGATTAGGAGGTCTTTGGAGGATCAGAGGTTACATGTGGGCAGGTAGCGGGAGATTAGAAGGTCTTTGGAGGATCGGAGATTACATGTGGGCAGGTAGCGGGAGATTAGGAGGTCTTTGGAGGATCAGAGGTTACATGTGGGCAGGTAACGGGAGATTTGGTCACAGATATATGGAGGGGACAGATTGTGGATGGCTTTGTATGTTAGTGTTAGTAATTTGAATTCTATTTGCTGGGCAATGGGTAACCAGTGAAGGGATTGGTAGAAGGGAGCGGACGATAAAGAACTGGGAGAGAGGTGTATTAAGCGAGCAGCACAGTTTAAGGTGGTCTGGACGGGGGCGAGAGTATTCGCTGGGAGGTCATTGAGAAGGATGTTACGGTAATATAATCGGGAGATTATGAGGACATGGACTAGCAGCTTTGTAGTTTCAGGGGTGAGGAAGGAGTGAATTCGATGGATGTTCTTGAGTTGGAGGCAGCAGGAGGTGTTGAGGGTTTGGATGTTTGAGAACAGAAGGTTGGATGCAATGAAATTAGTCTAGTTTAATATTTTATTCATCTAACATCTGCTAAATGAACATTGGCTGAACGTGTAATATACATTAGATGGTTATTAAGTCACACTGAAATAGTGGATTTAAGTCATTAGCATCATGTGTATGGACACCTTAAGCAAACACTAGTTTAGCCATGTTATAACACAACTAGGCTCAGTCCAGGAATCATGATGTGGACATGTCCATTCAGCAGAAAAAAGTAGTAAAAAATACATATGTAAACGTAATTTGAATTTCAGAACATTTGGAAAGTACTTTCAGCATCAGCCCACAATGATGCTATATTTACTCACCTTACAGACCCCTATGCTCTGCAATGCAATACGTTCTAGTTTTCACTCTCCTCCTGCTACACATGCATCTAGCCTGGAATTCCAAAATGTAATGTTTTGTTTTAATGTCCTTCCATACATCATACATTGACTTGTTTAATCCTTGTTAGGAGTGTTTGCTGGCACCAAGCCGAGACAAAAGTGACCTTAAACAATTAAAGAAAAAGTTTCCCAGCTTTCCAAAAGATGCAAATACTTTTTGTGACAGGTAAAAGCATTTTGTGCATTAACGCTTCTCAGATTTTATACTTATATTGTATTCTCTGCTTAAAAGCCTTTATATTTCATTCCAAATTTAAGCTAGATGTGCTCAAATTACCATATCCAATTAAAATAAAATGGATTAATAGACAGTCTCATTTATGCTCTGCATTTGTTAATTCACACAATATAAAACTCCCACTGTATGCAAATTGATAAAAGTTAGGTCTCTGGGGATTCAGGTGACATTAATGAAAAAGCACGCTTCAAAACAATTACTGCATTTAATACCGGAGAATTTAGCAATGGAGGCGGCACATCGGCTAACCTCTTGCTAAGCTGGTATCTTTGAAATTGCTGCTCTTGCAGGACAATTCTGGGGAAAACAACAAGCTTGAATAAAGCAATTTCAAAAACTGGCTGCTGTGATCATTCTACAAAGTCTAGCAGTCAGGCCAGTGTGAAAATGTTGCAGTATTTATAGATACTGTGGCTGTAATGAATTAACTGTGCTCACACAAGGAGCTGGAAAATCAAACAGCGCTCCGGTGATTGTTCCTCGCTTTGGAAATATGAGCTTTAATGTTTCATTTGTACCAGGTTCTTTATGCAGATAAGATGTTGTAAGACATTTTCTTAATTGTGCTTGCTTAATAATAAAGGTTAGGCGTTACTATCTGCATAGCATGGCAAGTTTGACCACACCGTTTTTGATGTATGTTCCGATCTTGATTAATTTTTACAATTTTTTGCAAAAAAAATCCCCAAAATTATATTAGTCTTTTTTTTATCTTAAGAATTTTTGCAGATTTAATAAGCTGTCAGAAGATGGCAGTGCAACACTTGCAAACTCATCCTTATCCATCATTAATAAAGTGATATTAGATCCCAAAAATGATTTTCATGTTAAAAGCATGTATTATTCCTGGTAAAGATGCACATAATCTCAAGTAAATGTGAGGTTTACCAGAAAGTTGTCATATGGAAATCAATCTTCCAAGGAGTAGCTTGAGTCTCCGTTTTTATGCTAAACCTCGGAAATAGAAAGATTGAAGTGTGAATTATTGTTATCTGCATTCATCTTCTGGGGAAAAATGCAGCACTAAATTCTACAAAAGTCATACATAAGTCATCAGAGCTTTATCTCAAAATAAAATGTATTTTTGGAGAAAAAAATAGAAGTGCATTTTAAGTTATGTAAATTTTTCATTGGGTTAACAATGAGATCTTTGATTGAAACGCGTTAAAACATTGATAGCCAAGATGCATTTTCTTCTCTGTTTTTGCTGGTACAATAATAATACGCCAATATATTATATTATAAAAAAAAAATTTTTTAAAGTTATCCCATCATGTTATATTGGCAAACTAATCGGAAGCTGATTTTCTTGGGTATCCCATGGCCAAACAGACTTTTTATTTGCAGCGGCCACCGCAGTTCTAGACAAATGGTTCTCTGGTGGGTTGTAAAGTTGGGATGTCATGAAGAAATGAATGGTGCACAAGTTGGTGTCTACTAAGGCTGAGTTCACATGTTGTAAAGTGGAGCGTGATCTGGCACGTATACGGCGTGTCAGAGTTTGCGTGCTTAAAAAGATCCCATTGATTTCAATGGGAGTTACGAGTGTATACGCCGTGTAATTTTGCGTATACACTCATAACTCTCATTGAAATCAATGGGATCTTTTTAAGCGCGCAAACACTGACACGCCATATACGTGCCAGATCACGCCCCACTTTACTACGTGTGAACTCAGCCTAAGACAAATCTGCTACATCCACTTTATGAGACTATTAATCGGCATCATAGTGCATTTTGTTCTAGGTTATTGTAATTGAATTGTCAAAAAGAGATTTAGGCTAAGGACCCAAGAAGCGGACCACAGCAAAAAAAAACAAACAAAAAAAAAACACTGTGGCAAAAACCGTGGCAGCAACACATAGTATTTTTTTCCGCAGTGCTTTTCGCAGAAAAAAAACCTCTACGGAATTTCAGCTTCTATTATTCCTATCCGCCGGCATTTCCATAAGTATAATTGGCATGCTACGATTTCCAAAACTGCAATGGTTTTGGAAATTACATCATGCCCGCTGTGCATATTTTTCCACAATGTGTGGATGGGTTTTCGGTAGAATCCACTTTGTGGGGATTGTAAAACGCCATGTCTTTTTCCATGGAATTTCTGTTGCGTCCAAAGCCTGGAGTTTACTCTACGTGGAGCCCGGGCCTTATAAGGACATTTACTCCTTCACATATTGCACTTTTTAACAAATCTGTAAATAGTTCTATGGTTGTTGATTTATTGGCCAAAGGTAATAGTATATTTTTCTCTGATTATAGAGTGCTAAATATATGTTCCATGTATTTTGAATGTAATTAGTGGTTATTTATTTAACCACTTCCCAACCACCCATTGAGTATGTAAAAGATCATGCAGCTGCAGGAGTGTGTAGCCGACTAGCAATGACAGCTGGACTTCCCAGAGAGAAGGCATCAATGGCTTATTACTGTCTCCGTTTCTCTAATCACTGTATATACAGCTATGGGAGCTCTTATGATGTTTCTTCCTCCGGCCAATCGGTCATGTAATCTGCTAGGTGTTGGGAACTGCAAGAGTTGTTGGGCCCTAGAATACTTAGATCAGCTTTGCATTGTATACTAAGAAGTGGTAATTCATCTTGTAACTAGAGCTAACATATCAGCCCCAGTAATAGTGGAAATCAGCAAAATAATAAAATATATTGTGCAAACAAAATTAAGAACAAAAGTAAAAATTGTGTAAAAATTAAGTTAAATCACCACAGCCATGTCATAGGTTCTATCCCCACCCCATGATGCAAAGCTATGTGTTACCTAAATGATAAAAAGTGTAATTTTAGTAGCAGTTTGTGCTATTAAAAAATTGTGAAATTGTGAAAAACAGACAATGCATATACCCAAAAACCTGAAATTTGCCTGGTCATGAGGTGGTTAATCAAATTATCATATGTTTCTTTGAGTTGTTATTTGTGATATTATGTAGCATTTGTGATGTTAGGGTATGTTCACATTGAGTTTTTTTGGAGGCGGATTTTGACTCGGAATCTGCCTCTCCGCCTACAAAAACGCCTCCCATTCATTTCGATGGGAGTCACTTGCAGATTTTTTTCGCTAGCGATTTTTTTCAGTTAGCAAAAAAAAATGCAACATGCTCTATCTTCACCCGGATTGCGCAGCTGAGTCAGCTGCGGTGTTCACGGCACAAGACATCCCCCTGCTTAGGCCCATTCATCCGGGCGTAATCAGGAGCGGGATGCCACGATGGAATGCTGTTGAACTGCATTGGCATCCTGTTGCTGATAGCTGCACGAAAAAGCGCCGTGTGAACTTACTCTTATATGTTTGTGGAAATGTGTTTTATTTATTCGGAGCTGTGGTACCTCTGTAATTTCCCTCTGGGAATAATAATGTACTCTATTCTATTCCATTCTATAAATGGTAGTCCATGTAATACATGTCTGACAGTACAAGAGCTGCTTTCACACTGAAGGGCCCTCTCTGCGATAACCCATTGCTATAAAACCACCGGAAACATAGTCTTGTTGACAGGCAATGACGGTTACTGACAACTGTATCGCTTCCCAGGCAACAGCCAGATGGCGGAGGTGTCATTGATATTTTTGTGCATGAAAATATAATGACATTGATTTGTAGAGTTATGTGTGACATAGATAACACAAAAAAGTGAACATATTTCCGCTTCTTTCCCATACAGTCAGTGCATACTAATGACAAGTATATAACTAATATAGGAAATACGCACCTAGCAATATGTTTATTTGTCAAGTGCAATTATGTGAAAACTGGAAAATTATTAATTAACATAAAACATCATTTGGGAGAAGCCACTTAGGTCTTTTTCTACATTTGTTTGTTTTTCCGTTGTTGCTCTGTGTGAGATTGTCTGTGAAATATATTCTATCACATATACCATATTTATCTACTAAAACATGAATTACTGTTTGAATGCAGATCTTCTATTTTCTCTTCATGGCTATAGGGGCAGCCATATTGCCTTAGCTGCCATTCTTCAAGATACTCTAGGCCTTACAGCCAGAATTTTATCTATTTCATTTATTTTGCTCACTTACATATCTCTATGATATTCCATAGGACATTATACAGATATTGTCAACTCTGTCTCCATTAGGATGCACAATCTAAATTCAATGTGGGAGGAAACCGAAGTACCCGGAGGAAACCCACGCACACAAGGGGAAAACATGCAAACTCCTTGCAGTAAGTCATTCCTTGCGGCCTGGGCAAAGGTCACTGTAGAGGAAGGAGGAAGATTAAGGCTGTGGTTATCAGATATTATCATCAGTGGATAATAAACTATATTATCTGCCTTCGCCTGTTTAATAGATGTGTTACTTTATCTTTCATTATAAGTCTGCTGTGATAATGAGAAAACTGATCCCAACAGAATAAGAAGTTCCAGCTATTTAAGGGGTTCAGTGATCACAGGAAAAAAATGTTAAAGTTCAGGATTTTTTTAATAGAGAAATTGACATGGAAAAATGCAAAAACAGCCCTAAATTCTTACAAAATATACCCTAAAACTCGAATTCAACAATAGGTTCTTTTTCTGATAATGTCTTCCTGTAATGGAAAAAAATGGACTGTGTGATAATAATGTCAGGCAGTAGTAGATTAAATCAAATTCCCTTCTGCTTCCCAGCAGGAGCCTTCAGCAAGATGTAAGTGCCATTTATGTTGCCTGTAAGCATAGAAGATATTACAATGCACTGAAAGATTTCACAGTACTGGACAGAACACAATACATACTGACTTACAGTGTTATACCCAAAACTAAGAAGACAGCTTCACTCACTCTAAGATGAGAAAAGAGCTTTTCATTTCAAGCATGGTTTCTAAATTTGGCATTTAGGAGGTCTGCTATACTACCTTGATACCCCTCATTATACCAACAGGGATATAGCCAAGGGAACCTACCAGAATAGAAAAGAGATAAGAGATATTTAAAAAGTAAAGAACTTCTTTATTGGCACATTATACAGGTGTTATACATTATTCAATCAAAAAATGCTTATAGAAGAATTGTTAATGTGCTGAATGTGCAACACTATGCCTATGTTATACTATAGATAGAAATATAACTGTGTAGTAGACAAATTGTTCCTCTGTCCTTATGGAAAAGGTGATTCCTTTTGCTGACTACAACACAATTCTTCTCTTTTTTTTTCTTTTAATGTAGATTGTGAACCCCACATAGAGCTCATAATGTACATTTTTCCCTATCAGTACGTCTTTTTGGAATATGGGATGGAAATCCACACAAACACAGGGAGAACATACAAACTCCTTGCAGATGGTTTTTTGCCCTTGGAGGGGTTCGAACCGAGGACAGCAGCACTGCAAGGCTGTGTTGCTAACCACTAAGTCACCGTGTGGCCCCCACAATTCTTCTCTTACTCATAGAGTATATACCACGCATATAACATGCATGGGATAAAATGCTAATTTCTGTCTATTTCTCCACAATACACAATCTCCAAAATCCCAACAAGATGAATAATCCAATTAATCACATATGTATTGTATTGTACTTACCATTCCGTTCAGCTAAGAAACCAGCACGGACCTTCCATTCAGGTCCCTGGTCTTCTTGATCTTTGAAGCTTTAGTGCTTATCCAACAACAAAGACTTTTCATTGGTTCCCTTGGTTCACCAGAATGGAAATGTATGCCATGAACTTGCACAGATTTCCTATATAACCCATGACAGTTTTCCGTTGGACCAAGGTGTCCTTGGCCTACCCCTCTCTCTGTCCCACCAACATTCACAAATAGTAGCAAGTGAGGCGCAGAACAGGGGATGTGGTGTTAACTGGTATGGGTAGATAAATATCCCCCAATGACTTAATGGGCACTCAAAGAATTGATTTTATTAAAGTGAAAGAAGTTCATTCATGTGTAATCCAGGGGTAATGGGTTGATAACATGTTTCATTCCAGGGTCTACTTGTCAAGCCCCTGGCAGACATTTAAATATAATGGAACTACTGTATGCACTAAAGACTTCAGCTGCTTATCCTAGGATCCCCTTGGTTCTCTCAGAAGCAACATTCTAAGATACACTTAGAGTAGCTCTGAAGTGACTTCCCATGTGAATTCTTTGTACAATAATCTACATTATCACCATTTCCTTAGGACATGGAATGCATTGCGGTGGATTGTTTTTATCTTTAATGGGCTTCTGCCCTACATATTATTGTGTCTCTAAGGTGATGTATAGCATAGACCTAGACAAATGAAGTGTTCTGCTCACAATAATGTGCAGTGTGCTGGCGTTAGAAATATAGAGGGGGAATGTTTTTTATATGACTTATTTTATCATGCTAAGTGCTTATGGCGTCATACCTTATTGTTGAATAGAAAATGCCTGTAACCACTTTAAAGCATCGAAATGCAGAATGTTAATGGAAATCTTTTGTCGTACAGTACTTTACAGTAGATTGTTCCTATGAATAGCTCTTCTTCCCTTGGCTCATTCCGTCATATTTTCTTTAACATGACTTGCCATATTTGTAAGGTCATATTATAAACAGAACCAGTATATTAACCACTCAAAATAACTAAAGTACACTAATAAATGAAATAAGAGTAAAAGTGTCCAGCGATGGTATACTGTATTGGCCGTTATATAGGAACATCTATGCAAAAAATTCTACAGCACTAAGACCAGACGTCTCCGCGTGTCCGCCCTCACACTCCTTTCCATGTGCTTCCATAGAATCCTGCTGATGAAGGTCTATTGAACTAGACATTTGAGTACATGCTTTTCTGTGTTATTTTGGAGCCAATAGTCCTGTAGGTCAGACAGGCCTGCCTCTTCCTTGGCTTTGGGCTGGGCCAAAGTTGACCTGGTTATTCTAAGGGTTCCCCACCCCAAAGAAAATCACCATAACGCGCACTACACCTACTGAAGATGCAATAATAGGGATGTTGAGAGTCTGAAATGAGTAAAGAAAGTCCACCTTGAGGACACTGATCATCCTGAATCAGGACAGCTGTAATTTCTGGTATGAGGACATGTCATAGAGAGTCTGGTCGAGCAGGTTGTATGGGAAAGTTAGCTCGGTAGAAGCAGTGGTGTGGACCGAAACAGTCAAGGCAGGGACACAAAACATGCAGCAATCTGGTTTATTTTGAAAAAAAAACAAAACAGGAAAATAAATAAACCTTGACTTCAGGCACAAAAAAATAAAACAAAATACAGCCTTAACTTCAGGCAAAAAAACAAAACAAAAACCTGCTTTTCTGAGCGACTAACTAAACAATAGGTTAACCTAACTATATGTGTAGATTACTTCTAGCCACACAAACAAAACAGGAGCAATATTGCCTTACCAGACTCAGGATTACAGGACAGAACCATACACCTTCTTTCACCTCTTGGAACTCCCATGAACTGCAGGCTCTGCACCCTTTTATGGGTCAGTAATGAGCCAAGAATCTACACCTGGGCTGAGGCCTACTCCAGAACGTACGTATGTCCGTACGTCAGAAACCTGGGGCTAATATATCTGGACTCCAGCACTTTGCCTGTTACCTTCTCACAGATGATACATTTTAGTTAGACTTTTGGTCAACAGGGATATAAACCCTCTAACTATTTGATTGTAACTTTGTAATTGCTCATTAGCCTGACTGAGCAACTTGATGTTGCATAATTATCCAAACCATTCAAACTCTTAATGAAGACCAAAAAAGTGATTATAGGTTAGGAAAACATAGAGGAGGAGATCACCGGCAAATAGTGAAGCCATGTACCCTAGACCAACCTGAATTAAGGAGACCTCCATGAAGTCTACCCTGTTGAAAACTATTACAGCATTGATAGACAGGAAGGAGATGGATTCCCATGACAATGCATATGAGAGGCCAAGATCTTCCTGTCCAAAGTCAGACTTTACTTGCTCCTGATGGACAACCTGTGGGGAGACAGGTTGTAGCAATTCACAATGATCTTCACTTAATTTTTGGCATTGGAATTGTTAAAAGAAAAGGGATGGTAGTTAATACAGAGGGAGGAATCCTCTGCAACTACTGTAGGATTTTAACTTCCCTCCCATCTCCTCTTCCCTCGGCTTCTTGGTTTTCAGCTTATTTTACATGGAGCTCGTGCTTATTATAAACAAAACAGTTGTCTCTAGACTAATATACACAGATAACAGAAGAACTCCTTAAGAAATCTATCAGGTCTGAAAAACCGAAAGCTATATGCAGAAAGAGGGAGAGAAGAGAATATAGACAGCAATGTATTGAATAAAATACTTCAGTTAACTTAAGCTACAAGTCTGAATATTATCCTTAAAATGAGAATACATCTTTAATGGCCACAGACACCTCCTCTTCATTTGGGCATGCAAGCCTTTGTAGAGAGACACAGGAGTGCCATCTTTGTGACATATGTGTTAACCCTGAAATGAGGAAAAGAATAAGACAGAGTACAAAATGAGAGTACTTCAGCCTAATGAGGGAGCCAGGAGAAGCCTGAGTGGAAAGATCAATGGCTTAGTGGCTAAGAAAAAAGAAGTCAATGAAACTATACATGTTGTGTTCTGAAGCAAACTGTGAAATCCCTGTCCTGAGAATGGAGGGCCCTCCCAAAGTCAACAAGTCTAACATGGTGGGAAAAGGAAGAGAAACAGGCTTGGATTCCTTGGCTCATTCACCATATTCGATTGTGAAAACATCTACAGGATCCAGAGCAATGTATAATGTACCTTTCTTAAAAATGTAGCAAATGTTGACTTGATTCAGCCAACATTGACTAATCATTTAAAGTATATAATACACTAAATGATAAGTTACCATTTGCAACATTAACTTTTGATACATCCATGCCTTTCCTCTTGGCTGAATATAACCAGATTTATGTCATAAGATGAGCAACTTTTCAAAACAAAATTGTTCTCTAATATTGTACCATGCAATGCTACAGAATATTTCTTTATGTATAGCCAATCAGCGGTTAGATTGTGAACTGGAGCCTTTAATCTGTCTTTTTAGTATGCCGCAATATTTTGCTGAAATTATTAATTTTGTGAGAAATGAGTGTTTTTAATCAAATTAGACCTCATAACGGAAACATTTTTTACTATGCAAGATACAGAGGTAGTAGTCAGTCTTGGGTACTAGATGTGTTTGATGAAACACAAAATCCCCTGTCCTATAATAAGACCCAATTATTATGAGTAGAACATGGTTTTATTGTCTTGTATACTGAGAGTTTACTAGCTGTATATTTCTGCACTTGGATTTAATGTGGTATTGCCATTTCTACAATTATATTAACCCCTTTCCGACATCTGCTGTAATAGTACAGCGCCTGAAAACCGCCTCCCGCAAACCGCCATAGTACTACGGCAGCTGCATGGTGCGCACACAGAACCTGTGTGCGTACGTTATGGCTGACAATGCCCTGACAATGCCCCGATCACGGGTGTTAACCCTTGAGATGCCGGAGTTTTTTTAATACAAGGGTCTTTCAAAACCCCCTTCCTAACTGGATTAGTCCCTTAAAAAATGGGTTTTGGAAATTTCTTGAAAATTTTGAATGCTGTTGTAAACCTTATAATGTCCGTAAAAAATAAAAGGGTGACTAAAGTTTGATGCCGACATAAAGCAGAGATCTGGGACATGAGATTTATGATATAATTTTGGCGGTCTGACTATCTGTATGCAATGCA
Source organism: Leptodactylus fuscus (assembly GCF_031893055.1). Classification (NCBI taxonomy): domain Eukaryota; kingdom Metazoa; phylum Chordata; class Amphibia; order Anura; family Leptodactylidae; genus Leptodactylus; species Leptodactylus fuscus. The sequence continues at coordinate 271,322,671 of NC_134265.1, forward strand.
CATCATTTCAAACTTTATAAAATGCATATTTTTCAAAATTTCCACCAAATTTCCTATTTTTTCATAATTAAACACAAAACAAATCAACCAAAATTTACCACTAACATGAAGTACAATGTGTTACAAAAAACAGTCTCAAAATCACTTTGGTAAGTTAAAGCATTCCAAAGTTATTAACACATAAAGTGACACATGTCAGTTTTGAAAAATCGAGCTTGGTCAGGAAGTCAAAAAGTGCCATCAGCGGGAAGGGGTTAAAAGTTGTAGCTTAATCAACTTTATCTATCTTGCTCCATACAGCTGACTATATCTCCTCAGTGTTCACAGCTCATTGTCTAGGCTCCAGAACATCTCTGCTATCTATTAGTAGTGAGTAGGCTAGTGAAGTGAGTTCCCGACCGCTTCTATTCCATTCACTGTGATTGATGGAAGCCTTCTGACCATATAGCAGAGTGCAGTTAGATGCTTTTAATGACTAGAACAGTGCTTAATCAGTATATCTGTTATTTCTGTAGTTGAAACCACAGATAACTGTCTATCACACAAGCTGACCCGGCCCACCAACTTGTACCTGATACCACTAGTACAGGTAGAAGAGCAGAGGGAGGATAGCAGGTGAAAGACAGACTGAGGCCCCAAGTCAACTTGAATCTGATAACCTGGTGTATCAAAATATTTCAAAATAAAAGCCAGAGAGAACCACTGATGTGAAAATGGAGCACTAAAAAACACTACAGAACTACAGAACCTGCAAAATGTATGGGATTCTGGCTAATCTCATCCACACATTGCAGGAAAAATGCAAACAAATGGTGGTGGCTAGAGAAAAAAATCCAACTGTACCAGAATTAATGGAATAGTGCCTATTGAAGGACGTAAAGGGTGGAGTTGGTGGCGGCCCTGTTTAACTAATAAAATGGTTGAAGCAATCTTCAAGTTGACCTTATGGGTAAGTATTCAGGTAACAAGCCGCAGACAAAAAACACTGCGGAAAAGATTGTGGTGGAAATGCATTGCATTTTTTCCCCGGCGTTTTTCTAGGCCGAGTTCACACAGGGTTTTTTGGGCTGGATTTTGACACTGTATCCACATCAGAATCCTGCTCAAAAAGACGCCTCCCATTGAAATCAATGAGAGCCAGTTATGTCCTTTCTTCAGGCAGATTCCACGGCTGATTCAGCTGTGGACGTCCGCCTCGCGACACTTCCTCCCGACTAGGCCGATTCATTTGGGCCTAATCTGGAGCGTAATGCCACAACTGGATGCCGGTGTTCTGTATGCACTGCTCCGGCATCCAATCGCGGCTAGCCCTTTATTGGACCGAATTCTGAGGCGGCCCCCACGTCAAAATCGAGTCCAAAAAACTCCCGTGTGAACCCAGCCTTATACCTATACCGAAAACACCAACTTTTGTGTAGGTATCATTGACAGGCCGCAATTTACAAAAATGCAGACATTTGCCAGGATCCCATCCACTTTGCACATAATGTATATACAGCCTCTTTTTCCACTACGTTTTCACAACATGGGGTTGTTTTGTTTGTGTTTTGAGCTGAACTGATTTATCAGATTTAAGTTAAATAAGGCTACATCTGTCTATGTTATTGTATCTTACCTCAATGAGTTAAGATATTGTAAGCTTAGCTATTGTATTTGGGTGAAGTGGCTTTGCATGTACTTTCTATCCATTATCTACAGCACACCAAGGAAGAAAGGGCAATCGTAGTAATGGGTTTGTTTCCCCAATGTTTATTGCACGTTTACAATTGCTAAGATATCCACTTCTCGTTCTCTTACAGTTTTTCTGTGCTATTACTATAGATAAGTAATTATGTTCTTTACATTATAAAGCATGGGATCATGGCTAACAAACAACCGCTTTTTGTACTCCTGCAAGATGCAGTGACCCTGACAAGCTTTAGCTTTGCTAAAATATATAAGGATTTTAAGTTGTCAAAAGAAGTAGCTATAAAGAAAAACAATAAACACAAAAGAAATAAGGAATAGAAGGCATGAAGCAAATGTTATCTTCTGACTGCTGGTTTGCATTATCATATTTTGTGTGGTAATATCTCACATGGACATAGAAGGCACTAGGGGTATATACAACCTGCACAATGGGAAAGGGCAAATCACTTGTCACTACCAGCGTCACTGGTCCTAATGTCAAGGCATCTGGAGCTTGTTCTCCCTTCATCCTACACTTGGTACATGAACATTAGCTATACTGGATCCAACTACATTTCCAAGCTTATCAATTGCACGGTAGTGATATTTAGGCAAATATTTGTGTTATTTTGCCACTTTGCAGTAATATTATTTGTCATCTTCATTTATTTTATTAATAAATTAATATGTTTTTGAAACGTATCCTACCTTATATTGCAGCTCTCCATATCTGATTAAAGGCCTTGCCATTTCGTACGGATGCATCATTTGTTTTCCCTTTGTAATAATCTATTTATCTCCTGACAGTGCTCTCCCGTCAGTGGAAATGAGATGTGATAATCCTCTCATCATTCAATAGTTTAGAGGCATGGGTTACAGTATGCCATCAGTGATAGAAACACATGACACTATTGATGTAGAGATAGATCCAGAAAATTCCTCAAAGAGCACATTGAGTAGGCACAGATAGCAAATACCGTGCATATTAAATGCATTTTTTTCTAATATTCCATAGCTCTAAAGTGTATGTTTCCTACCTCCTTAGAGATTTTACTTCTTACAGTTAGGCTCTCTGGATGCAAGAACACAAGAAAAAGACTATTTTTAATATTTGAATAAAATCAAATCTATGCACAGTCATTTATAAGAATGATGAAACACTAAATAATTGGATCTATGTCATTGCTTTTCTTATTTTTGCAGCAGACACTTCCTGAGTTTCTAAACAATGTATCCGTGAAAAAGGGCTTATCCACAGAAAGTAGTAGCAATGGACGAACCAATTCTTTTAGAACCAATTAGTTCAGAACTGGATTAGACCTGATTTTCCAAAAGTTTCAGGTTTGCCTGAACATCAAACTTTTGGGGTTCATCACCCGCGAAACACTATTCCTCATATCCAGTAGAATAATAAGTGGAGGCCCAGAGGAAATGAGGAAAAATAATAGTTATACTTACTTGACCTATCCTGCACATCCAGCGATCCCTCAGCGTCCTCTACAGGCCACATCTGGCCTCCATTTGAAGTGACACATGATGTCATGACACTCCACGGACCCTATGTTACCCCTGGAGCCCTTAATGTCACATGAAGGCCGGAAGAAGCCTTAACAGGATGCTGGGGACCGGTGGACACTGCAAAGATATCCAGAAAAGGTGAGGCAAAGTGTTTTGTCTAGTACAAACAGATAGGACGTAGACCATTTGGTGAGATAAAACAGGACAACGTAGTTTACCGACATACACTCACCGGCCACTTTATTAGGTACACCATGCTAGTAACGGGTTGGACCCCCTTTTGCCTTCAGAACTGCCTCAATTCTTCGTGGCATAGATTCAACAAGGTGCTGGAAGCATTCCTCAGAGATTTTGGTCCATATTGACATGATGGCATCACACAGTTGCCGCAGATTTGTCGGCTGCACATCCATGATGCGAATCTCCCGTTCCACCACATCCCAAAGATGCTCTATTGGATTGAGATCTGGTGACTGTGGAGGCCATTGGAGTACAGTGAACTCATTGTCATGTTCAAGAAACCAGTCTGAGATGATTCCAGCTTTATGACATGGCGCATTATCCTGCTGAAAGTAGCCATCAGATGTTGGGTACATTGTGGTCATAAAGGGATGGACATGGTCAGCAACAATACTCAGGTAGGCTTTGGCGTTGCAACGATGCTCAATTGGTACCAAGGGGACAAAGAGTGCCAAGAAAATATTCCCCACACCATGACACCACCACCACCAGCCTGAACCGTTGATACAGGGCAGGATGGATCCATGCTTTCATGTTGTTGACGCCAAATTCTGACCCTGTTCTTAGCTGAAAGGAGTGGCACCCGGTGTGGTCTTCTGCTGCTGTAGCCCATCTGCCTCAAAGTTCGACGTACTGTGCGTTCAGAGATGCTCTTCTGGCTACCTTGGTTGTAATGGGTGGCTATTTGAGTCACTGTTGCCTTTCTATCAGCTCGAACCAGTCTGGCCATTCTCCTCTGACCTCTGGCATCAACAACGCATTTCCGCCCACAGAACTGCCGCTCACTGGATGGTTTTTCTTTTTCGGACCATTCTCTGTAAACCCTAGAGATGGTTGTGCGTGAAAATCCCAGTAGATCAGCAGTTTCTGAAATACTCAGACCAGCCCTTCTGGCACCAACAACCATGCCACGTTCAAAGGCACTCAAATCACCTTTCTTCCCCATACTGATGCTCGGTTTGAACTGCAGGAGATTGTCTTGACCATGTCTACATGCCTAAATGCACTGAGTTGCCGCCATGTGATTGGCTGATTAGAAATTAAGTGTTAACGAGCAGTTGGACAGGTGTACCTAATAAAGTGGCCGGTCAGGTATAGGTATAGAATAGCTGGTATTTAGAGATGAGCGAACAGTGTTCTATCGAACACATGTTCGATCGGATATCAGGGTGTTCGCCATGTTCGAATCGAATCGAACACCGCGTGGTAAAGTGCGCCAAAATTCGATTCCCCTCCCACCTTCCCTGGCGCCTTTTTTGCACCAATAACAGCGCAGGGGAGGTGGGACAGGAACTACGACACCGGGGGCATTGAAAAAAATTGGAAAAAGTCATTGGCTGCCGAAATCAGGTGACCTCCATTTTAGACGAATAGTGGATTTCAAATCCGGGTCATATGAGAATGTGAACTTTGTGACTATGAGACAGGGATAGCTGTACAGGCAGGGATAGCTAGGGATAACCTTTATTTAGGGGGGAATGTTATTAAAAATAACTTTTTGGGGCTCTATCGGGTGTGTAATTGTGATTTTTGTGAGATAAACTTTTTCCCATAGGGATGCATTGGCCAGCGCTGATTGGCCGAATTCCGTACTCTGGCCAATCAGTGCTGGCCAATGCATTCTATTAGCTTGATGAAGCAGAGTGTGCACAAGGGTTCAAGCGCACCCTCGGCTCTGATGTAGCAGAGCCGAGGCTGCACAAGGGTTCAAGCGCACCCTCGGCTCTGATGTAGGAGAGCCGAGGGTGCACTTGAACCCTTGTGCACACTCTGCTTCATCGGGCTAATAGAATGCATTGGCCAGCGCTGATTGGCCAGAGTACGGAATTCGGCCAATCAGCGCTGGCTCTGCTGGAGGAGGCGGAGTCTAAGATCGCTCCACACCAGTCTCCATTCAGGTCCGACCTTAGACTCCGCCTCCTCCAGCAGAGCCAGCGCTGATTGGCCGAATTCCGTACTCTGGCCAATCAGCACTGGCTAATGCATTGTATTGGCGTGATGAAGCAGTGCTGAATGTGTGTGCTTAGCACACACATTCAGCTCTACTTCATCGGGCTAATAGAAAGCATTGGCCAATCAGCACTGGCCAATGCATTCTATTAGCGTGAACTGAGTTTGCACAGGGGTTCTAGTGCACCCTCGGCTCTGCTACATCAGATTGCTACATCTGATGTAGCAGTGCCGAGTGTGCATCAGATGTGTAGTTGAGCAAAACTGACTCAGCACTGCTAAGTCTCTGCATTCGCATAGGAATGCATTGGCCAGCCTTCGGCCAATCAGCGCTGGCTCTGCCGGAGGAGGTGGAGTCTAAGGTCGGACCTGAATGGAGACTGGTGTGGAGCGATCTTAGACTCCGCCTCCTCCAGCAGAGCCAGCGCTGATTGGTCGAGTTCCGTACTCTGGCCAATCAGCACTGGCCAATGCATTTCTTTGGGGAAAAGTTAGCTTGCGAAAATCGCAAACTGACAGGGATTTCCATGAAATAAAGTGACTTTTATGCCCCCAGACATGCTTCCCCTGCTGTCCCAGTGTCATTCCAGGGTGTTGGTATCATTTCCTGGGGTGTCATAGTGGACTTGGTGACCCTCCAGACACGAATTTGGGTTTCCCCCTTAACGAGTTTATGTTCCCCATAGACTATAATGGGGTTCGAAACCCATTCGAACACTCGAACAGTGAGCGGCTGTTCGAATCGAATTTCGAACCTCGAACATTTTAGTGTTCGCTCATCTCTACTGGTATTGCCTGCTGAGAAATGTAATGTATATTACAGAGCCTACAGAGTACTGCTTCCTGTAGTTACCTTATTGTCAATTATACCGATATCTCATAGGAGATTTTTGACTATTGTATGAATTGTTATGTGTACATATTCTCTGACTATACCTTATACCAGCACTGCGTATAAGTGCGGTTGTCTTCCCTAGACTCAAGGAGCCAGAACCTAAAAATCAAACCTCTGTATTGAAGAACGGTTAACAGGCGAGTAAGCAAGCTTCTTATTAGCAATTTCAGGAGATCTAACTTTGCTCATCCAGAATAAATTTATCGTGCAACAAATTTGCCTGTGCCTAATAGAAAGTGATCTTTACGCCATTGACATTTGACTGTGGCAGTGTAAGACTATGTTACCATGGCAACATCAAAGATGTCTTACAATTTCAAACAGAGCATCAGCTTGTCAAAGACCGCAATGTTATCAGAGCTTCAGAAAGTGGAAACTGCATGTCTGTCCTCAATTTGAACTAACATAAAACATTTTACTAAGAACTTAGAAAAAAAAAAAAAAAAAAAAAATCAGAAAAAGACATGTAGGAATACTAGAATTGCCTGCCTGATTTAAAATATATATAGGTTGTAACCACGGGACAGCGGCGGTAAAGCAGCTTCTTGTGACAAACCTTCCTGCTCATAAAAGTGACACTATATTTACGTATATACTGCATTAACACTGGACTGCTGTGCCATGAGCTCACATTCATTGTTAACCCTATAAGGGTGAGGCCCTAGGTAGCGTAAACGTCGTGGAAAAAAACAGGGCATTTAACAGTCCCTGCAACGTGGATGGGATTCTAGGGAGATACTGGAAATTGCAGCATGTCAATTATACCTATGGAAATACCAGTGGTTTCCCAATAGTTATAATGGAACCCAAACATTTGCAGGAGAAACCTGTGCAGGCGTTCTGTGAAAGTACTGTAGGAAAAACCGCGATGCTTTGCCACTATGTTTTTTTCCCACAGTACTCTTTTACTTCAACCTGTTATGTGGAGCCTTAGCCTAAGGTTAGTTTGGGCATTCTTGTGTTTGGGCATTTTTAGTTCCAACTCTGCCTTCTAAAAATCTAAAAAAAAAATTATTTTTTGTCGACAAAGCCATATGAGGACATTATTGTAATGAGTTGTATTTTTAGTTGTTACCATTTGGTTACCATAATGTTTTGGTTAGGTTTTATTAACCTCATTGGGGAAGCGATGTAAAAAAAAAACCCATAGAAACACGTTGTTTTTATGGTGTTCACTCTTCATTAAAAATAACATGCCAACTTCTACTGGCTGGTCACCATGATTATGGAAATACCATATTTATATTGTTTTTCTTACGTTTTACCACTTTTACTGAATAAACACCATTTATCATAAACAAACAATTTACCTGAGACACTTCATTCTGAACTTTTTTTTCCTGATGGAGCTACATTATGTCAGGGCTCTTTTTATACTGGCCAATTAATAATTTTTTATTGATACTATTTTTTGGTATGCACAAGTTTTTGACCATTTTTTATTGCTTTTTTTGGGGAGGGAGGGAAAGTGACCAAAACACTTTCCGTATTGCAGTATATCATACTTTACTGCCTTTGTGTAGTAGGCCAAGGCAGCTAGGAAACTTCTGGGGATGGACTGTGATAATTAAGATAATGCACATTAAAACATATTACTGTATTACTATGTACTTTTTTATTTTACTTTTTGGAAAGAGGCACGTGGTTCTGTAATAGAGCATGTCTCTGGTCAAGTGACTAGGAAAATTTTCAGATTGTAAACAGGTAACAAGATCATGAAACGTTAACATATCGGTAATTTCTCTACGCAACATATGTTGTTCTGGGTCAAATTCCGTACTCTAGCACTGTAAGACAGGGGGAAGGTGCTGTTAATATTTGTGTAGGTGCCTGAGATTTTCATATTGCACCCTAAGGCTAGGTTCACATCTGTGTTGAAGTCTATGTAGGAGACTCCCCTGCAGATTCTGTATATAATCGATGGAAAGAAAAGTCCTGTACAAAGGACTTTTCTCTCCACCAGTTTCAGTATAAAACTGTGGGACATGGTAAAACTATCAGGACTGCGGGTAACCATTTTTTTTAGAAGACAAGCTCTCCGTCTTTCAGGTTCCCGTGTAGACCAAAACAATGAAGAGCCAAATACTACTGTGAATCTAGTGTGAAGCATGTTCAGACAGGCTGAAGCAACAAAATAATACATTACAGGGCAAGGTGGGAGCAGGGTTAAGAAGGTGGAACCACAAAGAGAAGGGAGATCATTTCAAGAAATTGAATGGAGGCACCAATGGTGAAACATAAAAAGGAGTCTCCTTTCTTGCCCACCTGAGAGTATCATTGGAACATTCCAAGCATCTAATACATATAATCTTAGAAGGGCTTTCTTGTTGAATATTCTTGTAATATATTGAACATTCTTGGCGCAATGACATATAGTGCACTACATGTGACAATGGCAGCCAAGTGCTGGTTACAAAGGTGACATTAGATAAATAACACATGCCACAGTTCTATGACTAAGAGCTTTGGTTAGAAAAATATAATAATGTACAACAGATCTTGGGTTTTAAAGTGAATATGTCACCAGAAAATGACCTATTTTTGAAACTAAGTTTTATGTTTAATATATATTTTAAGAATTTTTGATTTTTCTTTTTTATATTTTTCTTGTCTCTATCTATACTGTTAAAATTTACTACATCCCACAATTTACAATCACAAATCGTAATAATAGACTAACACGCAATTCTCTCAGAATTCTCTTTACCTTATTTACTTCACAGACAAGACAGGCTGTATTACAAAAGCTATCACTTTATGGATAAGATCACATAACAACTAGAGATGAGCGAACAGTAAAATATTCGATATTCGTTTCGAATAGCCCCTCAATATTCGACTATTCGAACGAATATCGAACCCCATTATAGTCTATTGGGAAAAAATGCTTGTTTCAGGGAATCCGACTCTTTGACACAGGAGAGTCACCAAGTCCACAATGACACCCCAGAAAATAATGCCAACACCCTGGAATGCAACTGGGACAGCAGGGGAAGCATGCCTGGGGGCATCTAACATACCCAAGTCACTGTATTATGTCGGGAGTGAGCTGACTTTTTCCCATAGGAATGCATTGACCAGCGTTGATTGGCCGAATGCCATACAGAGTACAGCATTCAGCCAATCAATGCTGGATCTGCCGGAGGCTCATCTGTGAGGAAGCAGAGTCTAAGATCAGACCAGAATGGAGACTGCTGTGGACTGATCTTGGACTCCGCCTCCTCAGGCAGAACCAGCGTTGATTGGCCGAATGCTGTACTCTGTATGGCATTCGGCCAATCAACGCTGGTCAATGCATTCCTATGCCGAGATGTAGCAGTGCTGGCTGTGCGCTCAGCTCGGCTACTCCGGAGATGCAGCCAAGCTGAGCGCATGGTCAGCACTGCTACACCAGAGAACCGCTGCTACACCGGAGAACCGCTGCAGGCGGAGTCTAAGATCAGTCCACAGCAGTCTCCATTCTGGTCCAATCTTAGACTCTGCCTGTTCACAGATGAGCCTCCAGCAGAACCAGCGTTGATTGGCTGAATGCTGTACTCTGTATGGCATTCGGCAAATCAACGCTGGTCAATGCATTCCTATGGGAAAAAGTCAGCTTGCGCATATCACAAGCTGACAGGGATTCCAACCAGATACAGCCCCAAAGAGCTGGGTGAGTAACATTCCCCCTAAATATAGGTAATCCCTAGCTAACCCTGCCTGTACATCTATCCCTGTCTCACAGTCACATAGTTCACAGTCTCAAATTAACCGAATGTTAAATCCACCATTCGTCTAAATTGGAGGTCACCTGATTTATCCAGCCAATTTTTTTTCCGATTTTTATTCGATGCCTCCGTTGTCGTAGTTCCTGTCTCACCTCCCCTGTGCAGTTATTGGTGCAAAAAAAGCGCCAGGGAAGGTGGGAGGGGATACGAATTTTTAGTGCATTTGCCTCGTGGTGTTCGATTAGAATCGAATACCTTGAACGGCCTGATATTCGATCGAATATCTATTCGATTGAACAGTGTTCGCTCATCTCTAATAACAACCATTGTCTTTATTATCTACTCCCCCTATTAAGAAGTATTTATATAAAATAAAGTTTTTTAATTCATCAAATATTTTTGGAATGATGGATTTCCTGTTTATTTATAGATTTACCTGTTCTTGTCGGTCCAGCAAGTATTCAAGGCATCATATTTGGTTTCAGATGTGCACCATGGAGGATCATACTGCTGTATGGGCGAGCTCAACATTTCTCATCTTATTTGTTTTAACAGCACATCAACTCTATGAGAAATGATCGATTGCTTCAGTTGAATGTTGAGGATGCAAACAACAGCAAAACAAGGAGAGGTTTGAGCACAATCACATGTATTAGTACTATGGGGGAAACTGCAGAATGTAAACCAAGAATATATTATTGCTACTTTTACTTTATTGTAGCTTTTTTCAGCTTTAATCTGATACATTTATACATCGTGATATTTCAAAACAAAAGCAATACACAACTACAGAAGAAATCAAGTTGAAGATGACTATAACTGCTTATTTATCCCTCAACTTTAAAAATAAACTTTGTCAGGAACTGTGATGTATGCAGGGGCGTAACTTGAGGGGGTGCAGAGGGTACAGTTGCACCAGGGCCCAGGAGCCTTAGGGGGCCTATAAGTACTGGCATCAGTATTGAGATTGCAGCTTCCATCTGGTCCATAAGCCAAGGAGACCAACAGATTACTCTAACCACACTAAGGTGGATTAATCTCCTTAGCACCCGTAAACATCACTATCAAGATTTTGCTGTAAGGATGAAGTAGGGGGCTCCAGACAAAAGATTGCATCGGGCCCACAAGACTTTAGTTACGCCACTGGTTGTATGTCAGGAATCTCTATAAAAATACACTGCTCAAAAAAATAAAGGGAACACTCAAATAGCACATTCTAGATCTGAATGAATGAAAAATTCTCATTGAATACTCTGTTCTGTACAAATTTGAATGTGATGACAACAAAATCACACAAAAATCATCAATGGAAATCAAATGTATTAACCAATGGAGGCCTGGATTTGGAGTCCCCCCCAAAATTAAAGTGGACAAACACACTACAGGCTGATCCAACTTTCATGTCTTGTCCTTAAAACATGTCAAAATGAGGCTCAGTAGTGTGTGTGGCCTCCACGTGCCTGTATGACCTCCCTACAATGCCTGGGCCTTCACTAATTAAAGACGAGTTGGACGCTGTGTACGGGGACTCTGCACCATCATGTATCACCATCAAATTTTGGGCAGCTGAATTTAAACATGGCCGTACCAGCTTGGCTGACGATGAACGCTCGGGACGGCCAAAAACTGCAACCATGAACAAAAACATTGCTCAAGTTCACCATATGGTGCTAGAGAGCCTCTGCTATCTCTCTAACCTTCATTCAACGGTTTAAATTCAGCTGCCCAAAATTTGATGGTGGTACATGATGGTGCAGAGTCCCCGAACACAGCGTCCAACTTGTCTTTAATTTGCGAAGGCATATTGCCTTTCATAAACAAATATCTAATGACAGCTCGATATTTGATTTTATCCATTTCCACAAAATCATCGACTCACTACAACGACTATCAAAGAAAAAATGCTGGTGCAAAATGGCTGAAATTTTTGAGTACATTCCAAGGCATGCGCCAACACATTCTCCAACTTTGGTTGACAAGTGTTGCCATCTACATGTAGAGGTCAGAAACTTTTCAGACTACCCTTGTAGATGCATAACTCATAACAATGAGTTATGCATAACAATGCCATATACAAAGGTCACAGAATAATGTACACATCCTATTTACATATCCTCTCTTCTCACCCTTCTACAGCACTTGTCTTTTCATTTTTTATGGGCAGACACATGCTCATTCCACATGACGTACTATGTGCAGCGCCGCACCTCCCATGAGGCGACCTGAAGCGACCGCTTCAGGTGGCGCTATGCCAGGGCCTCAGGGAGGGCGGCATTTTTGGTTACCTAAGCCAGTCCAGGACAAGCTGTCCTGGACTGGCTTAGCACCGAGCGGTGGTTTGGGGAGGCCACTGGAGCAGCGCCCCCTCCGCTCCCCGCCACGCCCCCTTTCTGTAGTTCGCCTCGGGCGGCGAAAGGGGCAGGTTCGCCCTTGACTATGTGATCAGGTAATTGCATTTGGAATGCATTGTACTCTGACTGTTGCTAACTCCACACAGATGTGTGAGCTCTCTACATTGCTCTAGCACATGTTCAGTAGGAGAGAGCAGAGAAACATGGATATGAAAGTGAAACCAGGCAGCACTTAGTAAGCATCCACAAAATAAGCCAGCGGAGGAGTGGACAAGTGTGTCTAGTAGGTTTGAACGATCGGGATCGGAAAAGATTGCAGTTGCGCTTGTGTTCCGTCCATAGGGGTCCTCATGCAGACTCTTACGGACGGAACACATTAGCGTATGCGAACCTGGCATAACACTTACCTGCACAGAAGTGCTGCCTCTGGTCTGGTCCCCCTGTTCTCGCTCCTCTTCTCGCTGCCCCCGCCTCCCAGGTTAGTGTTACAGACCTAGGAAGAAAGTGGAGTTTCTCGCTTAGGAGAGTGTGGGCGGGTACTAGGAAGGGAGCACTCACATCTCCCCGCCCTGTACCCACCCACACTCTCCTAAGCCAAAAGCCCCACCTTCTTCCTAGGTCTGTAATACTAACCTAGGAGGCGGGGGGCAGTGAGGCGAGAACAGGAGCGAGAACAGGAGAAAGAACTGCGGCAGTGCTTCTGTGCAGGTAAGTGGACACAAGGGATGACTAAGTAGCCAGAGGATTTTTTTTTTAAATCTGATCTTCGATTATTAAAAAAATCCCACTGACTTGCATTGGGATCGGAATTGGGATAGGGATCGGGTTCGAATGGAAAATGATTAGAAATCGGATTTTAAAAAAACATTCTGAAATCTCAAAATGGCTCAACCCGATCCAGCATCTCTCTGCTGCTGGTGGTGATTACTGTGACAACCAGATAGTAGTGCTTTATATCATGGGAAAATAAGCAAACATAGATTTTGATTTCTGCATTATTTTTTATAATGAAGATTTTGTGCATGTTAAAAACTTTTAAGCTAAGTCCCCATGTAGCGAGCCGCAGCCAAGAGCACTGTGGGAAAACCGCAACGGAAAAGTGGCCCCTGCAACCTCTATTATGCTCTACAGTTTCCCACCCAACCTATTATGCACCATAGTAGCCACCCTTAAACTATTATTATACTCTGGGGGCTTTTCAGACCACTGAGTATCATAACCAGAGACTCAGGGGAAGTGAAGAAACACAATAAACAGTGTTACTCACCTCTCCTGATCTGCTGTTACTCCTAGCACAGGCTTCGGGCCATTATGGTAATGTCCCAGATGTCACGTGGTCCACGTGATGTCTGGGACATTACAATATAGCATCGGATCCATGAGAGGTAACACTGTTTTTTATGTTTCTTCACCTCCCCTGGAGCTCCAATTATTATTATATAATGGAAGTTGTCATGGTTCACCGCCCCCTGCGTCCTATAGCAGAAGGGGAAGCAGAGGGCGGCGATGAACAGGCCCGGGGAGCTAGGTAAATAAGCTGCTAACTGCTGGGGTTATTCCAGCAGGTGACAGCCTATTAAACCAAGACAAAAAAGTATCTTTACTTACCTACTTTGCGATCCCTTGATGGAGCCCCGCACTACCGCTGCTGCCGCCTCCTTTTCATTCACCTACACAGACATCTGTGTCTCTGGGTCTCAGCGCAGCAGGCGTGGTGACGTCTTATCATTCCCACCTGTGCTGAGACACAAGGGTCTAAGCTAGCCCAGGATAGGGCCGCTCAGATCTGTTTTCAGAGAGGCCTGTCTTGGGCTAGCTTAGAAAAAAAAAGTAAAAAATAAAATAAAATGGTAAAATAGCAGCTTTCTCCAAAAGTGCCATCTGAGATGGCTACCTCACCTCGCCTCATTAGAGGTGCGGCCCTTCCAGTAGATGCTGGAAAATTCTACCAGGCTGCAAGATTTGCCTGTTTTTCCAGGAGTCTAGGAGATCACTCATTTTTACAGAGAGTCCCGGAAGTTTCAGGAGAATTGGCAAGTATGTTTTTGAGACATGTTTATTTTAATTGGAATATCCCATTAACTCGTTAAGAGCCATGGTAAACCTGGCTACATTTGTACAATATTCCACATAAATACACAAGCAATGTCTGAAGATCTGTTTATGAAGCAACTAGAAAAGCGACAGTATTTAAAAATGTAAACAGAGAATTTTCATGAATCTATGATGGGTTCTTTATTCCGGCATAAGGTCACATAAATGCTACCTTGAAAAGAAATGGTTGGCAGGTATTGGATGAGCAGCTTGACCTGTTTAGTTTGTACATTTTGTCATGCATTTTGATATCCCATATATTATTAGGTTTGTTTTTTCGGTGTGTTTTGAAACAGTCTTTTGTGTACTAAAATCAGCTTTATATTTCCCTATAGTAGTAACCTCTGCAACCTCAGCTCAGAAGACTTTTAATGAATCAACCACAATTTTTCTAGAAGACGCACATCATGACTTTAACCCAACGTTTTCTACTTTCTTGCATGACCTCTTGTTCCTACATCAATCTCTGCATGAAATACACACCTATTCGGTTGATACTCTGAGGTATAGATACACTTCTATCATTTTCACTACCTTTCCTCTTCAAAGCTATTCGTGCTTTAATAATTTATTATGTATTGTAGGCTTTGCATGATTTTACTAGCATTAAATTTCACTGCCTTTATATCTACTGATCTAGCTTTGGAAATATTTCTTAAAAAAATCATTTCATGTCTTTACAAATAAGTTTTCTAATAAATAGCCGTGTTCCAGAGGTAATTAGAGCGATAATGTGCTAAGATTTAGTTTCACTGACACTTGCTAGAAAGAAATAAAGCATGAAGCCAAATTCTTCCTCCTTGTGTTCTGCAGGTAAATATTATCAAAAATAATAGAATGATAATGTAAGTAGAGATGAGCGAGTAGTTAAATACTCGATATTTGATATTCATTTCGAGTAGCCCCTCAATATTCGACTACTCAAATCGAATATTGAATCCTATTATACTCTATGGGGGAAAAATGCTCGTTTCAGGGGTAGGCAACATTCGATCAAATTGAACTTACCAAGTCCACGAGTGAGGGTCAGGCTGGATTCTCCGAGAAGTCTTCTCCTTGCAGCGTTCCCGCGGCGTCTTCCGGATCTGAATTCACTCTGCCAGGCATCGGACCTGGGCAGAGCCGACTGCGCATGCCCGCACTACAAGAAAATGGCCGCTTACAGTCAAAGCGGCCATTTTCTTGTAGCGTGGGCATGCGCAGTCGGCTCTGCCCAGGCCCGATGCCTGGCAGAGTGAATTCAAAGGCAGAAGATGCCACGGGGATGCTGCGTGGAGAAGACTTCTAAAGGTAGGAGAAGAACCAGCGTTGATTGGCTGACTGTATAGCATTCGGCCAATCAACGCTGGCTCTGCATCGAATTTTTCCATTCGAATAGCGAGTGGTACTCGATCGAGTACGAGTATTTAGAATACCGTAGTATTCCATCGAATACCTACTCGATCGAATACTACTCGCTCATCTCTAAAGATAAGTAGAAATATGGTAGATCTTCGTTTGGCAGCTACGTACATGTTTTCATCAAGGGACTTGCCTAGAAAATAGGGGGTCTCATGACAATAACTAAATATAATACTAGAGAGTGTTATATGAAAAACAGAACCCGTGTCCTTTGTCAGGTTTGCACAGGATACTGGATAAAAGAAAAATGACTTACTGTACTTACTTGTTACAGAAGATACTGAAAGTGGTTTCCACCAGTGGCTGTGTCAAGCTGTGCCCTTGTTACCATATTGAGGAACACCTTCTGTTTGATATTTTAATCATTGCTGTTTCAGTTGGCAATGTCTGGGCATTATTTTATTAAATCCTACCCATCATGGAACTCTACATATGAAAGTTACACACTACATTAGGTGTGATTCACAACTATTTGCTCACTATACATTCTTCAATTCTGCATGAACTCTACACAAGGGTAAAAAACGATTACTCAGGCTTGTGATATCATATCTGTGCATAGAATTGCTCAAAGATCTCCATGATCATAGCTGTGTTCACATTTTCACTATAGTGTTGCACCAACTGTCCGTTTTTAGATAATGAATGTTTAGAGGTGTAAGGGTGGGTTCACATTTGCGCCTTGTGTCCACTTTAGCCAATCCGGCGGGTTTCCGTTTTCTGCCCCGAGAAACTGGACAGAGGACGGAAACCCGGAGGTCAGTTTACAAACCCATTCACTTGAATGGGTTTGCAAAGTGACCACCCGTGTGCGTTTTCTGCCTGTCCATGGCGAAACATTTTTTTTTTTAACCAGACACAAAGTCCTGCATGTCCGACTTTTTAAATCTGTTTTAAATAATCTTGATTGAGTATGTATTATGTTAGGGGGCATTCAAACGGAGTAACGCTGGGCGTGTATCACAGCCGTACACGCCGGCGTTACGGCAGACTGCCGAACACTTCCCATTCACTTCAATGGGAGCGCTCGTAACAGCGGCGTTTAAGAGTGCTCCCATTGAAGTGAATGGGAAGTGTTCGGCAGTCTGCCGTAACGCCGGCGTGTACGGCTGTGATACACACCCGGCATAACTCCGTGTGAATGTCCCCATAATATTAATATTTCAATTAAAGTTTAAATGCCTGTCACAAAAAAACCCTGCCTGATGGAAAATATCTGAAAACATATTTGAAATTAGTGCAGGGTCGGTTCCAGGTTTGTGTGGACCCTTGGTGGGTAGATTTTCAGTGGGCCCATTTGTTGTGCAATTTTTGCAGTGGTAGAATTTTGTCCAAAAATGTTGAAGCAAAAAAACACTCGAAATTGGGCGATTTTTTTGGCTGATGCAGACCTGCTAGAATGGACGAAATAGAACTGTATAGGTGTAATACAGAGGCAGTGTACAAGGGGTGCTCAATCAGTTATCTACCTCAACATGTTCTGTCAATGCTATGCTTCGTACACACTTGTGCCCCTGTCCAGTGTTTGCCATTCCACTGGGTTTCATCCTCAGCTCTGGCGAAACTGGACAGGGGATGGATACCCGGCAGTCAGCTTTAAAACCCACTCACTTGAATGGGTTTTTAAAGGTGACATATAACAGAGGTGACCTGGATTAGAAAAACATGTTTAGGTTCTTCAAGAAACAACACCACACCTGTCAATGTGTTGAGTTTGGCATAGCATCTCAATTCCATTGAAGTGAATGGGACCAATCTGCAATGCCAAAAAACAACATATAGGCTGGGCAGCACTCTTTTTTGAAGAATTCTGGTATGTTTTTTAATCCTGCACATCCCCTTTAAGCAAGTCAGTGCTTACTCTTAAAGACATCAGCCCACTCAGAGGTAACAAGAATTCAGTTGGGTAAAAACTCACCATTTATGACAGCAGTATTTATACACCTCATAGAGACTTCTTCTTTTTATGGTATAAATTTGTGCAATAGAACTACTCTATTTAATTAGACAGACTGAAAGATTAATGAATATAAATCTGGGAATCTGGGCCCATGATCCAGCAGCAGAAGGGAAGGGTTATTCCAATAAATTAGTGTAGCTCAGTGTGCTATTCTGGTTCTGTAGCTACCCTTCACCTCAAAGATGTAACGTCCACTTCTGGTTTGGAGTCTTACATTACAACCACTTAGAGTAATTGCAAGGCTGATAACGTAGTCAGGAGGAAGACAATGGTCGATACACAGGATGAGTATCAGTAATAGAGCAAAAGGCAAATACCATAGTCAGGAGGAAGCCAATGGTCGATACACAGGATGAACGTCAGTATTAGCAGCAAAGCAGGAGACACTAGCTAGAGCAGGCTGAGAGCAGGAAGTGCAAGGCTTGGGTTTACATAGGATTTCAATCAGGGAACAGAGTGAAGCTAACCAGAGAGACGGGAACTGAAACTTGAGGCAGCAGGAACTAGGTTTGAGATCAGCACAAGAGCTGTCCAAGAAGTGGAACAGCTCACTTGGAGAAGCTGCAACCTAGTACACTGAAATTCCTGTTTTCAAGTCCTGACAAAGTGCGCTTTATATTTCCTGTTTCAATTTTAAAGCAGTGGTCTATATATCTTCTCTCCTGTCCTCTTCAGTCCTAGTCTGGCCCATGCCAATGTTGAAAAGTGTAGGAAATTGCAAAGTGAATTGGTGCATTTCAAATACGTTTTGTCCATCACATCTCGTACGTCCTGTTACCCATGTTTTAACACAGTGGGCAGAGTAAGCTAAGGATGCCTCAGCCTATCAGATTTACTTTAACTGACATGAGAAATCACAAGACTTATTTCACAAACCTACCCCAGTCACTGATTTCAAATCTGGTGCATGGACCAGAGCCTCTTAATAAATCTGGTGTATGGGCCAGAGCCTCTTAATAAATCTGGTGTATGAACCAGAGCCTCTTAATAAATCTGGTGTATGGGCCAGAGCCTCTTAATAAATCTGGTGTATGGGCCAGAGCCTCTTAATAAATCTGGTGTATGAACCAGAGCCTCTTAATAAATCTGGTGTATGGGCCAGAGCCTCTTAATAAATCTGGTGTATGAACCAGAGCCTCTTAATAAATCTGGTGTATGAACCAGAGCCTCTTAATAAATCTGGTGTATGGGCCAGAGCCTCTTAATAAATCTGGTGTATGAACCAGAGCCTCTTAATAAATCTGGTGTATGGGCCAGAGCTCCTTAATAAATCTGGTGTATGGTTCAGAGCCCCTTAATAAATCTGGTGTATGGTTCAGAGCCCCTTAATAAATCTGGTGTATGGTTCAGAGCCCCTTAATAAATCTGGTGTATGGTTCAGAACCCCTTAATAAATCTGGTGTATGGTTCAGAACCCTTAATAAATCTGGTGTATGGTTCAGAGCCCCTTAATAAATATGGTGTATTGTTCAGAGCCCCTTAATAAATCTGGTGTATGGTTCAGAGCCCCTTAATAAATCTGGTGTATGGTTCAGAGCCCCTTAATAAATCTGGTGTATGGTTCAGAACCCCTTAATAAATCTGGTGTATGGTTCAGAGCCCCTTAATAAATCTGGTGTATGGTTCAGAACCCCTTAATAAATCTGATGTATGGTTCAGAGTCACTTAATAGATCTGGTGTTTGAGCCAGAGCCCCTTAATAAATATGGTGTAATCTGGCATACAAAATGCCAGTCTTAATTAATTCCCTCCATTGTATATAGTGATATATATGCATATATAACATTATACAGTATATCGTATCTTCTGAAAAGTTCTTAGATTTTGTACAAAGTGTAGAAAATACAAATCCCGCAAACAATTCTGTTTTTGATAAAAACAGGCTCTTTTCATAAAAGGTTTTGTGAAAATAAACACATTTATTTTTTCCCTCAAAGTTCTTAAATGATTGCTTTAGGGAATCCTGTGGCATAGTGCATTCACATCAGCATTCGCTGAAGATTACCATTTATGCCTACAGACAGGAAAGTATATCTGGGGTGATTGTCTCTTAGAACTGTTTTTGGAAGGATTTGTTTAAAAGCCGGTTTGATGGTTTACTGATAAACTGTTAATATAGCCTGCTTTTGCTAATTTTCTCTGGGGACAAATAGGACAAGACAAGAACAACCTGCTTTTTAAGCTGAGCAGGCACTGTACCCTTAGGCAAGAGAGGCAGTGAAGAAAACAAAGAATCTGGAAAATATGAAAGTTCTCTACAGAATGAAGGGAAATAGTTTTGTTTTTGTTGAGAAAACATACTGAACTGTATAAACCATCTGGAAATGGCTTAGCAATTTGTGTCACATGGTTAAATGTCTACTACCTATTTACAGCATTGGATGGTTATTATTGTAGGCATTATTTTCACTTTCTTTTGTAAAAAATAACCTATTTTTGTAGCATTTTTTATATCTATATATAGCTTAGATTTAAAGCTGCTTATTATACAAGCATTCCTGACCTCTACCATTTGGAAATTTTCTATCACAAGGCTAAGGGCCCACGTAATGGATATGTGGAAAATATAGTGGCCAAAAACTCTGCAGAATTTCTCCCCCTATTATACCTTTAGAGAAATTGTCAGAGTTTCTGTAGGTATAATTGACATGCACCAATTTTTCATTTTTCAATTTCAATTTTTTTTTTACAATTTTTACGCATTGCCATAGTGTTTTCATATAAGGGATTGTTTTGCCTGGCAAGTTGTACTTTTTGTTGGCATTCAAATATGTTGGATGTTTAAGACGTGAATAAACTGGGATTCAAGCATTTTAATATTTTCCCTGTTACAGCATTTACTATATAACATAAATATTTGCACATTTTTATTTTTACAAAGAACAGACATGATTAAAAAAAAAACCCTCCAAAAATGGGCCATATAAAATTGTTGCCACTTTTTCATAATTGTGGGTAAATAACTTTGTTTCAAGCATGTGATACTTGTTCAAACTCACCAGTGGCAAATAACAGGTGTGGGCAATATAAAAATCACACCTGAAACTAGATAAAAAGGAGACTCAGTGCCACACTAATCATGGAGAACAGAAAGAGGAGAATACAACTGTCTGAGAGCCGAAATTGTAATTGTAAATATATAAACAATCACTAGGTTACAAGCCCACCTCCAGAGATCTTGATGTTCCTTTGTCCACGGTGCGCAGTATAATCAAGAAGTTTACAATCCATGCCACTGTAGCTAATCTGCTTGGATATGGATGGAAGAGAAAAATTGATGAAAGGTTGTAAAGAAGGATAGTCTAGATGGTGGATACAAAGCCGCAATGATGTTCTAAAGAAATTCAAGCTGTCCTGCATCAGTGTTAGCGCAAACTATATGTCGACAGAGGAGACAGAGACATAAAAAGCTAGACTGCAGTTTGACAAAATCCTTCTTGGAAAACATCTTGTGGACAGATGAAACCAAGATAGAGCTTCTTGGTAAAGCACATCATTCTACTATTTACTGATAATGGAATGAGACCTACAAAGAATAAAACACAGTGCTAACAGTTACATATGGTGGATGCTCAAAGAAGTTTCAGGGTTGTTTTGCTGCATCTGGCACTGAGTGCCTTGCAACGGATCACAAAGATTAGCAAAGGTTCTTGAATTGAAATGTATGGCCCAGTGTCGGAAAGCTGGGTTTGTGTCCTAGGTCATGGACCTTCCAGCAGAACAATGACCCCAAACAGACTTCAAAAAGCACCCAGAGATGGATGGAAATAAAGCTCTGGAGAGTTTTGAAGTGGCCAGCAATGAGTCCAGAACTAAATTCCATTGAACACCTGTGGAGAGATCTTAAAACTTCTGTTAGGAGAAAGCACACTTCAAATATACTGTATGAGAGACCTGGAACAGTTTTCAGTAGAAGTGTGGTCCAGAATTCTAGTTGAGAGGTGTAAGAAGCTTGTTGATAGTTATAGTTATTTTTTATTTATTTTTTTTACAAAGGGTGTGCAACCAAATATTTTATGGTGCCAGTAATTTTGTCCAGCCCAATATTGGAGTTTAGTATGATATTATGTAAATTTTTGACTTTTTTTCTCTGTTTTTTGTGTTCTTCCGATCATAAAGAAAATAAACATGTGAATAACAAAACATGTGTAAATACAATAATTTTCTGGGAGAAATACTCCATTTTCTGGAAAGATTTTGGGGGTGCTAACACTTATGGCCATGACTATATGCCATTGGCAAGTTCAACATCAATTCTGCTATAAGTAGGTATAATCTTTTACAGCAATCTATAGTGCACATGCCGTTGGTTCCCATAATTTCATCATGAAAGAATCCCTAACAAAATAATTTTGCATCCCCTTCCTCCCACTGAAAAGATACATTAAAAACAACAGAATCACCTATTAAATGTATGACATAGGTACCAAAGTATATATTACATTTATGCACTGAATATTTTGTTTGCACCAAGCCAAGCAACACTGAACAAGGTGACGATAAACCCATGAGTCTTACCATTTAATGTAATATGGGGATAACGTCCATCCTTAGGGAGAGACCACCTTTTCAGGTGTGTGGAGACTTATACAGTCATAGTTGCTCCACTGCAAGGGAACATGGGAAGAATATGCAAATCTCCCAAGATGTAAACAGGGAGACAGTGCCTCTGTTATGCCTCTCTCTATGGGAAGCACCCTGAACATCATGCCCAATTTTCCCAGAAGTCTTTACTGTATAATGCAGGGTTATAACCAAATCAGTTTCACAGCTACGGACGGCACCATTTCTGTCTGGTTGGACTTCATCAGCGCAGCCTAGAGAGAACTGATTTGGAAGACGTGAGAGGCTGAGAGACCAGATTATGGGGATAACGTTCATCCTTAGGGAGAGACCACCTTCTCAGGTGTGTGGAGACTTATACAGCCATAGTTGCTCCACTGCAAGGGAACATGGGAAGAATATGCAAATCTGTCTCCCAAGATGTAAACAGGGAGACAGTGCCTCTGTTATGCCGCACCCTATGGGAAGCACCCTGAACATCATGCCCAATTTTCCCAGAAGTCTTTACTGCATAATGCGGGGTTATGCCAAAATCAATTTCTCAGCTACGGACAGCACCATTTCTGTCTGGTTGGACTTCATAAGCACAGCCTAGAGAGAATTGACTTGAAAATTCTGCCAGTGACCTTCCTTTTTTAGGACACCTCAATTAGGAAACACTGATGTGCACAAAATCTATAGATTGTTGTAAACTAGGTCTAAATTTTATAAATGGGACATAAGAATTCCCATCTCCTGCATTTATATAACTTTATATCTCGCTCAAACGTTATCAGTATGCATGGCTTCAATAATAACACCATCCATTGTGGAAATGATACCTCCACACTATGGCAATATTATTACACATAACATTGAGTGGAAACAGAACTCCATACAATTCACAAATAAAATTGGATATATCCAGTGCCCAAATTCTGACAAGATGTCTATATAATTCTACCGTGCATTGCCTGAGTATTATAGTCCTCAGCACAAGAAACAAATACAATTTGCTCAATGTATAGCAACAGCAGGTAGATCACAAATTCATTTATAAACCTGTGAACCAGGCAGATTGATTTGCTCTTCTCTGCTACCTAATGACTATAATACTAAACAACAAATATAAAGCTAGAGGTAATTACTGGTTGAATTTTCCAGCAGTTCCCCATATGCTTGTTGGAGTAGGAAATTCAGTTTGGAGATAAAAGTAGATCAAACAATTCTGTTTAGAAGGGTTAACACCTTTGTTTTTGTGCTTATGTGTTTCTTTTATATGCAATTAGTGAGCAATAAACCAATGGCTCATTTTAGGCAAAGTGTAGCCCTAGGCATAATTATAAGTAGGGCACCAAATACTGGAACTGTACTAAAAATAAAGATAAAGTAGATTAAAATGGTCACTTATTTTTCAGATAACTTAGTCTTATCTAATAGATCATGTGATTCTGAACCAAAATGGAAAGTTCTTTATTAAAAATCTTGTTTTCTGCATGAAAAACCTCTCTAAAATGAATGCCACGAGGTTCCTCCCTTCTTGATAATTTGTTGTTCACTCCCTGTTAGTAGGGAAGTTCCATCTTTAGCAACCATCAGTCTGAAAATGGGAACACAATGAGTGGAGGGGTGGTACACATTTCTTTTCGTAGTTTTCCACACAGTTTTCCCTGTCTGTCCACTACACAGTGAGCATTGTGGAGCTTCTTATACAGTAGCTCAGAGTCACTGTAAGTAGAGTCTACCTACCTCTACTTACTTCCAACTAACTACTTGATAATGATATAATAGTCATAGACACCAAGTAGCTTTCCTTAATGTGCTCAGAAAAACTGTTAGGAAACCGCATGATGGCTTACATAGCCACAAAACTAAGCACCCAGTAAATCCCTGCAGATATGTCACCTTTTGATTAAAACTTAGGTACCCTTTAAGTCAATTATAGGACAACAGCAATGGACATTAACCATGGTAGAGTAAAGGAAACATACAAAGCTCAAGGACCCTTGCAAGGACATGTGCTAATACACTGCAACAGCCAAGGATGGATGATTCCTTCCATGCCATTTAACCCTCTACATGTTGAATTCAGCAGTGATTGTGGCATGTAAATTGGTTATACACAGTCGATAACAGGGTGTCAGGGAGTTGCCATGGCTGCCAGAGGCTTGACCATAGTCTCTGCCTTTGTCATGTATGGAGGCCTATTAGGACTTGGCAGGGGTTGGATCTGATGGACTAAATATCAATTTAGTGCTGCCATGTATAATTCCCTGCAATACAGAAGAGTAATAAAAATGTTTAAAAAGAGGATAAAAATCACAACATATACTCTCAAATTTTCCATAACACATAGTTTTAGTATATTAAAAATAGAATAATAAGTAAACCAGCAATAAATTGGTATCACTTATTAAACTTGGATAGGTTATGGGGATAACGTCCTTCCTTAGGGAGAGACCACCTTTTCAGGTGTGTGGAGACTTATACAGCCATAGTTGCTCCACTGCAAGGGAACATGGGAAGAATATGCAAATCTGTCTCCTAAGATGTAAACAGGGAGACAGTGTCTCTGTTATGCTGCCCTCTATTGGGAAGCACCCTTAACATCATGCCCGACTTTCCCAGAAGTCTTTACTGCATAATGCGGGGTTATAACCAAAAAGGTGGTCTCTCCCTAAGGAGTGACATTATTCCCATAATCTGGTCTCTCAGCCGCTTACTTCTACCAAATCAATTGTCTCTAGGCTGTGCTGATGAAGTCCAAAGAGACAGAAACGGTGCCGTCCGTAGCTGAGAAATTGATTTGGTTATAACCCTACATTATGCAGTAAAGACTTCTGGGAAAGTCGGGCATGATGTTAAGGGTGCTTCCCAATAGAGGGCAGCATAACAGAGGCAAAACCTTTTTTTTTTTTTTAACCCGGACACAAAGTCGGACATGCAGGAATTTGTGTATGGTTTAAAAAAATGGTTTAGCATAAAACGCTCACCGGCGCTCACGGCCGGACACGGTCTGTCAGGTTTCCATCTTCTGTCTGCAGAAGACAGAAACCTGAGAACGGAGACTGGGACGCAGGTGTGAACCCAGCGTCAGGACCCC
Source organism: Leptodactylus fuscus (assembly GCF_031893055.1). Classification (NCBI taxonomy): domain Eukaryota; kingdom Metazoa; phylum Chordata; class Amphibia; order Anura; family Leptodactylidae; genus Leptodactylus; species Leptodactylus fuscus. The sequence goes on from NC_134265.1 coordinate 271,348,100, forward strand.
CACAAGGACCTGTAATAATATACAAGTGAGTATATGGAACCGTAGAAAATAATGGCTACTATTAGAATTACTGTTATAAACCCACAGAATATACAAATACCTGGCTAAGACAATAGATAAATGTAATTTTTACCTTACTGTACCACAATTTCTTGACTTCTTTTTTTCAGATAAAGGCATGCGGTGTTTATTATATCATGGAATAAGAAATACCTGCAGTATATCCATTGCCTACAAACTATTACTGTGGAGAAACCAAGATACTGAGGAGAAATATGTCACGCTGCAACCATAACTGTAAAGCCATTTGTAAAAAGTAAAAAAAAATGCTGCGTATTATTACCTGCTGAGCTCTAGTAGTGTGGAAACTTTTTATTGATTTCATAAAGTGAGGTTTGCTATGCCAGATGCTACATTGCCCTGTATATAGGCAAACACAGTGAGAAGTAAATATCTTCAAAGTGAAGGCAAGTAAATATATAACGTTTAACACCTTGGGATTGAATCCTTAGCAAAATTGGAGTATCTAAGTACAAGTGCAGATGCTGAGTCACTCCATCTGACAGTATTTGGCACTGATATCAAATATGAAGTTATTTATGAAGTATCTGAGAACTTAAATAGCAGAGATTGTTTAATAACTGTTCTTCTGATATTGATGGTATTAAGCTTCATACCAGATTTATATTTACACTTTAGCATATAAAGCAACCTGGACTCATTTTGTTATATTCCTAATCTTCCTATTTGTTAGAACACTGTGCAATATTGCACTCTTAGGGTGCATGCACACTACGTAACGCCGGGCGTGTATGAGAGCCGTACACGCCGGCGTTACAGCAGGGCTGCCGAACACTTCCCATTCACTTCAATGGGAGCGCTCGTAACAGCGGCGTTTACGAGCGCTCCCATTGAAGTGAATGGGAAGTGTTCGGCAGTCTGCTGTAATGCCGGCGTGTACGGCTCTCATACACGCCCGGCGTTACGTAGTGTGCATGCACCCTTAGATTGTCATATTTAGGGCCCCATAGAGACGGATAGAACTAAGGTAGGATTCACACTACAGTTGATGTCCGTTCAGAAGGTGTCCATTTAAAAAAAAAACAAAAAAGAAAAAAAAAACGGACAGGTATCATAACAATCATAAATGCACAGTAACTGATGGCTATCAGTTACTGTCCGTTATATTCCATTGCCCATAGACCTCAATGTTAAAAAAACAGACACTTATTGTCCATTTTTTTTCAAACGGACAGAAAAATCCTGCATGTAGGATATTTTGTTGTCCGAAGTAGAGATGAGCAAACACTATTCAAAACATCCATTTCGAATAGCACTCTCCCATAGAAATGAATGGAAGCGGTCGCTTAACCCCCCACATGCCGGCTACGTCCATTCATTTCTATGGGAACGTGCTATTCGAAACGGCTGTTTTGAATAGTGTCGCTCATCTCTAGTACTAAGAGAACAGTGTATATGTTTCTAGAATACACTGTATACTTTAGCACTTTTCTACTTTGGAAATGCTGTAGGGGCCCCCAGTTATATTTTTAGCACTCCATACTATCTAAGTGCTTACACATTTTTCATCTCTTCTCATCTTAGCTATATGCTATTTTTAATGGTATATTAATACAAGTTATATTTTAGTGTACTATTCTATTATTATTTTTGATTTGACATTCAAAGTGTTTTAGGTGAGACCTCCATGAATTCATAGAGCCCACTGTACACATACACCCAAAGGTTTTGTGTTATGTCCCAGAGATTTCACAATCTACCTTCTGCAAAACTCTAGGAATACTGATCCAAGTGGTGACCACCTCATCCCTTCCGCCACTTGTGAAACCTCTATAACTCATGGAGGCCTTTCCTGCCTATTCCATGCTGTGTTTATCACTTTAGTTTACTGATAATTAGAGATGAGCGAGTAGTATTCGATCGAGTAGGTATTCGATCGAATACTACGATGTTCGAAATACTCGTACTCGATCGAATACTACTCGCTATTCGAATGGAAAAATTTGATGCAGAACCAGCGTTGATTGGCCAAATGCTATACAGTCGGCCAAACAACGCTGGTTCTTCTCCTACCTTTTGAAGTCTTCTCCGCTCAGCGCCCCCGCGGCATCTTCCAGCTCTGAATTCACTCTGCCAGGCATCAGGCCTGGGCAGAGCCGACTGTGCATGCCTGCGCTACAAAAAAATGGCCTCCTTTGACTGTAAGCAGCAATTTTCTTGTAGTGCGGGCATGCGCAGTCGGCTCTGCCCAGGCCTGATGCCTGGCAGAGTGAATTCAGAGCCGGAAGATGCCGCGGGGACGCTTCATGGAGAAGACTTCTTCACTCGTGGACTTGGTAAGTTCAATTTGATCGAATGTTGCCTACCCCTGAAACGAGCATTTTTCCCCCATAGAGTATAATAGGATTCGATATTCGATTCGAGTAGTCGAATATTGCGGGGCTACTCGAAACAAATATCGAATATCGAACATTTTACTGTTCGCTCATCTCTACTGATAATCTATTTTTTTACAAGTTTCCTTAATATTGAGAGCATTTTACCCAGCCTTTCCCTCCACCAGTGGAAAAAATGTGAATGTCAACTTCGTCATCCACATTTAGTAAACTGTTACTTTGTTCTCTTGCTCTTGGGATTTCTGTCTCTGCTGATATTGATTGATGTATTGTTCCTTATTGCATTCTTCTTCTTTTTATCTTCTTTTTATGTCTAGTCTTAACTTTGATTTCTGTCTACCCTTACTGATTGTGTCTTTGATCACCATGACCATTTGCATATCTTGAGACAACTGCATGGAAGGTAGCTTGATCAAATGCCTGTCCTAAAGTGCTAAAGCATCTGAGTGAGTTTACTGACCTTCCCCACTATGCCATACTCCCATTTCCCAGTACTTCTCTGTTGTGTATCATTGAACATCGGTGACTCTCAGCTCCAACTTAAAGAGGACCTTTCACCACTTTTGGGCACATGCAGCGTTATATACTGCTGGAAAGCTGACAGTGCACTGAATTCAGCGCACTGTCGGCTTTCCCGATCTGTGCCCGGTGTACAGAGCTTACGGTGCCGGTACCGTAGTGCTCTATGGTCAGAAGGGCGTTTCTGACCATTAGCCAGGAACGTCCTTCTGCCTCGCGCCACCAATCGCGCTGTGCTGTGGAGCGGGGAGGAACTCCCCCCTCCCGCTCCTGATAATGCTCGTCTATGGACGAGCGCTGTGAGCAGAGGGAGGGGGAGGGGGCTGTGAGCTCTGTACACTGGGCACAGATCGGGAAAGCCGACAGTGCGCTGAATTCAGCGCACTGTCAGCTTTTCAGCAGTATATAACACTGCATGTGCCCAAAAGTGGTGAAAGGTCCTCTTTAAAGAGATATCTGACGCTCAGTAGAATTAAATTATGGGAAAATTATGCTCCTCAAGGAGACCTTCTTTGACTACTCAGAAGCATTAATTTTTGCTAGGAACCACTCCCAAGTAGTTTACTCAACTGCCCATACAAGAAAAATGCAGGAATACCAATGAATAACCATTAGAGATGAGAGAACAGTGTTCTATCGAACTCATGTTCGATCGGATATTAGGCTGTTCGGCATGTTCGAATCGAATCGAACACCGCGTGGTATAGTGCGCCATTACTCGATTCCCCTCCCACCTTCCCTGGCGCCTTTTTTGCTCCAATAACAGCGCAGGGTAGGTGGGACAGGAACTACGACACCGGTGAGGTTGAAAAAAGTAGGCAAAACCCATTGGCTGCCGAAAACATGTGACCTCTAATTTAAAAGAACAGCGACGCCCAGCTTCGCGTCATTCTGAGCTTGCAATTCACCGGGGACGGAGGTTTCCGTCCAGTTAGCTAGGGGTTAGATTCTGGGTAGGCAGGGACAGGCTAGGATAGGAAGGAGAAGACAACCAACAGCTCTTATAAGAGCTAAATTCCAGGGAGAAGCTTGTCAGTGTAACGTGGCACTGACGGGCTCAATCGCTGCAACCCAGCTTTCCCAGGATCCTGAATGGAATACACTGTCAGTGTATTCCCGTATACCCAATATATACCCCTGATACCCGTTCCAATGGTGTGCCCCCCCACCTTCACCCCAGAAATACCCTGCAAGTCCCCTAGCAATAGAATTGGGGCTATATACACCCACTATTTTTGCTACTGCCATATAGTGCCATTGTCTCACTGGGAATTCAAAGAATATATTGGGCTTACATATAACTTCAATTCCAGGGAGAAGCTTGTCAGTGTAACGTGGCACTGACGGGCTCAATCGCCGCAACCCAGCTTTCCCAGGATCCTGAATGGAATACACTGACAGTGTATTCCCGTATACCCGATATACACCCCCGATACCCGTTCCAACGGTGTGCCCCCCCCCCTTCACCCCAGAAATACACTGCAAGTCCCCTAGCAATAGAATTGGGGCTATATACACCCACTATTTTTGCTACTGCCATATAGTGCCATTGTCTGACTGGGAATTCAAAGAATATATTGGGGTTACGTGCACCCACAATTTTTGCTACTGGTATATAGTGCCATTGTCTGACTGGGAATTCAAAGAATATATTGGGGTTATAAATACCCTCATTTCTTGCTACTGGTATATAGTGCCATTGTCTGACTGGGAATTCAAAGAATATATTGGGGTTACAAATACCCTCATTTCTTGCTACTGCCATATAGTGCCAGTTTCTGACTGGTAATTCAAAGAATATATTGGGGTTATAAATACCCTCATTTCTTGCTACTGGTATATAGTGCCATTGTCTGACTGGGAATTCAAAGAATATATTGGGGTTACAAATACCCTCATTTCTTGCTACTGCCATATAGTGCCAGTTTCTGATTGGTAATTCAAAGAATATATTGGGGTTACGTGCACCCACAATTTTTGCTACTGGTATATAGTGCCATTGTCTGACTGGGAATTCAAAGAATATATTGGGGTTACAAATACCCTCATTTCTTGCTACTGCCATATAGTGCCAGTTTCTGACTGGTAATTCAAAGAATATATTGGGGTTATAAATACCCTCATTTCTTGCTACTGGTATATAGTGCCATTGTCTGACTGGGAATTCAAAGAATATATTGGGGTTACAAATACCCTCATTTCTTGCTACTGCCATATAGTGCCAGTTTCTGACTGGTAATTCAAAGAATATATTGGGGTTATAAATTCCCTCATTTCTTGCTACTGGTATATAGTGCCATTGTCTGACTGGGAATTCAAAGAATTTATTGGGGTTATAAATACCCTCATTTCTTGCTACTGGTATATAGTGCCATTGTCTGACTGGGAATTCAAAGAATATATTGGGGTTACAAATACCCTCATTTCTTGCTACTGCCATATAGTGCCAGTTTCTGACTGGTAATTCAAAGAATATATTGGGGTTACGTGCACCCACAATTTTTGCTACTGGTATATAGTGCCATTGTCTGACTGGGAATTCAAAGAATATATTGGGGTTATAAATACCCTCATTTCTTGCTACTGGTATATAGTGCCATTGTCTGACTGGGAATTCAAAGAATATATTGGGGTTATAAATACCCTCATTTCTTGCTACTGGTATATAGTGCCATTGTCTGACTGGGAATTCAAAGAATATATTGGGGTTACGTGCACCAACAATTTTTGCTACTGGTATATAGTGCCAATTTTTAACTGGGAATTCAAAATGCGCAAGGCTCCCGGAAAGGGACGTGGACGAGGCCGTGGGCGAGGTCGGGGGAATGGTTCTGGGGAGCAAGGTAGCAGTGAAGCCACAGGGCATCCCGTGCCTACTCCTGTGGGGCAGCAAGCATTGTGCCACTCCACAGTGCCAGGGTTGCTTGCCACATTAACTAAACTGCAGGGTACAAACCTTAGTAGGCCCGAGAACCAGGAACAGGTCTTGCAATGGCTGTCAGAGAACGCTTACAGCACATTGTCCAGCAGCCAGTCAGACTCTGCCTCCTCTCCTCCTATTACCCAACAGTCTTGTCCTCCTTCCTCCCAAAATTCCCAAGCTTCACAGAACAATAACCCCAACTGTCCCTGCTCCCCAGAGCTGTTCTCCGCTCCTTTCATTGTCCCTCAACCTGCCTCTCCACGTCACGATTCCACGAACCTAACAGAGGAGCATCTGTGTCCAGATGCTCAAACACTAGAGTCTCCTCCATCTCCGTTCGATTTGGTGGTGGATGACCAGCAACCCACCCTCATCGACGATGATGTGACGCAGTTGCCGTCAGGGCATCCAGTTGACCGGCGCATTGTGCGGGAGGAGGAGATGAGACAGGAGTTGGAAGAGGAAGTGGTGGATGATGAGGACACTGACCCGACCTGGACAGGGGGGATGTCAAGCGGGGAAAGTAGTGTGGATGTTGAGGCAGGTGCAGCACCAAAAAGGGTAGCTAGAGGCAGAGGCAGAGGTCAGAAGCTTAGGCGAAGCCAGGCCACACCCGGAATCTCCCAAGATGTTCCAGTTCGTACCCAGCCCCGAAAAACTCCCACCTCGAGGGCACGTTTCTCGAAGGTGTGGAGTTTTTTCAAGGAATGCGCAGAGGACAGATATAGTGTTGTCTGCACAATTTGCCTCTCGAAATTGATTAGGGGCTCTGAGAAGAGCAACCTGTCCACCACTTCAATGCGCCGTCATTTGGAATCCAAGCACTGGAATCAGTGGCAGGCAGCAACGGCAGGACAAAGGCCGCCTGCCGTTCACGCCACTGCCACTGCCTCTGCCACTGCCTCTGCCTCTGTCACTGCCACTGCTGACTGTGCTGGCGATGCACTCCAGAGGACGAGCCAGGACACCACTTCATCTGCCTCCGCCACTTTGTTGACTTCTCCCTCATCCTCCCCTGTTCCTGTCTTATCTCCTTCTCCTGCACCATCAAAGGCACCATCAGGCGCTTCTTTACAACAACCCACCATCTCTCAGACATTGGAGCGGCGGCAGAAATACACTGCTAACCACCCACACGCACAAGCCTTGAACGCCAACATCGCTAAACTGCTGGCCCAGGAGATGTTGGCGTTCCGGCTTGTTGAAACTCCCGCCTTCCTGGACCTGATGGCAACTGCGGCACCTCGCTATGCCGTCCCTAGCTGTCACTACTTCTCCCGGTGTGCCGTCCCCGCCTTGCACCAGCACGTGTCACTCAACATCAGGCGGGCCCTTAGTTCCGCGCTTTGCACAAAGGTCCACTTGACCAACGACGCGTGGACAAGTGCATGCGGACAGGGACGCTACATTTCACTGACGGCACACTGGGTGAATGTAGTTGAGGCTGGGACTGCTTCCCAAACTGGCCCGGTGTACCTCGTCTCCCCGCCTAACATTCCTGGCAGGGACACGAGAAGAACACCCCCCCTCCTCCTCCTCCTCTACCGCCTCCTCATCCGCCACCGCCTCCTCCTCCGCCACCGCCTCCTCCTCCGCTGTTAGATTGACCCCAGCTACGAGTTGGAAACGTTGCAGCACTGGCGTTGGTAGACGTCAGCAGGCTGTGCTGAAGCTGATCAGCTTGGGGGACAGACAGCACACTGCCTCCGAGGTGAGGGATGCCCTCCTCGATGAGACGGCAATATGATTTGAGCCGCTGCACCTGGGCCCAGGCATGGTCGTTTGTGATAACGGCCGGAACCTGGTAGCAGCTCTGGAGCTTGCCGGACTCCAACATGTTCCATGCCTGGCCCACGTCTTCAACCTAGTGGTGCAACGTTTCCTAAAGAGCTACCCCAATGTTCCAGAGCTACTGGTGAAAGTGCGGCGCATGTGCGCCCACTTTCGCAAGTCGACAGTAGCCGCTGCTAGCTTAAAATCTCTCCAGCAACGCCTGCATGTGCCACAACACCGGCTTTTGTGCGACGTCCCCACACGCTGGAACTCAACGTTTCAGATATTGAATAGAGTGGTTGAGCAGCAGAGACCTTTGATGGAATACCAGCTACAAAACCCTAGGGTGCCACAAAGTCAGCTGCCTCAGTTTCACATCCATGAGTGGCCATGGATGAGAGACCTTTGTGACATCCTACGGGTCTTTGAGGAGTCCACAAGGAGGGTGAGCTCTGAGGATGCGATGGTGAGCCTTACAATCCCGCTCTTGTGTGTTCTGAGAGAATCCCTGATTGACATCAGGGATAACTCAGATCACACAGAGGAGTTAGGGATAGCATCCGATCCGTCACAGCTGGAGAGTAGGTCCACACATCTGTCCGCTTCACTGCGTTTAATGGAGGAGGAGGAGGAGGAGGAGGAGGAGGAAGAAGAGTTGTCCGATGATGTGATGGTGATACAGGAGGCTTCCGGGCAACTTCGAATCGTCCCATTGTTGCAGCGCGGATGGGTAGACATGGAGGATGAGGAGGAAATGGAGATTGAACTTTCCGGTGGGGCCAGAGGAGTCATGCCAACTAACACTGTGGCAGACATGGCTGAGTTCATGTTGGGGTGCTTTACAACCGACAAGCGTATTGTCAAAATCATGGAGGACAACCAGTACTGGATCTTTGCTATCCTTGACCCCCGGTATAAAAACAACATCTCGTCTTTTATTCCGGTAGAGGGGAGGGCCAATCGCATCAATGCTTGCCACAGGCCATTGGTGCAGAATATGATGGAGATGTTTCCAGCATGTGACGTTGGCGGCAGGGAGGGCAGTTCCTCCAGTAGGCAACCAAGTTCTCACCGATCCACACAAACGAGGGGCACACTGTCTAAGGTCTGGGACACCTTGATGGCACCCCCTCGCCAAAGTGCCGCCACGGAGGGTCCTAGTGTCACCAGGCGTGAGAAGTATAGGCGCATGTTGCGGGAATACCTTTCCGACCACAGCCCTGTCCTCTCCGACCCCTCTGCGCCCTACACGTATTGGGTGTCGAAGTTGGACCTGTGGCTTGAACTTGCCCTATATGCCTTGGAGGTGCTGTCCTGTCCTGCCGCCAGCGTCCTATCTGAGAGGGTGTTCAGTGCAGCCGGTGGCATCATCACTGACAAGCGCACCCGTCTGTCAGCTGAGAGTGCCGACCGGCTCACTTTGATAAAAATGAACCACCACTGGATAGAGCCTTCATTTTTGTGCCCACCTGTGTAAAGCACCCCAACATGAAACTCCATGTCTGTACTCAACCTCTCCAATTCCTCCGCATCCTCATACTCACCCACCATAAGCGTTGCACAATTCTGCTAATACTAGGCTCCCTCCACCCTGATTTCCCCCAACTCTGCTGGTTAGAGGCTCCCTCCACCCTGATTTCCACCAACTCTGCTGGTTAGAGGCTCCCTCCACCCTGCTTTCCCACAACTCTGCTGGTTAGAGGCTCCCTCCACCCTGCTTTCCCACAACTCTGCTGGTTAGAGGCTCCCTCCACCCTGCTTTCCCACAACTCTGCTGGTTAGAGGCTCCCTCCACCCTGATTTCCACCAACTCTGCTGGTTAGAGGCTCACTCCACCATGAATTGGTCCAAACTGGGCTGTTTAGAGGCTCCCTCCACCATGAATTGGTCCAAACTGGGGTTTTTAGAGGCTCCCTCCACCATGAATTGGTCCAAACTGGGCTGTTTAGAGGCTCCCTCCACCATGAATTGGTCCAAACTGGGGTTTTTAGAGGCTCCCTTCACCATGAATTGGTCCAAACTAGGGTTTTTAGTGGCTCCCTCCACCATGAATTGGTCCAAACTGGGGTTTTTAGAGGCTCCCTCCACCATGAATTTGCCCAAACTGGGCTGTTTAGAGGCTCCCTCCACCATGAATTTGCCCAAACTGGGCTGTTTAGAGGCTCCCTCCACCATGAATTGGTCCAAACTGGGGTTTTTAGAGGCTCCCTCCACCATGAATTGGTCCAAACTGGGCTGGTTAGAGGCTCCCTCCACCATGAATTTGCCCAAACTGGGCTGTTTAGAGGCTCCCTCCATCATGAATTGGTCCAAACTGGGGTTTTTAGAGGCTCCCTCCACCATGAATTGGTCCAAACTGGGGTTTTTAGAGGCTCCCTCCACCATGAATTGGTCCAAACTGGGGTTTTTAGAGGCTCCCTCCACCATGAATTTGCCCAAACTGGGCTGTTTAGAGGCTCCCTCCACCATGAATTTGCCCAAACTGGGCTGTTTAGAGGCTCCCTCCACCATGAATTGGTCCAAACTGGGGTTTTTAGAGGCTCCCTCCACCATGAATTGGTCCAAACTGGGGGTTTTTAGAGGCTCTCTCCACCATGAATTTGCCCAAACTGGGCTGTTTAGAGGCTCCCTCCATCATGAATTGGTCCAAACTGGGGTTTTTAGAGGCTCCCTCCACCATGAATTGGTCCAAACTGGGGTTTTTAGAGGCTCCCTCCACCATGAATTTGCCCAAACTCTGCTGGTTAGAGGCTCAATCCACCCTGATTTTCAAAACAAATGTTGGTGCCAACCTCAACTTACTACAAGGGCCAAATTCACTGCTGGTGACAAGCTCTCCTCACTGCAAGTGCCAAATACACATGTTTCAAGGTGTTTTCCTACTGTCAGAGAGGTGGTATTGAGTGTGTAAAGTGTGTAGTTGTTAGGCTGTGATGTTGGGGTAATAGAGGGTCTTTGGTGTGTTAGATGCCCCCAGACATGCTTCCCCTGCTGTCCCAGTGTCATTCCAGAGGTGTTGGCATCATTTCCTGGGGTGTCATAGTGGACTTGGTGACCCTCCAGACACGGATTTGGGTTTCCCCCTTAACGAGTATCTGTTCCCCATAGACTATAATGGGGTTCGAAACCCGTTCGAACACACGAACATTGAGCGGCTGTTCGAATCGAATTTCGAACCTCGAACATTTTAGTGTTCGCTCATCTCTAATAACCATTCTATTTTTAGGAATTGACCCCCTAGGATGATTTTAGAATTACTATTAACCCCTTAGCGACCCTTGACGTAACTGTACGTCATGGGTCGCATGGGGATGTATGGAGCGAGCTCACACGCTGAGCTCGCTCCATACACGGCAGATGCCGGCTGTATAATACAGCCAGGACCTGCCACTAACAGCAGCGGTCGGTGCCCGAGCCGATCGCTGCTGTTAACCCTTTACACACTGCGGTCAAACGTGACCGCAGTGTGTAAACGGCGCCGGCGGCATGGGCGCCGCCATGTTTCGCCGATCGCCGCCCTCCTGAACGTCACAAGAGGGCGGTGATCGGTTGCTATGACAGCCGGAAGCCTATTGAAGGCTTCCAGGCTTGTCTCTGCACTAGATCTATTAGACGATGCCAGAGGCATCGTCTAATAGAAGTGCTGGGATTCTGCTATTCACTGCAGTACTGTAGTATTGCAGTGAATAGTATGAGCGATCAGACTCCCTAGGTTTCAAGGTACCTAAGGGGTCTGATCATAAATGTAACAGAAGAAAAAAAAAAGTTTTTAAAAGTATTAAAAAAATAAAAAAAATATAAAAGTTCAAATCACCCCCCTTTCCCTAGATCAGCTATAAAAGTAATTAAAGAACATTAAACATAAACATATTAGGTATCCCTGCGCTCCAAAATGTCCGAACTATTAGAATATTAAAACATTTATCCCGTACTGCGAACGGCGTAGCGGCAAAAAAAATAAAAACAGCCAAAAAGCGTTTTTTTCAACACTTTGCCTCTTATAAAAAATTGAATAAAAAGTGATCAAACCATCGGATCTTTCCCCAAATGGTATCAATAGAAACGTCATCTTGTCCCGCATAAAAAGACACCACAACCAGCTCCATACATGGAAATATGAAAAAGTTACAGGTGTTAGAACATGATGACACAAAATTTTTTTTCTATTTTGCAAAGTTTATCATTTTTTTAAAAGTATCAAAAAATTTCAAATACTATATAAATTTGGTATCACCGCGTTTGTACTGACACGTAGAACACAGGTAACATGTCATTTGTACCAAACAGTGAATGCTGTAAAAATTAAACCCATAAGAAAATGGCGCAAATGCATTTTTTCTCCAATTGCGCCTCATTCTGAATTTTTTTCCAGCTTCCCAGTACATTGCACAGCATATTGAATGGTGCCATTACAAAGTACAATTTGTCCCGCAAACAATAAGCTATCATGTGACTCTGTGAACTGAAAAATGAAAAAGTTATGGCTCTTGAAATGTGAGGAGGGAAAAACGAAAATGCGAAACCAAAAAATGGCCTGGTCCTTAAGGGGTTAAAGGATTATCTAGAGATTTCATCTATCCAAATTGACTAGAGTGACAGAAAATTCGCAGAGGTTTCCTCCGCGGACTTTCTGTTTCAGTTACACCTATAAGGAAACCACCGGTGTTTCCATAGGTATAATTGACATGCGGTGATACCTAAAACTGTTTTGGAAATCGTGGCATGTCCGCAAAGTGGGCATAGGATTCAGTAATTCAATAGAATCCCATCCTCTTTGCCCTGACTGTAAAACGCCGCAATTTAGTTAAATAAAAAAGTGCTATTTCAAGGAAGTCCATGCTCAGAATCCACAGTTTCCATACACAGATCAAATTTATATGGAAATTCAAATATATATATTTTTTTTATCTATGCTTGGAAAAAACAAAAATTGAAGAAGATGTGTCCTGGTCTGGGAAGCAAAATAAGTTTTTATAAAATTAGATATATTTCACATACAGGGCAACACAGTGACTCAGTGGTTAGCATTGCAGCACTGCTAAGGACAACATCTGCAAGGAATTTGTATGTTCTCCCTGTGTTTGCCTGGATTTCCTCCCATACTCTAAAGACATACTGATAGAGAAAAAAATGTAGATTGTGAGCCCTATATGGGACCCAATCTCCAAAAAAATAATGATTAGAGATGAGCGAACACTAAAATGTTCGAGGTTCGAAATCCGATTCGAACAGCCGCACACTGTTCGACTGTTCGAACCGGTTTCGGACCCCATTATATTCTATGGGGGGAAATGCTTGTTTCAGGGATAGGCAACATTCGATCAAATTCTACTTACCAAGTCCATGAGTGAGGGTTGGGCTGGATTCTTCTCCCTGCGCAGCGTCCCCGGGTCCTCTTCCGGCTCTGCATTCACTCTGCTTAGGCATCGGGCCTGGTCAGAGCCGACTGCGCATGCCCGCACGGGCCCGATGCCTAAGCAGAGTGAATGCAGAGCCGGAAGACGCCACGGGGAAGCTGCACAGGGAGAAGACTTCTAAAGGTAAGAGAAGAACCAGCGTTGATTGGCAATGTATAGCATTCTGCTAATCAACGCTGGTTCTGCATCGAATCTTAACTTCGAACAACTAGTAGTGTTCGATAGAGTACGAGTATTTCGAATACCGTAGTATTCAATCGAACACCTACTTGATCGAGTACTACTCGCTCATCTCTAATTATGCTATATTTCACATACAATGGTTGACTAGCAAGAAGAAGCTGAAGGCTTTTATATGATGTCATCGCTGCCTGTTTTACATTGCTATAAATTAATCCATAAATGAATTTGCTAAATAATTCAGATCAGCCTTCAGTCATGTAGAAGTGTTCATTCAAGGACTATTAATGTTTCCTTTCACTTTCATATGTCATAGCATTTTATATCTTTAAGATGTACATTATGTAGACCTTCCTGAAGACAGGTTGGAATTATATTCTTATCAATAGTAGTATTCTGGAGGAATAAACCAAACAGAATTGAGTCAACAGGGAGAATATTTCACTTTCATGGCATGTAAAAATCTTTATTCCCTCTTGATGGCTGCAATTTATCTTCCTTTGTCCAGATTTTTATAAGTGACCACAGTTACCCTGCACTTACTAAAGTTATAAACATTGCAAATGTAATTCACTGAGCAGACTTTAATTAATGACCTTTTCACAATCTCTCTACGGTGCGAGCGTTTTATTTACTATTGTCTTTCAACATAATAATAGCAAATGAATCTTCTCATACAATGTACAAGTGATGCTTCCACATTACAATTAGGAAATATAACCGTCGAGAAAAAAATAATAAAAAGGACTTTATTGCACACTATATAGAAATAACCTTTTTGTGCCAGGTAGACTTGGCTGTCCGCCTGTTCAACAGTAAAATCTCCGTAATAAGGAAGTTTTATAGAAAATACATGCTCAGTTTGTTTTCTATTACATATAATGAATAATTACAGTATGTTCTTACAAAAGGAAATGCATGGAAAACCTTCAGTGTTGGAGAAAAAAATATTATTGGATATATGACCTTGTCCTTGGAAAAGAATCATTATCAGAAACATATCATTGGCATGTTAACAAAATAATACAGACTAAAGATGTACGCAAGATATTGTTCATGGTCAGTGTTCAGGGTTATCCTTTAGATAATAAAATCTAGCTACAGTAGCAAGACTTTAGAATTGATTCAACTTAGATTTGCTTTGTCTTCTTTGTAGCTCAGTAAGAAAATAGGCTACTTTCTAAGCAAAAGATACCACTTGTAACCTGTAAAAACATATTGAGTTTAAGATAGCATATTTACTTTACTTTATATAAAACCAATGTATTCTGCAGCAATGAACAGAGATTTTCACGACTCACATATATTCTCTGTCCACAATTTGAATAACAGTCTATCTATCCAATCTCAATACTGATGCCAGTGCTTATGGGCCCCCTAAGGCTGCTGGGCCCGGTGCCAGTGTACCCTCTGCACCCCCTCAATTTACGCCCCTGTTTCTGTCCACAATTAGAATGTCATCCTACCTATCCAATCTCAGGCAGAGATGTAAAATGGGACAATTTCATAGGATGCTTTTAATCCATAGGATGGTTTTAATCCAAGACCCCAGTGATGAAACGTATCAGTGCTGGCCACTAGGCCAGGTTGTTTGTTAAAATTCTAACATACAAAACACTGTGCATGGTAAAGTATATGTAATAAATCTAAAACACCAACAGCAATATCATTAGATTAAAACACTAATTCATAAAGGCAACTACAAGGTGATTGCAAATAAAATTGGTTTCATAGCACCCAACGCTTTCATACCAAGACTAAGTAACTACTTGCCATTGTAACTATCCAATTGTTCTTTACTTAAGTCTTGGTACAGTATAAAGTGCAGGTAAGTATCTCCTTTCTTGCCAAGGATGATCACAGATTTATCAGGGATACCCACTAGAAATGAGCGAGTAGTTTCAATCGAATACCTCCCCTGCGCAGTCATTGGTGTAAAAAAATGCGCCAGGGAAGGTGGGAGGGGAATCAAATTTTACCATGTGGTATTTAACCAAAGGGAGGTAAAGGAAGGTATTCAATCAAATACTGCTATTCGATCTAATACTACTATTTGATTGAGTACTATTCGCTCATCTCTAATACTCACTAGATCACAATCTGGGGTCAGTATGCCATTTTATAACAATGGGTAGCTATTGGATCACCAATTGCTGAAACACAATGGATAACTATTTTGAATCCAGGGATGGCTATTAAAAGCGTTCACCCACAATGCTATCAATAATGGATATTAGCCCTAGTAATAGAATGAGTGGCACTGCAAAGGATGACTACTTGATCTGGATCTCTCTGTCCTGTAATAAGGGTATGCTGTGGATTTGCCCTTCTATCCTATATATTTGACATCCTCCTACATAATTGGAGATGATCTATCTACAATACCTGATGGACAAGCAGATGCTGGGGTATGGATATGTTGCTAGATGAATGACTTGACTATTTTAAGGAGCATGTTAGTAGTCCCACCTCCCCTGCAGAGTTATTGGTGCAAAAAATGTGCCAGGGAAGGTGGGAGGGGATACGAATTTGTACTGCGTTTTCCGCGTGGTATTCGATTGGAATCGAATATCTCGAATGGGCTGATATTCGATCAATACCTATTCAATCGAACGGCATTCGCTCATCTCTAGTTGTTAGCAGTAACAGATAGGCATGAACATAAAATGCCTTCTCTCCCAATCTCCACTACAACAATTAGTTTGGAAAGTGAAACACATTAGATACAGTAAAAATACTGACATCTTAAACTTGTCTTACAATTTTCACTGTTTTGGGGTGAAATGCGAAATCTTATAGTCACTTTCGTATATATTTACATTGTGCTGATTATTGGGAATTAGCATCTTTTAAAGGCTATTATCATTATAATTGAAGAGAAGAAGAATGTGCTATCGCTCCCTAGCACTGCTTACCACTGAAACTGTGAAAAGTTCTTACTGCCGTGATAAGTGGGTCTCGGTTAAACAACAAATCCCACCTCTGAATTACAATAAGTGATAAATTATTTCATTACTCGGGGTGAAGAGCCTTTCTTTCCTGTGTTTTTCAGCATTATTTACAGTAGAAGAAATTGATCTGATATTGATGTTTTAAGAGCGATAGTTGAGTTGATGCTTTCTAATTTAGATATTGAACGATATTAATGGTGATGTTGTGGCCACGGCCGTATACTGTAACGCTTTTGTATTTCTTTAATTGCATCATCTGTTCACCTGTATCAGTCATTAGAAG
This sequence comes from Leptodactylus fuscus, assembly GCF_031893055.1. Classification (NCBI taxonomy): domain Eukaryota; kingdom Metazoa; phylum Chordata; class Amphibia; order Anura; family Leptodactylidae; genus Leptodactylus; species Leptodactylus fuscus. Next base: position 271,364,563 of record NC_134265.1, read on the forward strand.
CTGAATTAGATCTCTGTGTGTTCCAGTGTTTTCTACATCATCATCCTCAATGCAGTTCCCATAAATAACTTCATCCATCACAAAGAACAATAGGCAAGACAACAGGCGATTTTTCTCTATTGAACTACTTTTCTATTTGGAGTAGTAACAGAAATCATGTCTTTCAGTAAGCAATTAAAAGGCCCAGTTCGACCATTAATATCAACCTTTGAGGGATTATATTACTAAAATTTTCTAATATTGTGTTTGAAGGTGTGAACTTAGACCAAGCAGTATAACATTATATTTGGTGTCTTAGTATATGCCAACATTTTTCTTCCTTTTCTTTCTAATAACTCCGTTCCAGAATCATGCCAGAATTATGGTGTAGTGCATTAAATATTTCCAGATACTTTGAGGAGATAGTACAGCAGAGCGATTGGATCGAGTTATCCTCATATTTATATTTACAATTACAACATACCTCTATCTATCTATCTATCTATCTATCTATCTATCTATCTATCTATCATCTATCTATCTCTATATCTATCATCTATCTATCTATCTATCTATCTATCTATCTATCTATCTAGAGGACGGACTGTTAGCAGATACTCCTGTATAACTCCCTGATTCTGCCATCCAGGGAGACGCAGAAGTCTATATCTCAAATAAATTTAGGTCAACTGGCATGTTAACTGGCCAGTATGCATGCGTGGGGCAGGGTGTTTGGTATTGTCCTATCAGACTTTTATTGGTCTTAACTGACACCCTCAGGATGCTGATTGGCCAATGCTATCCTGTGATTATTTATCATTAAAATGTGAGGAACTCACATCGTCAATGACAGCATGTGAGTGAATTTGATATATGATACTATTATACCTTTCACCAATGTTTTATGGATTAAGCAAATACCTTTCTGCGGTAAAATGGTTGTTTATACTGATATACACATTATAGGGTGAGTAGTGCTGGTAATGTATATGTCAGAATCCTGGTGTATTTTGCTAATCCGTCTCCAGTGGCCACTGTTTCTCTCACTCTGAACTTGCACTTGCACTTCCACTCCTCACCACTAGTGGCTGCTGTGTTTATCCTAGGAATTGCCTTTAACAAAGATGACCAATCTGTGCCAATGTGAAGCCATCTTGTTTTCTGTTTGGGCCTATTTACACCCATGAGGCTGTTCAGCCTTTGCTCAAGTATTGTGACTCGTTCCTCAGAACTGTTTTTTAGAGATGAGCGAACACTAAAATGTCCAAGGTTCGAAATCCGATTCAAACAGCCGCACACTGTTCGACTGTTCAAACGGATTTCGAACCCCATTATAGTCTATGGAAGGAAATGCTCGTTTCAGGGGTAGGCAAAATTCGATAAAATCATACTTACCAAGTCCATGAGTGACGGTCAGGCTGGATTCTGCTTGAAGTCTTCTCCCGGCGCAGGGTCCCCGCGTCTTCTTCCGGGTGGAATTCACTCTGCCTAGGCATCCGGCCTAGGCAGAGCTGACTGCGCATGCGCGGGAATGCACACGCATGCACAGTCGGCTCTGCCCAGGCCCGATGCCTGAGCAGAGCCGACTGCGCATGCGCGTGTATGCACGTGCATGCCCGCACATGCGCAGTCGGCTCTGCCTAGGTCGGATGCCTAGGCAGAGTGAATTCCACCTGGAAGACGCCGCGGGGACGCAGCGCGGAGAAGACTTCTAAAGGTAAGAGAAGAACCAGCATTGATTGGCAGAATGTATAGCATTCTGCCAATCAACGCTGGTTCTGCATCAAACCTTAAACTTCGAACAGCTAGTAGTGTTCGATCAAGTACGAGTATTTCGAATACCGTAGTATTCGATCGAACACCTACTCGATTGAACACTACTCGCTCATCTCTACTGTTTTACCCAGACTGTTCTACTCTTCAATAAATTATTACCTTGCAATCCACACTTCAAGCAGCGGCCAACTACAACTTTACTATTCCTAACTTCCTAACTGCGCCTGGCTTGTTCCATCTTCCACCAGATTCCAGCCATGTCTACCAGAATCATAACAGTATATTTTTCACTTGACTGCATATAACCTTTTTGTCACATGATGAGCAAACTGTGATATTAAGGACTGAATGTCTTAAAAGAACATCAGTATGTCCGTACAGTCTGATGAAGGAGCAGTGGCTCCAAAATTCGTTACTGTCTGTTTTTTATTTTTATTTTTTGTAACTAATGAATGACTTCCTAGATGTCTGTTTACAACTAGTCTGTTGATCTGGATGAACACAGCTATAACAGTGCCTGGAGGGAGTACAAATGTATTTGGTCTATTATTTTATGCAAATCTACATCATCCATTTCTGTGCAATTTCATAATTTGTTTCTTCAAGTTTACAATTTCTCACTTCATTTTTTAGCAAATTACCAAATTTTTTATTCCAGAAAACTATTGTGCAAGGCATAAAAAAATCTACCGAAAAGAGTCACCCAATGTTGTTGTACTCCAAAGATTTGCACCAAATTGGCCTCTGTTCCGCTTCTCCTCCTTTCACTTGCAGTGCAATGTAATGCATTGCCTTGGTGTAAGAATATAAGAAAATCATGACACTATTTTTTTCTAAAGCAAAATCTCCCAAAGGGTTATCTCTGCATTTCTTTAGAAATTTTAATAAATGTATTATCTTGATTCATTTATTAAAAAACACCCTCTGGAGATTGATCAATAAAATGTTGCTCATTGAATCCTTTAATTCACTGCTAAACTGCAGTAATCACATTGAACCATTTACAGCTTCAGGGTGTTATCTACAGTTTAGCATTCTGTGTTATAAAATATCTGCAAGCTTTAGTGTATGAAAACACAATTCCAATCCTTGCTGCAAGGCAGAAAAAAAGATGACGCGTTTCTTAGCAGGTACTGATTTACTTTATGGGAAAAATATGAAATGATGTTGTAGACTTAAAGATGTTTTGAAAATTCTGCAAAGCATCTCCAATCTGAGGAAGATACGCTGATTCTCATTCAAGTGAATTGTGCCAAATGTTTTTTTTTTTTCTTATCCCCATTTTCACAGTGCTTTGAAGCACCATCACAGTCTGCGCCAGCCTGACAGTCTCTTGCCTGCGAGGCAGATTCTTAGATCAGAATCTCTTCTTTCCTTCTGGCTAATTAGCCGCTGATTTTAATAGCTGAATCATCTTCATAAGATACGACACAAACTTGTTTAAAGCCAATATGATTGAGATTATTCTACAGCAGAAATCATATATATATATATATATATATATATATATATATATATATATATATATATATATAATCTCCAATCCGCAATATAATACATAGTCCCAGCTCCTCGCATTTCTCTTGACTGTAGATGGCAATGCATGCCTTCTTTTAATTTGCAGCTAGAATGAATTTTCTCTGCTACTATTTTATTTTTGAAGCTGTGTAATGTTGGCATGCTCCTCTTTTTTTTTTAAGAATAATATACTGCTTTTTTTTCAAAGTCAATTAACACTTAGGGCAAATGAGATGTGGAGAGGTAAAGGTCAATTACTTTAGGTCTGCTTCTAAACCTTTACGATTTGCACAGAATCCAGCTAGGAATTGGAGATCTTTAGTAAAAGAGTCTGAACAATAATTAGTTCATTCCTTGTCACTGCAACTAGAAAAAGGAATTTAAACAGGTTGTATAGTTATATGGCAACCACTCTTATCTAGAGTCATTCACGACATTGATATATACGTGTACTGCTTGATAAGATGTGCATCATTTATTATGGAATGTGGTAACTTGTGACATCATATTGGCATACTTCCAAGGCATCTCAAGCATTGATGATACTTTGATAAGAAATAAACAGAGTCAAATGATAGATTTATTATACAGTGTATGTGTTGGTTGACTTTCCAGCATGTAAAAGAAATGATTTTAACAATAAAGAATATATTAAGAAATTACTTTATCCATTGCTCTGCTTAGTATTACATTATAGTCGGAAAGACTAAATTACAAAAGTTTAGTGCAAACGATGAGATAAGATAAGATAATGCTTTAATACTCCCACCATGGGGAAATTCAGTGTGTCACAGCAGCATGGAGATTACAGTAATATATTTCAAGAAAGAACACACAGAGTACAAAGCTCAGAATAACAGATATAAAAAAGATACTAGGAGTCATAGCAACTCAGAAGAAAAAGAAAGACTTCAGGATCATTTAGTTCTCTGTGCGGAATGATCCTCGCTTAGCCTGATGTTGATTTTACAGCCTGAACGTGGTTGGGTGGAAGGATCTCTGATAGCGCTTCTTCTCACACTTGGGGTGAAGCAGTTGGTCACTGACAGTACTACCCAGTGCTATCACTCCTCCGGCAAACCAGCATTGATTGGACAAATGCTGTACTCTGTATGGCATTCGGCCAATCAACGCTGGCCAATGAATTCCTATGCCAAGATGTAGCAGTGCTGGCCGTGTGCTCAGCTCGTCTACTCTGGAGATGCAGCAGAGCTGAGCACACAGCCAGCACTGCTACACCGCTGCTACACAGCTGCTACACTGGAGAACTGCTGAACCCTGCTGCACACTCAGCTCTGTTGCATCAGAGATGCGCTGAACCCTGCTGCACACTCAGCTCTGCTGCATCAGAGATGCGCTGAACCCTGCTGCACACTCAGCTCTGCTGCACCAGAGATGTAGCATAGCTGGGTGTACTCTGAACCCTGCTGCACACTCAGCTCTGCTGCATCAGAGATGCGCTGAACCCTGCTGCACACTCATCTCTGCTGCATCAGAGATGTAGCAGAGCTGAATATGTGCTGAACCCTGGGTTCAGCGCATCTCTGATGCAGCAGAGCTGAATGTGCAGCAAGGTTCAGCGGTTCTCTAGTGTAGCAGTGGTTCTCCGGTGTAGCAGTGCTGGCCGTGCGCTCAGTAGACGAGCTGAGCGCACAGCCAGCACTGCTACATCTCGGCATAGGAATGCATTGACCAGCGTTGATTGGCTGAATGTCATACAGAGTACAGCATTCGTCCAATCACCGCTGATTCTGCCGAAGAAGGCGGAGTCTAAGATCGGTCCACAGCAGTCTCCATTCTGGTCCGATCTTAGATCCACCTCCTCACAGACAAGCCTACGCCAGAACCAGCATTGATTGGCCGAATGCTGTACTCTGTATGGCATTCGGCCAATCAACGCTGGTCAATGCATTCCTATGGGAAAAAGTCAGTCCGCGCAGATCACAAGCTGACAGGGATCCCGACTTAATACTGTGACTTGGGCTTGTTAGATGCCCCCAGACATGCTTCCCCTGCTGTCCCAGTTGCATTACAGGGTTTTGGCATCATTTCCTCGGGTGTCATAGTGGACTTGGTGACTGTCCTGAGTCAGAAAATGGGATCTCCTGAAACAAGCATTTTTTTCCCCATAGACTATAATGGGGTTCGATATTCGTTTGAATAGTCGAATATTGAGGGACTATTCGAAACGAATATCGAATATCGAACATTTTACTGTTCGCTCATCTCTACTAACTACTTAACTATATAATATAAAACTCTGCTACATGTCACTTTGTGTCTTCTGCTATATAATATAACTCTGCTACCTGTGGCCTCTAGACTTCTGCAATTTGTGTTCAATAGTCTTGCCCTTGTTTCCTGTTTACTTGCCTTCTGTTTTTAGTCTGTGTGCTTTGCCCTGTTTTTACCACATTTTTTTTTTTTTTTTTTTTTTTTAATGTAGATTGTAAGCTGCATATAGGGATCACGATGTGCATTTTTTCCCTTTCAGAATGTCTTTGCAGAATGAAGGGAAATCCACACAAACACGGGGAGAACATACAAACTCCTTGCTGGTTGGATTCGAACCCAGGACTCCAGCGCTCCAAGGCTGTGTTGCCTCCTTGTTTTGATATAGTTTTTGTGGTGCTTTGCGCCATTCTCCTGGACCGCCTCAGGAGATATCGACCTGGTGGTCTCCACACAGTGAACACCAGATTCCCATATGAATGTTAGCGAGTGAAGCTATCAGGATCAAACACATCATGTCTACATCAGGATTCATACATTGGTAGCATATTCCTGCTAAGGATATTTCTCCACTCCTTGAACGCAATCGTAACATTTTGGGTGGGTTTACATTTTTTGGCTGCAGGTCCATTTGGAAACATCTGCCACAGTTTTTGGAACCAATATCGATTGGTTTCTGATTTCAGAGGCTCCATTTAATTCAATAATGAAAATTTGTAGCAAACCTGTCCTGAATCCATAGCAATAATGAGCACGCAGGAAACATATTCCATGCCCATTGGATGCAGAATGTGAATGGATTTAGTTCTGAATCAGGTGTAGAATCCCCTCATAAATGCTCATGTAATTCTAATTTTATGATCATCACAGCTTCTCCATGTAGAATATAGTTTTGTCAAAGTACATTGCGAAAGAAATAAATGTGCACAAACTGCACAGTATGCAATAGATACGGTACGTGAAATATCAGCTAACCCACCAGCTTTACCCACTATTAATGTATAGAAGAAACCAGAAAAATGATGCTGTGCAGGATACCATGTTACTAACAAAAACACATAAATTGAAGCACAGTACTGATAGCATGTTTTAAAGAAAATGTTTTATTAGGCTTTATCATTGAAGTTGCCTATATTGAAAACCATGGCTTTTATCACATTATCTAATTAGCAAACTCCTACAGTACATTGGCTTTTTATGCATAAAATCTAAAACTTAACATTCGATGTGAATCCCTAAAAACAAGACAGACGACATATCAGATATTGCCAAGTACACAGATAATTATACACTTTGAGAGTCAGTCAACCATTTCCACATACGCATACCTAAGGTACAGCTGAAGTTCCAAAAAGGTAAATATTGGTCAGATCTTACGCAAACCACAGTTGTATGGATGCGATGGTGAACAGAGTATGGGGTCCTGGACAGTCCCTGATCTTACCCTAGGGTGCTGTCCCTCAGTGTTCCACAGTTACTCTCGCCCTGACAAGAACAGACCCAATCTAAACCCTCAATCAAAAAAAGTGATCCCTATTATTTCCCTATAGTTTCATCACATACCTGGACTCTTGAGTTGTTCCTGCATCACCAACAGCACCATACTTGACTGTGTCCATCCCTGGAGTGGGATTGGAGTGTGTGAGGAGAGTCCTCGGCCTAGCAGGTGGCACAGCCAGTGTCACTACTACTCCTGTCCTCCGGTCTCCTCCACTGGGTTGCGGCACATGTAAATTTAGTTTCAGCAAATACCTGTTGTGAAGATTGTTAGGCTGGAGTGTGAACAGATACGCGGTGTGTGTCCTGAGTGTATGAACTGTATGCAGATGTGTACAATGTGCGCACTGACTATATACAGGTGTATGTAGTGTTTGCAGGTGGAGATTGCATGTATGTAGATGTGCAGTAAGGGCTAGTTCACACGTGGGCAAACGGGAGGTTTTTGACAGCGGAATTCGCTTCAAAAACCTCTCCTTTAACATGGTGGTCTATGTAGACCACTAGCTTTTTTTTTCCTCCTAGCGTTTTCCGCCTGAAGAAGCGACATGACCTTTCTTCAGGCGGAAAACGCCTGAAGAATTGCATAGAAGTGAATGGGAGGCGAAAACCGCTCGGTAAAAAACCGCGCGGTTTTTTACACACAAAACCGCACGTTTTTTTGCAAAAAACCGCGCGGTTTTCGCCTGCAGTTTCTATAGCACATATAGGAAAAAAAAACCCTAGCGAAAACCGCTAGCGAAAACCGCGTCAAAAACCTCGTCAAAAACCGCGTGGAATGCAAAAAACAGCGTCAAAAAAACTCCTCGAGGTTTTTTACCTCGCACAAATAAGCTAGGCGGTTTTCACGTGTGAACTGACCCTAAGTCACATTATGTCTCCCTTGTCTAAAGCCTTGACTGGATACATGAATTGAATGTTGCCAGTGTGACATGAATTAATATTTATTCCACAGATATTAGGCAAAGTATGAAGTGTAGATACATTTTGTAATTTTTCATTGGATGGTCAAATGTGATGACAGATTTAATTATAGAAGAACTTCTCTAACAGTTCTAATAAAATATATCCGTGATAACATTATGTTTGTTTGTTATGAAAATATTATCAGTTTTATGTTATGATTATCATTATTATATTACTAGCTGGTACCCACGACTCCGTCTGCGGTGATTGTAGAAGTGGGTAAATACAGGCGCGGGTAAGGTTTTAGTACTGTGTATAAGGTATGGGATATGAAATGTAACTTTGTATCTTGTTTTTGCTCTAATTCAGAGAATACATGAGACTTTTGTGTTGAAGTTAATTTGTATTTCAGCCGCTATACGGTGTTGGTATAAACTGTACATAGTGTCTTTGGGACAGAGGTATTTGAAGTTAATATACTTCGATATACGACATTGTATGCTTTGTTATTTTCTGCCAGTAGTGTGTTGACATTTTTTTGTTTTTAAAAGTTGCCATATTCTGACAGCAGTCACTTTGTTATTTGTCTGTGTCGGCAGATGTCTTTTTTTGCGTGGCCGGGTGTAGTTTTTAGTTGTGGCATTTTCGGGAAATGCTATTGGTTTGATCACTTTTGATTGATATTTGTATGATAATGAAAATAGTGAAAAAACAGCGGTTTTGGACTTTTCAGTATGTTTGCCGCTACGGCGTTAAGCGTCCAGGCAAAATATTTGTATAGCTTTGTAGAGCGGGCGATTTCGGACACAGAGATACCTAGCATGTATGTGTTTCACAGTATTTAACTACTTTTATATGTGTTCTAGGGAAAGGGGGGAGGATTTGAATTTGTAATACTTTTTATTTTTTATTTTATTTTTTTCCCTTTTTTTGTTTTTGTTTTTGCATTTATTAGACCGCCTAGCGGTATTGACATGGGTGGGCGGTGTCGCGGATTGTCAGAGCGGTGGGGGTTGGCAAACATGGCTGCTCCGGAGCGTTAAAGAGAGCCTCCTGGAGTATCGTTAAGGTGAGGGGCAAAGTGGTAAAGTACACTCACCGGCCACTTTATTAGGTACACCTGTCCAACTGCTCGTTAACACTTAATTTCTAATCAGCCAATCACATGGCGGCAACTCAGTGCATTTAGGCATGTAGACATGGTCAAGACAATCTCCTGCAGTTCAAACCGAGCATCAGTATGGGGAAGAAAGGTGATTTGAGTGCCTTTGAACGTGGCATGGTTGTTGGTGCCAGAAGGGCTGGTCTGAGTATTTCAGAAACTGCTGATCTACTGGGATTTTCACACACAACCATCTCTAGGGTTTACAGAGAATGGTATGAAAAAGAAAAAACATCCAGTGAGCGGCAGTTCTGTGGGCGGAAATGCGTTGTTGATGCCAGAGGTCAGAGGAGAATGGCCAGACTGGTTCGAGCTGATAGAAAGGCAACAGTGACTCAAATAGCCACCCGTTACAACCAAGGTAGCCAGAAGAGCATCTCTGAACGCACAGTATGTCGAACTTTGAGGCAGATGGGCTACAGCAGCAGAAGACCACACCGGGTGCCACTCCTTTCAGCTAAGAACAGGAAACTGAGGCTACAATTTGCACAAGCTCATCGAAATTGGACAATTGAAGATTGGAAAAACGTTGCCTGGCCTGATGAGTCTCGATTTCTGCTGCGACATTTGGATGGTAGGGTCAGAATTTGGCGTCAACAACATGAAAGCATGGATCCATCCTACCTTGTATCAACGGTTCAGGCTGGTAGTGGTGGTGTCATGGTGTGGGGAATATTTTCTTGGCACTCTTTGGGCCCCTTGGTACCAATTGAGCATCGTTGCAACGCCAAAGCCTACCTGAGTATTGTTGCTGACCATGTCCATCCCTTTATGACCACAATGTACCCAACATCTGATGGCTACTTTCAGCAGGATAATGCGCCATGTCATAAAGCTGGAATCATCTCAGACTGGTTTCTTGAACATGACAATGAGTTCACTGTACTCCAATGGCCTCCACAGTCACCAGATCTCAATCCAATAGAGCATCTTTGGGATGTGGTGGAACAGGAGATTCGCATCATGGATGTGCAGCTGACAAATCTGCGGCAACTGTGTGATGCCATCATGTCAATATGGACCAAAATCTCTGAGGAATGCTTCCAGCACCTTGTTGAATCTACGCCACGAAGAATTGAGGCAGTTCTGAAGGCAAAAGGGGGTCTAACCCGTTACTAGCATGGTGTACCTAATAAAGTGATCAGTGAGTGTATATGTATATGTGATTGTGTGGGGTTAGGGGCTAGACTGTAGAGGGCAATATGAATTTTGAGGCTTGCTATGGTCCAAAGTGTGTGAGATTGCAGAGATGGTGGTGTGAGTTTGGGTTTTGTGGGGGTCCTGGCACAAACATATGTGTGCTATTGTGACGAAAAGTAGCCTATTGCGCAATCAGGTGTATTAACTATGTTTGTGGAAACTTTCAGCCAAATTGGTGGAGCGGGTTTTGCGTGATTGAGGAACAAACATCCAACCATCCAAACACACAAACCCACAAACTCACAAACTTTCACAATATTAATAGGATTATTTTTTCTATGGTGCTGGATATTTTGGCCTACATACATCGTACGAAGCAAATACAAGTACAATACACACAAACCCAACTATATGACTGACGGAAAGATGGCAATACCCAAGAAATCTTATACTCTACAATGGAAAGGAGGTGGAGACATGTGGTGAGGGTAGACTTTACCCATATTGTAGCTTACTGGCAGGAGGATTATTGTGTGTTTTAAGCTTTTATGAAGAGATTGTTCAGGTTGCACGTGAAGGTTTTGATCATTGACACTATGATGCTTTGTGGGCTCCAGAGTATGGGGGAGTCATGGGAGAAAGCTTGCAAACAGTTGTTTAAAGAGGAAATAAGGAAAGTGAAGAAGGAGATCTTGTGAAGATCTGAGAATACAATTGTGGAGGTATCTGGAGATTAGGTCATCATGTATAAAGGGGACAGATTGTAGATAAAGATGAGTATACAGGTTTGGTTTGAAACAAGTATGTTAAGAATTTTTCAAAAAAGTTAAGATTCTAACAAATCCATAATGTTGGGGAATTTGGCAGCTGGTCACCATTCTCATGTTGATTTTAGCAGACACCCAACCTGTGTAAAAATGAAAAATGTATTCACCTTTCCTGGGCTTGTAGCAATGTTCACATCTTCTTTCCAGGCTTACGTCCATCTTAGGGCGGGTTTTCACCAGTGCCCGATCTCCGTTTTCAGGTTTCCATCTTCTGTAGACAGAAGACGGAAATCTGGCAGTCAGTGTGTGGCCGTGAGCACCTATGAGCGTTTTGTGCTCACCGTTTTCTTTTAACTGAACACAAAGTCCTGCATGTCTGAGCACAAAACGCTCACAGACTCACACACTTTCCAAATCCATTCATTTGAATCCGGTTTCGGACAGGAAATGGACACCTGAATAACAGAGGCCGGGGCGCAGATCTGAATCCGCCCTCAATCTGCCCCCCCAGGTCAATGCTGGGTCCAGTGGTTGGGCAATCACATGCAGGGCGAAACAGTCATCAGGCTTTGATGGTACGGTGTCATCATCAACATTAGCATAAGTGTGATGGTGCCCCTTTCCCCCCACAACACCACCTCAGAGATAATCTGGGAGCAGAATAGGACCGGAAGAGGACCGGAAGAGGACCGTAATGGTGGAGGATGCTGTAGTAGATCAACAAGCAACTTTGCACCGTTCAAAATCAGTCTAAAACAAATGTTATTGGGCCGAATTTGCAAAATTTTGAATTGAATTAGTTGGGAAATGGGTAACTATTGAAGAGATTGGCAAAGGGGAGAGGCAGTTAAACAACAAGGGGAAAGATGGATTAGCCTGTATTTTATGAATACACTTTAATGTAAGTAAATATATTCCACATACTCCAAATTATTATCTCTGAAGAAGACATACAAGTCATCAAAAAATCTGACAATAAAAATATGATTTTCTCTCTCGAGTGACAAATTCAAATACTTCTCATTCCCAGCTCAGCATCTATATTTTCAGTATTACGTTTCCTATGTATTTATTCACTGAGAAATGACCAGGTGTAAACTGTACTCGCATCATAGATTTCAGTGACATTTTAACAGCAGTGTATTACATTTTTATTTTTTTTGTTGAACAGATGAAATCATTGCTAACATATCAATTCTACATGTAGCTTTTATATATCACATATTTCCACAGTGCAATATCAATTACGTATAGCAGACTGACTTTTTCATGTTTCTAAAATATTTACTTGCATGAATCTGAACTATTTCTCAAGGGGAAGATGATATTTCACCTGCTTCTCTATTTCCTACACAATGTCCACATCCATAGTCGGTAAAAGTTGTCATGGAGATACTACTATGATACAAATGCTAGCTTATTCCCAGATAGCAATAAGGAACTTAAGAATACAAGAGTCTTCAAGGAAAAGGAGATTCAGTTCAAGGTCAAGCCTACAATATATTTGACAATGGTTATACAATTAGTAAAAATCTTGCAATTCTGGCCTCAATCTATAGTACTGGGAATGTAAAAAAGCAAAGCTAGGATAAACTTACATAATAATAATAATAATAATAATAATAATAATAATAATAATAATAAATAATATTAGGCTAAACACTTTGTTATTTAATTTTTCCCTACCATCTTGATACACATATATAGAGTTACTAGCAGGAGGACCTGACTTCGCACGGGTATATTTCATTTTTTGTTTGTGTAGTGGCCCCATAAGAATTCTCCAGTTTTGCATTGGTGTATTTTGTATTTCGTTTGTTTCCATAAGCATCTCAATTTGGATATCAGTGAAAAACCTGCGATTGCTTGTTATGGAGACCTGGAGTAAAGCTGTGTGTATCAGTGAAAAACCTGCGATCAGTTGTTATGGAGACCTGGAGTAAAGCTGTGTGTAAAAGTGTCATCCATAGCGCCATGCCCCTTTAAAGCTGACATAAGGCAGTGAAGAAAAATGGCTGGGTTGCTATGGAAACTTGAAGTAAAACTCTAATATGTGGTACTCTGTGCAGAGCCATGTATCTAATCCTCTGGCATGTGGTATTGTGTGCAGACGCGCGTATCTAATCTGTTGGCTTGTGTTACTTTGTGCAAACGCGTGCATCTAATCCTCTGGTGTGTAGAACTGTGTGCAGATGCATGTATCTAATCCTCTGCCGTGTGATAATGTGTGCTGACCTGTGTATGTAATTCTCCAGCGTGTGGTACTTTGTGCAGACGCATGTATCTAATCTTCTGGCATGTGGAACTGTGTGCAGACACACATATCTAATCCTTCGCCTTGTGGAAATGTGCGCAAATGCACATATCTAATCTTTTGGCTTGTGGAACTGTGTGCAGGCACACGTGTTTAATCCTCTAACATGTGATACTGTGTGCTGACCTGTGTTTCTAATCCTCTGATGCGTGTATCTCAGCTTGGATATCCGTGTTGGATTGTACATGTGGAGTGATCGTGTGTATGGCAGTTGGAATATGAGTGAAAGACTTGCAGGTTTGTATTGGCTAATGGGGGGGTCAGGGTGTTGGGAAAGCTGTATCTCCGGAACGGTACGTCTGAGTGAGTTGCGTTCTCATCTTAAACCTTCCCAGACACCTGAAGTATCTGTGTGCCAAATTTGGTGAAGATCGGTCCAGTCGTTTGGTCGCGCATAAAGAACAGACAGACAGAAATTTATTTTTATAAGATATAGAGATAGTCAAGGTGGAAACATTTAATATTTCCACTAGAGATGAGCGAACAGTGTTCTATCGAACTCATGTTCGATCGGATATTAGGCTGTTCGGCATGTTCGAATCGAATCGAACACCGCGTGGTAAAGTGCGCCATTACTCGATTCCCCTCCCACCTTCCCTGGCGCCTTTTTTGCTCCAATAACAGCGCAGGGTAGGTGGGACAGGAACTACGACACCGGTGACGTTGAAAAAAGTAGGCAAAACCCATTGGCTGCCGAAAACATGTGACCTCTAATTTAAAAGAACAGCGACGCCCAGCTTCACGTCATTCTGAGCTTGCAATTCACCGAGGACGGAGGTTTCCGTCCAGCTAGCTAGGGCTTAGATTCTGGGTAGGCAGGGACAGGCTAGGATAGGAAGGAGAAGACAACCAACAGCTCTTGTAAGAGCTAAATTCCAGGGAGAAGCTTGTCAGTGTAACGTGGCACTGACGGGCTCAATCGCCGCAACCCAGCTTTCCCAGGATCCTGAATGGAATACACTGTCAGTGTATTCCCGTATACCCGATATATACCCCGATACCCGTTCCAACGGTGTGCCCCCCCACCTTCACCCCAGAAATACCCTGCAAGTCCCCTAGCAATAGAATTGGGGCTATATACACCCACAACTTTTACTACTGGTATACAGTGCCATTGTCTGACTGGGAATTCAAAGAATATATTGGGAATACAAATACCCTCATTTCTTGCTACTGCCATATAGTGCCAGTTTCTGACTGGTAATTCAAAGAATATATTGGGGTTACGTGCACCCACAATTTTTACTACTGGTATACAGTGCCATTGTCTGACTGGGAATTCAAAGAATATATTGGGAATACAAATACCCTCATTTCTTGCTACTGCCATATAGTGCCAGTGTCTGACTGGGAATTCAAAGAATATATTGGGGTTACGTGCACCCACAATTTTTACTACTGGTATACAGTGCCATTGTCTGACTGGGAATTCAAAGAGTATATTGGGAATACAAATACCCTCATTTCTTGCTACTGCCATATAGTGCCAGTTTCTGACTGGGAATTCAAAGAATATATTGGGGTTACGTGCACCCACAATTTTTACTACTGGTATACAGTGCCATTGTCTGACTGGGAATTCAAAGAATATATTGGGGTTATAAATACCCTCATTTCTTGCTACTGCCATATAGTGCCAGTTTCTGACTGGTAATTCAAAGAATATATTGGGGTTACGTGCACCCACAATTTTTACTACTGGTATACAGTGCCATTGTCTGACTGGGAATTCAAAGAGTATATTGGGAATACAAATACCCTCATTTCTTGCTACTGCCATATAGTGCCAGTTTCTGACTGGGAATTCAAAGAATATATTGGGGTTACGTGCACCCACAATTTTTACTACTGGTATACAGTGCCATTGTCTGACTGGGAATTCAAAGAGTATATTGGGAATACAAATACCCTCATTTCTTGCTACTGCCATATAGTGCCAGTTTCTGACTGGGAATTCAAAGAATATATTGGGGTTACGTGCACCCACAATTTTTACTACTGGTATACAGTGCCATTGTCTGACTGGGAATTCAAAGAGTATATTGGGAATACAAATACCCTCATTTCTTGCTACTGCCATATAGTGCCAGTTTCTGACTGGGAATTCAAAGAATATATTGGGGTTACGTGCACCCACAATTTTTACTACTGGTATACAGTGCCATTGTCTGACTGGGAATTCAAAGAGTATATTGGGAATACAAATACCCTCATTTCTTGCTACTGCCATATAGTGCCAGTTTCTGACTGGTAATTCAAAGAATATATTGGGGTTACGTGCACCCACAATTTTTACTACTGGTATACAGTGCCATTGTCTGACTGGGAATTCAAAGAGTATATTGGGAATACAAATACCCTCATTTCTTGCTACTGCCATATAGTGCCAGTTTCTGACTGGGAATTCAAAGAATATATTGGGGTTACGTGCACCCACAATTTTTACTACTGGTATACAGTGCCATTGTCTGACTGGGAATTCAAAGAGTATATTGGGAATACAAATACCCTCATTTCTTGCTACTGCCATATAGTGCCAGTTTCTGACTGGGAATTCAAAGAATATATTGGGGTTACGTGCACCCACAATTTTTACTACTGGTATACAGTGCCATTGTCTGACTGGGAATTCAAAGAATATATTGGGGTTATAAATACCCTCATTTCTTGCTACTGCCATATAGTGCCAGTTTCTGACTGGTAATTCAAAGAATATATTGGGGTTACGTGCACCCACAATTTTTACTACTGGTATACAGTGCCATTGTCTGACTGGGAATTCAAAGAGTATATTGGGAATACAAATACCCTCATTTCTTGCTACTGCCATATAGTGCCAGTTTCTGACTGGGAATTCAAAGAATATATTGGGGTTACGTGCACCCACAATTTTTACTACTGGTATACAGTGCCATTGTCTGACTGGGAATTCAAAGAGTATATTGGGAATACAAATACCCTCATTTCTTGCTACTGCCATATAGTGCCAGTTTCTGACTGGGAATTCAAAGAATATATTGGGGTTACGTGCACCCACAATTTTTACTACTGGTATACAGTGCCATTGTCTGACTGGGAATTCAAAGAGTATATTGGGAATACAAATACCCTCATTTCTTGCTACTGCCATATAGTGCCAGTTTCTGACTGGGAATTCAAAGAATATATTGGGGTTACGTGCACCCACAATTTTTACTACTGGTATACAGTGCCATTGTCTGACTGGGAATTCAAAGAGTATATTGGGAATACAAATACCCTCATTTCTTGCTACTGCCATATAGTGCCAGTTTCTGACTGGGAATTCAAAGAATATATTGGGGTTACGTGCACCCACAATTTTTACTACTGGTATACAGTGCCATTGTCTGACTGGGAATTCAAAGAGTATATTGGGAATACAAATACCCTCATTTCTTGCTACTGCCATATAGTGCCAGTTTCTGACTGGGAATTCAAAGAATATATTGGGGTTACGTGCACCCACAATTTTTACTACTGGTATACAGTGCCATTGTCTGACTGGGAATTCAAAGAGTATATTGGGAATACAAATACCCTCATTTCTTGCTACTGCCATATAGTGCCAGTTTCTGACTGGGAATTCAAAGAATATATTGGGGTTACGTGCACCCACAATTTTTACTACTGGTATACAGTGCCATTGTCTGACTGGGAATTCAAAGAGTATATTGGGAATACAAATACCCTCATTTCTTGCTACTGCCATATAGTGCCAGTTTCTGACTGGGAATTCAAAGAATATATTGGGGTTACGTGCACCCACAATTTTTACTACTGGTATACAGTGCCATTGTCTGACTGGGAATTCAAAGAGTATATTGGGAATACAAATACCCTCATTTCTTGCTACTGCCATATAGTGCCAGTTTCTGACTGGGAATTCAAAGAATATATTGGGGTTACGTGCACCCACAATTTTTACTACTGGTATACAGTGCCATTGTCTGACTGGGAATTCAAAGAGTATATTGGGAATACAAATACCCTCATTTCTTGCTACTGCCATATAGTGCCAGTTTCTGACTGGGAATTCAAAGAATATATTGGGGTTACGTGCACCCACAATTTTTACTACTGGTATACAGTGCCATTGTCTGACTGGGAATTCAAAGAGTATATTGGGAATACAAATACCCTCATTTCTTGCTACTGCCATATAGTGCCAGTTTCTGACTGGGAATTCAAAGAATATATTGGGGTTACGTGCACCCACAATTTTTACTACTGGTATACAGTGCCAATTTCTAACTAGGAATTCAAAATGCGCAAGGCTCCCGGAAAGGGACGTGGACGAGGCCGTGGGCGAAATCGGGGGAATGGTTCTGGGGAGCAAGGTAGCAGTGAAGCCACAGGGCGTCCCGTGCCTACTCCTGTGGGGCAGCAAGCATTGCGCCACTCCACAGTGCCAGGGTTGCTTGCCACATTAACTAAACTGCAGGGTACAAACCTTAGTAGGCCCGAGAACCAGGAACAGGTCTTGCAATGGCTGTCAGAGAACGCTTACAGCACATTGTCCAGCAGCCAGTCAGACTCTGCCTCCTCTCCTCCTATTACCCAACAGTCTTGTCTTCCTTCCTCCCAAAATTCCGAAGCTTTACAGAACAATAACCCAAACTGTCCCTGCTCCCCAGAGCTGTTCTCCGCTCCTTTCATTGTCCCTCAACCTGCCTCTCCACGTCACGATTCCACGAACCTAACAGAGGAGCATCTGTGTCCAGATGCTCAAACACTAGAGTCTCCTCCATCTCCGTTCGATTTGGTGGTGGATGACCAGCAACCCACCCTCATCGACGATGATGTGACGCAGTTGCCGTCAGGGCATCCAGTTGACCGGCGCATTGTGCGGGAGGAGGAGATGAGACAGGAGTTGGAAGAGGAAGTGGTGGATGATGAGGACACTGACCCGACCTGGACAGGGGGGATGTCAAGCGGGGAAAGTAGTGTGGATGTTGAGGCAGGTGCAGCACCAAAAAGGGTAGCTAGAGGCAGAGGCAGAGGTCAGCAGCTTAGGCGAAGCCAGGCCACACCCGGAATCTCCCAAGATGTTCCAGTTCGTACCCAGCCCCGAAAAACTCCCACCTCGAGGGCACGTTTCTCGAAGGTGTGGAGTTTTTTCAAGGAATGCGCCGAGGACAGATATAGTGTTGTCTGCACAATTTGCCTCTCGAAATTGATTAGGGGCTCTGAGAAGAGCAACCTGTCCACCACTTCAATGCGCCGTCATTTGGAATCCAAGCACTGGAATCAGTGGCAGGCAGCAACGGCAGGACAAAGGCCGCCTGCCGTTCACGCCACTGCCACTGCCTCTGCCTCTGCCACTGCCACTGCTGACTGTGCTGGCGATGCACTCCAGAGGACGAGCCAGGACACCACTTCATCTGCCTCCGCCACTTTGTTGACTTCTACCTCATCCTCCCCTGGTCCTGTCTTATCTCCTTCTCCTGCACCATCAAAGGCACCATCAGGCGTTTCTTTACAACAACCCACCATCTCTCAGACATTGGAGCGGCGGCAGAAATACACTGCTAACCACCCACACGCGCAAGCCTTGAACGCCAACATCGCTAAACTGCTGGCCCAGGAGATGTTGGCGTTCCGGCTTGTTGAAACTCCCGCCTTCCTGGACCTGATGGCAACTGCGGCACCTCGCTATGCCGTCCCTAGCCGTCACTACTTCTCCCGGTGTGCCGTCCCCGCCTTGCACCAGCACGTGTCACTCAACATCAGGCGGGCCCTTAGTTCCGCGCTTTGCACAAAGGTCCACTTGACCACCGACGCGTGGACAAGTGCATGCGGACAGGGACGCTACATTTCACTGACGGCACACTGGGTGAATGTAGTTGAGGCTGGGACTGCTTCCCAAACTGGCCCGGTGTACCTCGTCTCCCCGCCTAACATTCCTGGCAGGGACACGAGAAGAACACCCCCCTCCTCCTCCTCCTCTACCGCCTCCTCCTCCGCCACCGCCTCCTCCTCCGCCACCGCCTCCTCCTCCGCTGTTAGATTGACCCCAGCTACGAGTTGGAAACGTTGCAGCACTGGCGTTGGTAGACGTCAGCAGGCTGTGCTGAAGCTGATCAGCTTGGGGGACAGACAGCACACTGCCTCCGAGGTGAGGGATGCCCTCCTCGATGAGACGGCAATATGGTTTGAGCCGCTGCACCTGGGCCCAGGCATGGTCGTTTGTGATAACGGCCGGAACCTGGTAGCAGCTCTGGAGCTTGCCGGACTCCAACATGTTCCATGCCTGGCCCACGTCTTCAACCTAGTGGTGCAACGTTTCCTAAAGAGCTACCCCAATGTTCCAGAGCTACTGGTGAAAGTGCGGCGCATGTGCGCCCACTTTCGCAAGTCGACAGTAGCCGCTGCTAGCTTAAAATCTCTCCAGCAACGCCTGCATGTGCCACAACACCGGCTTTTGTGCGACGTCCCCACACGCTGGAACTCAACGTTTCAGATGTTGAATAGAGTGGTTGAGCAGCAGAGACCTTTGATGGAATACCAGCTACAAAACCCTAGGGTGCCACAAAGTCAGCTGCCTCAGTTTCACATCCATGAGTGGCCATGGATGAGAGACCTTTGTGACATCCTACGGGTCTTTGAGGAGTCCACAAGGAGGGTGAGCTCTGAGGATGCGATGGTGAGCCTTACAATCCCGCTCTTGTGTGTTCTGAGAGAATCCCTGATTGACATCAGGGATAACTCAGATCACACAGAGGAGTTAGGGATAGCATCCGATCCGTCACAGCTGGAGAGTAGGTCCACACATCTGTCCGCTTCACTGCGTTTAATGGAGGAGGAGGAGGATGAGGAGGAGGAGGAAGAAGAGTTGTCCGATGATGTGATGGTGATACAGGAGGCTTCCGGGCAACTTCGAATCGTCCCATTGTTGCAGCGCGGATGGGTAGACATGGAGGATGAGGAGGAAATGGAGATTGAACTTTCCGGTGGGGCCAGAGGAGTCATGCCAACTAACACTGTGGCAGACATGGCTGAGTTCATGTTGGGGTGCTTTACAACCGACAAGCGTATTGTCAAAATCATGGAGGACAACCAGTACTGGATCTTTGCTATCCTTGACCCCCGGTATAAAAACAACATCTCGTCTTTTATTCCGGTAGAGGGGAGGGCCAATCGCATCAATGCTTGCCACAGGCAATTGGTGCAGAATATGATGGAGATGTTTCCAGCATGTGACGTTGGCGGCAGGGAGGGCAGTTCCTCCAGTAGGCAACCAAGTTCTCACCGGTCCACACAAACGAGGGGCACACTGTCTAAGGTCTGGGACACCTTGATGGCACCCCCTCGCCAAAGTGCCGCCACGGAGGGTCCTAGTGTCACCAGGCGTGAGAAGTATAGGCGCATGTTGCGGGAATACCTTTCCGACCACAGCCCTGTCCTCTCCGACCCCTCTGCGCCCTACACGTATTGGGTGTCGAAGTTGGACCTGTGGCTTGAACTTGCCCTATATGCCTTGGAGGTGCTGTCCTGTCCTGCCGCCAGCGTCCTATCTGAGAGGGTGTTCAGTGCAGCCGGTGGCATCATCACTGACAAGCGCACCCGTCTGTCAGCTGAGAGTGCCGACCGGCTCACTTTGATAAAAATGAACCACCACTGGATAGAGCCTTCATTTTTGTGCCCACCTGTGTAAAGCACCCCAACATGAAACTCCATGTCTGTACTCAACCTCTCCAATTCCTCCGCATCCTCATACTCATCCACCATAAGCGTTGCACAATTCTGCTAATACTAGGCTCCCTCCAACATGATTTCCCCCAACTCTGCTGGTTAGAGGCTCCCTCCACCCTGATTTCCACCAACTCTGCTGGTTAGAGGCTCCCTCCACCCTGCTTTCCCACAACTCTGCTGGTTAGAGGCTCCTTCCACCATGAATTTGCCCAAACTGGGTTTTTTAGAGGCTCCCTCCACCATGAATTGGTCCAAACTGGGCTGGTTAGAGGCTCCCTCCACCATGAATTGGTCCAAACTGGGCTGGTTAGAGGCTCCCTCCACCATGAATTTGCCCAAACTGGGCTGGTTAGAGGCTCCCTCCACAATTAATTGGTCCAAACTGGGCTAATTAGAGGCTCCCTCCACCATGAATTGGTCCAAACTGGGTTTTTTAGAGGCTCCCTCCACCATTAATTGGTCCAAACTGGGCTGGTTAGAGGCTCCCTCCACCATGAATTTGCCCAAACTGGGCTGTTTAGAGGCTCCCTCCACCATGAATTTGCCCAAACTGGGCTGGTTAGAGGCTCCCTCCACCATGAATTGGTCCAAACTGGGCTGGTTAGAGGCTCCCTCCACCATGAATTTGCCCAAACTGGGCTGTTTAGAGGCTCCCTCCACCATGAATTTGCCCAAACTGGGCTGGTTAGAGGCTCCCTCCACCATGAATTGGTCCAAACGGGTTTTTAGAGGCTCCCTTCACCATGAATTGGTCCAAACTTGGCTGTTTAGAGGCTCCCTCCACCATGAATTTGCCCAAACTGGGCTGTTTAGAGGCTCCCTCCACCATGAATTGGTCCAAACTGGGCTGGTTAGAGGCTCCCTCCACCATGAATTTCCCAAAACTTGGCTGTTTAGAGGCTCCCTCCACCATTAATTGGTCCAAACTGGGCTGGTTAGAGGCTCCCTCCACCATGAATTTGCCCAAACTGGGCTGTTTAGAGGCTCCCTCCACCATGAATTTGCCCAAACTGGGCTGGTTAGAGGCTCCCTCCACCATGAATTGGTCCAAACTGGGCTGGTTAGAGGCTCCCTCCACAATTAATTGGTCCAAACTGGGCTAATTAGAGGCTCCCTCCACCATGAATTGGTCCAAACTGGGTTTTTTAGAGGCTCCCTCCACCATGAATTTGCCCAAACTGGGCTGTTTAGAGGCTCCCTCCACCATGAATTGGTCCAAACTGGGCTGGTTAGAGGCTCCCTCCACCATGAATTTCCCAAAACTTGGCTGTTTAGAGGCTCCCTCCACCATTAATTGGTCCAAACTGGGCTGGTTAGAGGCTCCCTCCACCATGAATTTGCCCAAACTGGGGTGGTTAGAGGCTCCCTCCACCATTAATTGGTCCAAACTGGGCTGGTTAGAGGCTCCCTCCACAATTAATTGGTCCAAACTGGGCTAATTAGAGGCTCCCTCCACCATGAATTGGTCCAAACTGGGTTTTTTAGAGGCTCCCTCCACCATGAATTTGCCCAAACTGGGCTGTTTAGAGGCTCCCTCCACCATGAATTGGTCCAAACTGGGCTGGTTAGAGGCTCCCTCCACCATGATTTGGTCCAAACTGGGCTGGTTAGAGGCTCCCTCCACCATGAATTTCCCAAAACTTGGCTGTTTAGAGGCTCCCTCCACCATTAATTGGTCCAAACTGGGCTGGTTAGAGGCTCCCTCCACCATGAATTTGCCCAAACTGGGCTGTTTAGAGGCTCCCTCCACCATGAATTTGCCCAAACTGGGCTGGTTAGAGGCTCCCTCCACCATGAATTGGTCCAAACTGGGCTGGTTAGAGGCTCCCTCCACCATGAATTTGCCCAAACTGGGCTGTTTAGAGGCTCCCTCCACCATGAATTTGCCCAAACTGGGCTGGTTAGAGGCTCCCTCCACCATTAATTGGTCCAAACTGGGCTGGTTAGAGGCTCCCTCCACCATGAATTTGCCCAAACTGGGCTGTTTAGAGGCTCCCTCCACCATGAATTTGCCCAAACTGGGCTGGTTAGAGGCTCCCTCCACCATGAATTGGTCCAAACTGGGCTGGTTAGAGGCTCCCTCCACCATGAATTTGCCCAAACTGGGCTGTTTAGAGGCTCCCTCCACCATGAATTTGCCCAAACTGGGCTGGTTAGAGGCTCCCTCCACCATGAATTGGTCCAAACGGGTTTTTAGAGGCTCCCTTCACCATGAATTGGTCCAAACTTGGCTGGTTAGAGGCTCCCTCCACCATGAATTTGCCCAAACTGGGCTGTTTAGAGGCTCCCTCCACCATGAATTGGTCCAAACTGGGCTGGTTAGAGGCTCCCTCCACCATGAATTTCCCAAAACTTGGCTGTTTAGAGGCTCCCTCCACCATTAATTGGTCCAAACTGGGCTGGTTAGAGGCTCCCTCCACCATGAATTTGCCCAAACTGGGGTGGTTAGAGGCTCCCTCCACCATTAATTGGTCCAAACTGGGCTGGTTAGAGGCTCCCTCCACAATTAATTGGTCCAAACTGGGCTAATTAGAGGCTCCCTCCACCATGAATTGGTCCAAACTGGGTTTTTTAGAGGCTCCCTCCACCATGAATTTGCCCAAACTGGGCTGTTTAGAGGCTCCCTCCACCATGAATTGGTCCAAACTGGGCTGGTTAGAGGCTCCCTCCACCATGAATTGGTCCAAACTGGGCTGGTTAGAGGCTCCCTCCACCATGAATTTCCCAAAACTTGGCTGTTTAGAGGCTCCCTCCACCATTAATTGGTCCAAACTGGGCTGGTTAGAGGCTCCCTCCACCATGAATTTGCCCAAACTGGGCTGTTTAGAGGCTCCCTCCACCATGAATTTGCCCAAACTGGGCTGGTTAGAGGCTCCCTCCACCATGAATTGGTCCAAACTGGGCTGGTTAGAGGCTCCCTCCACCATGAATTTGCCCAAACTGGGCTGTTTAGAGGCTCCCTCCACCATGAATTTGCCCAAACTGGGCTGGTTAGAGGCTCCCTCCACCATGAATTGGTCCAAACTGGGCTGGTTAGAGGCTCCCTCCACCATGAATTTGCCCAAACTGGGCTGTTTAGAGGCTCCCTCCACCATGAATTTGCCCAAACTGGGCTGGTTAGAGGCTCCCTCCACCATGAATTGGTCCAAACGGGTTTTTAGAGGCTCCCTTCACCATGAATTGGTCCAAACTTGGCTGTTTAGAGGCTCCCTCCACCATGAATTGGTCCAAACTGGGGTGGTTAGAGGCTCCCTCCACCATGAATTTGCCCAAACTGGGCTGTTTAGAGGCTCCCTCCACCATGAATTGGTCCAAACTGGGTTTTTTAGAGGCTCCCTCCACCATGAATTGGTCCAAACTGGGCTGGTTAGAGGCTCCCTCCACCATGAATTGGTCCAAACTGGGGTGGTTAGAGGCTCCCTCCACCATTAATTGGTCCAAACTGGGCTGGTTAGAGGCTCCCTCCACCATTAATTGGTCCAAACTGGGCTGGTTAGAGGCTCCCTCCACCATGAATTTGCCCAAACTGGGCTGGTTAGAGGCTCCCTCCACCATGAATTGGTCCAAACTGGGGTTTTTAGAGGCTCCCTCCACCATGAATTGGTCCAAACGGGTTTTTAGAGGCTCCCTTCACCATGAATTGGTCCAAACTTGGCTGTTTAGAGGCTCCCTCCACCATGAATTGGTCCAAACTGGGGTGGTTAGAGGCTCCCTCCACCATGAATTTGCCCAAACTGGGCTGTTTAGAGGCTCCCTCCACCATGAATTGGTCCAAACTGGGTTTTTTAGAGGCTCCCTCCACCATGAATTGGTCCAAACTGGGCTGGTTAGAGGCTCCCTCCACCATGAATTGGTCCAAACTGGGGTGGTTAGAGGCTCCCTCCACCATTAATTGGTCCAAACTGGGCTGGTTAGAGGCTCCCTCCACCATTAATTGGTCCAAACTGGGCTGGTTAGAGGCTCCCTCCACCATGAATTTGCCCAAACTGGGCTGGTTAGAGGCTCCCTCCACCATGAATTGGTCCAAACTGGGGTTTTTAGAGGCTCCCTCCACCATGAATTGGTCCAAACTGGGGTTTTTAGAGTCTCCCTCCACCATGAATTGGTCCAAACTGGGGTTTTTAGAGGCTCCCTCCACCATGAATTTGCCCAAACTCTGCTGGTTAGAGGCTCAATCCACCCTGATTTTCAAAACAAATGTTGGTGCCAACCTCAACTTACTACAAGGGCCAAATTCACTGCTGGTGACAAGCTCTCCTCACTGCAAGTGCCAAATACACATGTTTCAAGGTGTTTTCCTACTGTCAGAGAGGTGGTATTGAGTGTGTAAAGTGTGTAGTTGTTAGGCTGTGATGTTGGGGTAATAGAGGGTCTTTGGTGTGTTAGATGCCCCCAGACATGCTTCCCCTGCTGTCCCAGTGTGATTCCAGAGGTGTTGGCATCATTTCCTGGGGTGTCATAGTGGACTTGGTGACCCTCCAGACACGGATTTGGGTTTCCCCCTTAACGAGTATCTGTTCCCCATAGACTATAATGGGGTTCGAAACCCGTTCGAACACACGAACATTGAGCGGCTGTTCGAATCGAATTTCGAACCTCGAACATTTTAGTGTTCGCTCATCTCTAATTTCCACCATTTACAGAAAGACTACTGAATATGACAATTGGTTTTAAGTACTTTTGGCTAATTAGGCTAAGGCCCAACGGGCCGTAATCGCAGCGCTAAAGCGCTGCGGAAAGAACCGTGGCGTCAAAGAATTGCAGTTCTTTCCGCAACGCTTTTACGAGAAAGTTGACAGAGTTTTGCTTTGCGGACTTTCTCTTAACATTATATCTATGGGAAAGCCGCCGGAGTTTCCGTAGATATAATTGACATGCTGCAATTTGCAAATCTGCAACGACTTTGCAAATCGCAGTGTGTCCGCACTGCGATTTCTTCCGCAAAGGGGGCGTGGGATTTGCATGAATCCCATCCCCTTTGCTTGCACTGTAAACCGCCGCAATTTTTCCTGCAGCATCTGCGCTGCAGGCAAATTGCGGCGTTTACATCCCGTGGGGCCCCTGCCTAAGAGTGGTTGAGTCTTTAACCCCTTAAGGACACAGTCCAAAAGTGCATTAAGGACCAGGCCTCTTTTTTCAAATCTGACATGCGTGACTTTAAATGGCAATAACTTTGAGACGCTTTAACGTACACAAGTGATTTTGAGATTGTTTTTTTCATAACACATTATACTTCATGGTAGTGGTAAACACTAATCAATATTTTTGTATTTATATATATATATATATATATATATATATATATATATATATATATATATTAGTAAATTTGATGGAAATTTGGAAAAAATTGCAATTTTCAAAATGTGACATTCTCTGCTTTTCAGGCAGATAGTCATACATCGGCATCATCTTTTGATTGACGTCACAAGGCTTACAAGTGTAACAGCGATTTTCCAGATTTGCGAGAAAATTCCCCAAACAAATTTTTTAGGGACCACTTCAGTTCTGAAAGGAATTGTAAAGGTCTATATAATAGAAACACCCCCATAAATCACCCCTTTTTCAAAACTGCACCCCTCAAATTATTCAAAACAGCATTCGGAATGTTTGTTAACCCTTTAAGCTTTTCATAAGAACAAAAATAATATGGAGGTGAAATTTAGACATTTAACTTTTTTCACTAATTTAGACCTAAATTTATTAGAGATGAGCGAGTAGTACTCGATCGAGTAGGTATTCGATCGAATACTACGGTATTCGAAATACTTGTACTCTATCGAGTACCACTCACTGTTCGAATGTAAAAGTTCGATGCAGAACCAGCATTGTTTGGCCGAATGCTATACAGTCGGCCAATCAATGCTGGTTCTTCTCCTACCTTTAGAAGTCTTCTCCATGTAGCTTCTCCGCGGCATCTTCTGGCTCTTCATTCACTTTGCCAGGCATTGGGCCTGGGCAATGCCGACTGCGCATGTCTGCTTGAAGTGCGGGCATGTGCAGTGGGGCTCTGCCCAGGCCCGATGCCTGGCAGAGTGAATGAAGAGCCAGAAGAGCTGGAAGACGCCGCGGGGACGCTGCACGGAGAAGACTGCACGTAGGATCCAGCCCGACCCTCACTCGTGGACTTGGTAAGTATAATTTGATCGAACGTTGCCTACCCCTGAAATGAGCATTTTCCCCCCATAGACTATAATAGGGTTCGATATTCGATTCGAGTAGTCGAGTTGTGTGTGTTCTGTTCAAGCATGCTTTCAAATGAAAACTTTACTATATCTTACTTTTAGGCAATTCAACAAAACCTCTGCTATCTCTTACTTTCGGGGGATGACTTATTTTTCGGGGAAATAGGGTATGCTGATTGCAAACTGAAAACCTCTGGTTTATTGGCCCTTAGTATACAGGTGAAATGTATAGTAACATGTACCACTCACTACTGCAATTATAAATTGCACACAGAATTTCAATAAAAAAAGCACTGTGTAAACCCAACCAAACACGTAGGGGCTTTTCTTAGAATAATTTATCAATGTTTCAGTAGCTGTTCCTGGTCAATCGTCGGTTACACAGGCACAGCAGGTTGTCTGTAGCTCTTGCTCAAAGGTGATAGTGGTGGGGGGATCACATCTCAACAAATCACTTACAAGATTGGAATAATTTCTTACAAGTGTTGACCACCAGGGAAGACAGTTGCAGAAAGGGGTGAGTACTCTACTGCTACTCTACTCTGTTTCTGTATCTCCTTTAGAGGTGAATGGGAGCTACAGGAGCAGTGTGGCATAGCTCAGCTACACTGTTTCCATAGATAAACATGGGAAGAATATGCAAATCCGCCTTCCATGATGTAATTAGGAAGACAGTTGCTGCCTCATTGTTGCAAACCAATAGAGGGCGCTCACTGGAATGTGCAAGCCTGTCTTAAGACAGGATTCCAGTGAAATAACCCAATAATGGCTGCTCCCTTTAGCTTCATGCCCGACCTTCCAAGAGGCCTTTGTTTAGCAATGACGCTGGGATTATTACCAGGTTATAGTCTCTCAATCGAGGACAGCTGTTTCGATCTGGTTGGATCTCATCAGCCCAATGTAGAGAGGACTATAACCTGGTAGAGGTGAGAGGCTTAGACAGGGTTCGGGGGATATTGTCACTCCTTAGGGAGAGACCACCATATAGGTGTGTGGAGATTTGTTAAGCCTTTAGCACTCCACTTTGCAAGGAACTATGGGAAGAATATGCAAATCCGCCTTCCATGATGTAATTAGGAAGACAGTTGCTGCCTCATTGTTGCAAACCAATAGAGGGCGCTCACTGGAATGTGCAAGCCTGTCTTAAGACAGGATTCCAGTGAAATAACCCAATAATGGCTGCTCCCTTTAGCTTCATGCCCGACCTTCCAAGAGGCCTTTGTTTAGCAATGACGCTGGGATTACCAGGTTATAGTCTCTCAATCGAGGACAGCTGTTTCGATCTGGTTCGATCTGGTCCTCGATTGAGAGACTATAACCTGGTAATAATCCCAGCGTCATTGCTAAACAAAGGCCTCTTGGAAGGTCGGGCATGAAACTAAAGGGAGCAGCCATTATTGGGTTATTTCACTGGAATCCTGTCTTAAGACAGGCTTGCACATTCCAGTGAGCGCCCTCTATTGGTTTGCAACAATGAGGCAGCAACTGTCTTCCTAATTACATCATGGAAGGCGGATTTGCATATTCTTCCCATAGTTCCTTGCAAAGTGGAGTGCTAAAGGCTTAACAAATCTCCACACACCTATATGGTGGTCTCTCCCTAAGGAGTGACAATATCCCCCGAACCATAGATAAACAGTTATTGAAAGTGAATAGCTAAATTTGCTACTCTGTTTCCATAGCTCCCATTCACCCTTATGAAAGTTGCAGAAATAGCATACAATACAACTTTGCGACTATTTCTGTAAGTCCCATATTGGTGGTCCGAACTTGCAAGTAGTTGTCCCTGTCTCAGCAACAATTGGTCAAGATTGGAAAATCCGTTAGGCTAAGGCCCAACGTTGCAGGAACACCTTTTTCTGTTGCAGATTTTGCTGCAGTTTTTTGAGCCAAAATCAAAAATGGCTACAAGAGGAATGGGAAATATATAGGAAGTTCTTATACTTCTTTCTCCTGGATCCATTCCTGGGTTTGGCTCAAAAAACTATAGAGAGTCGGCATGGATTTCTCTAAACAGCTTTATGGTTGGAACTCTGTTTTAGTGATTGGCAAGGGTTACAGAGGTCCAACTCCATGAACACTTAACCTGAGACTCCTTTAACTTAGACCTGAAAGGAAAATACTGCTGTTCTGTATGCACAAATCCTAATACCAGGGGTCCTCAAACTTTTTAAACAGTGGGCCGGAGGCAGAGCAGGTCGCACAGACATCGTGAGCGGTGACCTCCAATAGGTAAAGTGAAGCGCGCTCCATGGCCTGGCCCGAGCTCCCCCGGAGCTTCATTATAAATGCACACCTGCCGGCGTTGTCGGCGGGGCCAGACAGAAGTGCTTGGCGGGCCACATGTGGCCCTCGGGCTGCAGTTTGAGGACCCCTGCCTAATACTGTAGTATATAGAGAAGTTTAGCAACATAAATAAAAAAGAATATGTTGTATCTGACAGCAGTTGTTATATCACTGGACACCAGGTAAAACTTCTAGTTAACATCAGTCTCCAAGGCTATACTTAGTTTAAATGCCATGTAGATTACATCCATGGAATATTTATTAGAGATAAGAACATTGTACTGCTGTTCTGCACTATTTCTGGGTAAAATTGTAATAAAAATCCATAATTGACTTAAAGTGAACTGAAAAGAAGAAAAATAATGTATAGATGTATGGAAGTCATAGCAGGTGAGTAATTGTAATTGAACTGTTATCTATTGAGCAAGTGAGGACGAAAGGAGGACAGCAGCCTCGGGTGAATTTTACGTTCGAGTCTTGACTGCAATACAGCAATTGTCATTGAGCAGTCTGTTTTCCATCGTTTAGCCACTATCGGGCTCTGGAATCATGAAAACAATAGAGAGAAATGACAAGAAGATGATCCGCTCTGCATACATTGAGAAGTGTTTGGAGATGCTTCCATTCGAAACGAGTGTCTCAGGTTTTTTTTTTCCTTCCACCCTTTCATACTTTTTAATTACTGAAAACTTAAATCTGCAGGGAAAATTGTTTATCACTTACAATTCATTTAGCTCTCCTGAATGTTCTTGCATTCATTATTTTTGTTCTGCTAATTTGCATGATAGCAAGTTTCCTGCCATTGTGACTTGTGGTAGCATCCTCACACCCAGGTGTCTTAGGTGTACTTGCTCAGGAACTTAATCAGCACTATTTATCTCCGGCAGACAAGAAAAGAAATATACTTAGGTGAGAAAGGCACAGCTGTATTCATTGTTTGACCTTCAGTTTCTAGCAGTGAGGAATATTTGATTTCTCATAATCTCTATAGTTTACTTCACTTCACTTTATGTAACTGGGTGCTACATGCTGCAAGAGTAAGGCTTGTTAAGAGATCATTGTCTGCAAACAGAACAAAACATCAATCTTTAATAAACCACTGCACAAAATATATTTATCTTCTTATCACTCATGTATGATAGTATTTTAGTTATTTTGCCTTGGTGGTTGAATTATTTTAACTGTTTAATAGCAATAAACCATTTCATTTCCTTCCTCCCTTCTCTTATGAATAACAATAACAACAACAACAACAATAATAATAATAACAATAATAATAATAACTGTTATTCATATAGTGCCAACACATTCTGTAGCACTTTACAAAATGTAGGGTTCAAGCACAGACTTAAAGATACATTATAGGGAATAGGTTAATTCAAACAATGAAACTGAGGGCCCTGCCCACAATCTATAAGGAAGAGGGGGTGACACAAGAGATTTCAGGGGCGGCATTGCTTATACAGTGGTCCAGACTTTTTTGTGATATTGGTTATTTCATTACACATGTATAAAGTTATATCAGTCATCAACATTCAGTGTTCTTTAATGTGCAGATGTTGCCTGGACATACAGTACAGACCAAAAATTTGGACACACCTTCTCATTCAAAGAGTTTTCTGTATTTTCATGACTATTAAAATTGTAGATTCACACTGAAGGCATCAAAACTATGAATTAACACATGTGGAATTATATACTTCTTCAATTATATAGGAATTATATAGGTTCTTCAAAGTAGCCACCTTTTGCTTTGATTACTGCTTTGCACACTCTTGGCATTCTCTTGATGAGCTTCAAGAGGCAGTCACCGGAAATGGTTTTCACTTCATAGGGGTGCCCTGTCAGTTTTAAAAAGTGGGATTTCTTGTCTTATAAATGGGGTTGGGACCATCAGTTGTGTTGTGCAGAAGTCAGGTGGATACACAATTTTTTTCAACAGAACAATGACCCCAAACACACCTCCAGGCTGTGTAAGGGCTATTTGACCAAGAAGGAGAGTGATGGGGTGCTACGCCAGATGATCTGGCCTCCACAGTCACCAGACCTGAATCCAATTGAGATGGTTTGGGGTGAGCTGGACCACGGAGTGAAGGCAAAAGGGCCAACAAGTGCTAAGAATCTCTGGGAACTCCTTCAAGACTGTTGGAAGACCATTTCCTGTGACTACCTCTTGAAGCTCATCAAGAGAATGCCAAGAGTGTGCAAAGCAGCAATCAAAGCAAAAGGTGGCTACTTTGAAGAACCTAGAATATAAGACATATTTTCAGTTGTTTTACACTTTTTTGTTAAGTATATAATTCCACATGTGTTAATTCATAGTTTTGATGCCTTCAGTGTGAATCTACAATTTTCATAGTCATGAAAATACAGAAAACTCTTTGAATGAGAAGGTGTGTCCAAACATTTGGTCTGTACTGTATAAAGTTACAGTTCAAAACAACATCATTTTCGTTTTAGGGATTCTAACTACGGAAGGGTTTACTGTACATAAGGAATTGTGATAGGTCTGTCTGAAAATATGTGTCTTTAGTTTACGCTTGAAGCTGTAGAAATTGGGAGTTAATTTGATTGTTCAGGATAGAGCATTCCAGAGAAGTGGTGCAACTTGGGAGAAGTCTTGTATATGAGCTTGGGAGGTTCTGATAATAGAGGATGTTAGTCTTAGGTCATTGAGTGAACGGAGAGCATGGATTGGGCAGTAGAGATGAGGGAGGAAATGTAGGGAGGTGCAACATTATGGAGAGCCTTGTAAATGAGGGTGATAAGTTAATATTGTGTTCTGTATTGAATGGGCAGCCAATAAAGTGACTGTCACAGACTGGTGGCATCGCTGTAGCGTCTAGACTGATAGATGAGCCTGAGAGTTTAGTGAGGGGAAGACCGATTAGTAAGGAGTTACAGTAGTCAAGGTAAGAGTGGATCAGAGCAACAATAAGTGTCTTTTCAGAGTCTCCTCAGAGAGGAAAAGAAGGATGAGAAAATAGGTATGGGGGTGCTGCTGTCACTCCTAATAGCTGCTCCGTGGAGGTCCTGGATGTCAGACACCTGATACTCAATTGATAACCTATCCTAAAGGACTGTCCATTAATTGATAAGCCTGGAAACTGTTGTAATTCTAAGGCCCCAATGCAGCATTTGGCTGCTGCAAAAATACATCAGAAATAAAGTTTGCATTTTTAATTGTTGATTTACTATATATGTTTCATAAATATCAAATATTGAAAATTACCTGGGAAACATAGCTGGAAAATGAAGTGTCTCGGCATTTTCATCTATTTGGGGCATTAGAATAGTTTTATTTGAAGTTGGCTTTATCTTATTTGGATTGATTTCTTCAAGGGACCATGAGATTTGAGGTATAACATCCCTAAACATTGCTCTAAACTGACTAGCAAGTGCTCCACATAGTTCTGCCTGTTCTTTGCCCAACTTAATGAGATGAGAGTGGACAATACCTTTATAATTTTTATGTGTGGTGAAATTCTTATTTTATTACTACACTGAAAACTTTCCCTTTCTTCTTCCCTTTTTCCCTATCTGTATCTGGTTTGGATTCAATACCATCCACTAATGAGGTTTACTCACTAAACTAACTAACGGTATTGACTTTATCACCTTTATCAAGACCTCTACTTGCTTTCAATGAATATAATCATTGTGTTTCAGAAAAGTGAAGTTTGGTAGAAAATACTGCAGTAATGGTGATAAAGTGTTGAATTACTGCAGCGCAGAGATGTGTATGTAATTGGTGCAACAATGTAGCAAACTGCAGCTTGATTTTTGAGTGTACTATATAATATAGCAGTTTTCTTGAACACTTTCTATATTCCACTTCCACTGCCCACTTCGACTGTCTGTATTTTCTGTGTCAACTCAAAATTAATACATTTTTTTTTTGCAGTTAAAGCGCACGGACCCCATAGACTATAAAATAAGATAATCCTTTAATAGTCCCACATTGGTGAAATTTCAGATAATGGTGTCCGTGTGCTTTCCGCGCACTGCCCGCACAAATCATTTGTGTGGGCAGTGTGATACAAGCACACGCACCCGTTATAGTCTATGGGGTCCATGCGCTTTAACTGCACAGCGCTCCTCCTAAACACTCTGCTCCTGCTACTCGTGGACTTGGTGACTCTCCTTTAGTCGAATAGTGGTTTCCCCTGAAACAAGCATTTTTTCCCATAGACTATAATGGGATTCAATATTTGATCAAGTAGTTGAATATTGAGGCTCTACTCGAAACGAATATCAAATCTCGAATATTTCACTACTCGCTCATCTCTGTTCCCTCTCAGTATCTCTTTGGAGTGTGGGAGGAAGCCAGGCAAAAATGGGAGAACATACAAACTCCTTGCAGCTGTTGCCCTAGGCAGGATTCAAACCTAAGACTCCAGCGCTAATCACTGAGCCACCATGCTGCCCAAAATTGATATATTTTTATTGGTATATTGGAATTTTTTTCAGAATTATTACAACTCCCTACCAAAGCAAACATTTTTCATTTTTTCATTTTTTAAAAACCCCTTTTTTATTTTTTTTCTATTCCCAGATCCATATCCATATGAGGGCTTATTATTTGCAAGTCAATTGTACTTCATTATGGCACCATGTAATATTCTGTGCCATGTATTAGGGTGCTGAAAAAAAAAAAAAACTGGGATAGAGCCTGGAAAAAAAAAAACGTTACTTTTTTATGCATGTCTTTTTCATGGTGCTATACTCTAGGGCTAAGTCTGATGATACCAAGTTTATAGGTTTTTTTTTCAAGTTATAATACATTTAAAAAAACTTTCAAAGAAACAAATATTGTTTTCATCTCCATAAACAATGACCATTTTTGATTTTTGCAGACTTGTGTAAGGTGTCTTATTTCCTAAGAGGTGAAAGAGGGAAAAACATTTGGCAATTTGGTCCTTTTTAGAGATGAGCGAACAGTGTTCTATCGAACACATGTTCGATCGGATATCAGGGTGTTCGCCATGTTCGAATCGAATCGAACACCACGTGGTAAAGTGCGCCAAAATTCGATTCCCCTCCCACCTTCCCTGGCGCCTTTTTTGCACCAATAACAGCGCAGGGGAGGTGGGACAGGAACTACGACACTGGGGGCATTGAAAAAAATTGGAAAAAGTCATTGGCTGCCGAAATCAGGTGACCTCCATTTTAGACGAATAGTGGATTTCAAATCCGGGTCATATGAGAATGTGAACTTTGTGACTATGAGACAGGGATAGCTGTACAGGCAGGGATAGCTAGGGATAACCTTTATTTAGGGGGGAATGTTATTAAAAATAACTTTTTGGGGCTCTATCGGGTGTGTAATTGTGATTTTTGTGAGATAAACTTTTTCCCATAGGGATGCATTGGCCAGCGCTGATTGGCCGAATTCCGTACTCTGGCCAATCAGTGCTGGCCAATGCATTCTATTAGCTTGATGAAGCAGAGTGTGCACAAGGGTTCAAGCGCACCCTCGGCTCTGATGTAGCAGAGCCGAGGCTGCACAAGGGTTCAAGCGCACCCTCGGCTCTGATGTAGGAGAGCCGAGGGTGCACTTGAACCCTTGTGCACCCTCAGCTCTGCTACATCAGAGCCGAGGGTGCGCTTGAACCCTTGTGCACACTCTGCTTCATCAAGCTAATAGAATGCATTGGCCAGCGCTGATTGGCCAATGTATTCTATTAGCCTGATGAAGTAGAGCTGAATGTGTGTGCTAAGCACACACATTCAGCTCTACTTCATCGGGCTAATAGAATGCATTGGCCAGCGCTGTTTGGCCAGAGTACGGAACTCGACCAATCAGCGCTGGCTCTGCTGGAGGAGGCGGAGTCTAAGATCGCTCCACACCAGTCTCCATTCAGGTCCGACCTTAGACTCCGCCTCCTCCGGCAGAGCCAGCGCTGATTGGCCGAAGGCTGGCCAATGCATTCCTATGCGAATGCAGAGACTTAGCAGTGCTGAGTCAGTTTTGCTCAACTACACATCTGATGCACACTCGGCACTGCTACATCAGATGTAGCAATCTGATGTAGCAGAGCCGAGGGTGCACTAGAACCCCTGTGCAAACTCAGTTCACGCTAATAGAATGCATTGGCCAGCGCTGATTGGCCAATGCATTCTATTAGCCCGATGAAGTAGAGCTGAATGTGTGTGCTAAGCACACACATTCAGCACTGCTTCATCAAGCCAATACAATGCATTAGCCAGTGCTGATTGGCCAGAGTACGGAATTCGGCCAATCAGCGCTGGCTCTGCTGGAGGAGGCGGAGTCTAAGGTCGGACCTGAATGGAGACTGGTGTGGAGCGATCTTAGACTCCGCCTCCTCCAGCAGAGCCAGCGCTGATTGGTCGAGTTCCGTACTCTGGCCAATCAGCGCTGGCCAATGCATTCTATTAGCCCGATGAAGTAGAGCTGAATGTGTGTGCTTAGCACACACATTCAGCTCTACTTCATCAGGCTAATAGAATACATTGGCCAATCAGCGCTGGCCAATGCATTCTATTAGCTTGATGAAGCAGAGTGTGCACAAGGGTTCAAGCGCACCCTCGGCTCTGATGTAGCAGAGCTGAGGGTGCACAAGGGTTCAAGTGCACCCTCGGCTCTCCTACATCAGAGCCGAGGGTGCGCTTGAACCCTTGTGCACACTCTGCTTCATCAAGCTAATAGAATGCATTGGCCAGCACTGATTGGCCAGAGTACGGAATTCGGCCAATCAGCGCTGGCCAATGCATTCTATTAGCCCGATGAAGTAGAGCTGAATGTGTGTGCTAAGCACACACATTCAGCACTGCTTCATCACGCCAATACAATGCATTAGCCAGTGCTGATTGGCCAGAGTACGGAATTCGGCCAATCAGCGCTGGCTCTGCTGGAGGAGGCGGAGTCTAAGATCGCTCCACACCAGTCTCCATTCAGGTCCGACCTTAGACTCCGCCTCCTCCAGCAGAGCCAGCGCTGATTGGTCGAGTTCCGTACTCTGGCCAATCAGCGCTGGCCAATGCATTCTATTAGCCCGATGAAGTAGAGCTGAATGTGTGTGCTTAGCACACACATTCAGCTCTACTTCATCGGGCTAATAGAATGCATTGGCCAGCGCTGATTGGCCGAATTCCGTACTCTGGCCAATCAGCACTGGCTAATGCATTGTATTGGCTTGATGAAGCAGTGCTGAATGTGTGTGCTTAGCACACACATTCAGCTCTACTTCATCGGGCTAATAGAATGCATTGGCCAATCAGCGCTGGCCAATGCATTCTATTAGCGTGAACTGAGTTTGCACAGGGGTTCTAGTGCACCCTCGGCTCTGCTACATCAGATTGCTACATCTGATGTAGCAGTGCCGAGTGTGCATCAGATGTGTAGTTGAGCAAAACTGACTCAGCACTGCTAAGTCTGCATTCACATAGGAATGCATTGGCCAGCCTTCGGCCAATCAGCGCTGGCTCTGCCGGAGGAGGCGGAGTCTAAGGTCGGACCTGAATGGAGACTGGTGTGGAGCGACCTTAGACTCCGCCTCCTCCAGCAGAGCCAGCGCTGATTGGCCGAATTCCGTACTCTGGCCAATCAGCACTGGCTAATGCATTGTATTGGCTTGATGAAGCAGTGCTGAATGTGTGTGCTTAGCACACACATTCAGCTCTACTTCATCGGGCTAATAGAATGCATTGGCCAATCAGCGCTGGCCAATGCATTCTATTAGCGTGAACTGAGTTTGCACAGGGGTTCTAGTGCACCCTCGGCTCTGCTACATCAGATTGCTACATCTGATGTAGCAGTGCCGAGTGTGCATCAGATGTGTAGTTGAGCAAAACTGACTCAGCACTGCTAAGTCTGCATTCGCATAGGAATGCATTGGCCAGCCTTCGGCCAATCAGCGCTGGCTCTGCCGGAGGAGGCGGAGTCTAAGGTCGGACCTGAATGGAGACTGGTGTGGAGCTATCTTAGACTCCGCCTCCTCCAGCAGAGCCAGCGCTGATTGGTCGAGTTCCGTACTCTGGCCAATCAGCACTGGCCAATGCATTTCTATGGGGAAAAGTTAGCTTGCGAAAATCGCAAACTGACAGGGATTTCCATGAAATAAAGTGACTTTTATGCCCCCAGACATGCTTCCCCTGCTGTCCCAGTGTCATTCCAGGGTGTTGGTATCATTTCCTGGGGTGTCATAGTGGACTTGGTGACCCTCCAGACACGAATTTGGGTTTCCCCCTTAACGAGTTTATGTTCCCCATAGACTATAATGGGGTTCGAAACCCATTCGAACACTCGAACAGTGAGCGGCTGTTCGAATCGAATTTCGAACCTCGAACATTTTAGTGTTCGCTCATCTCTAGTCCTTTTGATTTTTTTTTTCCAGAAACAGTACTTAGGTCATATTTTTTGTGACCTAAAATGTTTGAGTTTCTTTATTTCATTTTATAACTGCTCTAGGGCTAAGGAGTGTTTTGATTTTAGTTTTTTTTAAATATTTTTAAAAAACGTTTTACTTTTTTTTTTTTTTTTGTCCACTCCGTAGGAGGCATGAATCTAGCAGAAAGTAGAATGCATGAAACGTAAATAGCTATAGTAACAGTTATAGTACGCGAACAGCCTCTCAGAAGGTAATTATTCTTATTGCAATGGCTAGCTAGTAGAAAGTCTATAGGACAAAGTTTCCTGGAATAGGTGGGATAAGGTCAATAAGGAGCCCGACCTGGTGATTAATAATTATCTGTATGCTCTACAAAACTGTTTCAGAATCTCAGTTCTAAAGCATTGTCAATAGAATGCAAATGATAACACAAAGTACAAGCTGAAGTTTCGAGTTTGAACTTTAAATGCTCTTTATAGACATTAAAAAGGATGGAAAACATTTTCAGTGTCTTCGTGGAAGCGCTGACATACCTATGTTATATCACAGCAAGATACTAATTATCCTTTGAAATGAAAGATGCAGCAATCAGAGGCGGTTTTTTCTGTATAATGTTGCTTTAGTGACATGACGTACGCGGCTGGTTTACTTACAAATTTATTTATTTTTTTTTTTTACTTTGTGGCGTAAACAATCATTTCGGAGTAGTCTCATATAGAATATTACATCAGTGTAGGATAATGATTGCTTTTCTCTTTAGGAGGTAAATACAGAAGCATAGAAATCATTATTTAGTATGTTTTATTCTTTTATTGTTATTATTATTGTAGGGTTTTCTGGTGTTATAAAATAGTCCATGCATTTTTATTTTTACAGTGACTATTCTTTATGTAGCATTGTTAAGGCAAATGTTTATTATCCCCACTTGTTATATACATTTTTCTTATGTAAAATTATGTTCTTGTCAAGCTTCTGTCAGTTAAGTACTGTCTTTTTTTTTGTGAATATATACTAAATTGATCAAACGTACTAGGGTTCGGTTCTCAGCATATGGTAAATAAATGAGACAAGAAGTGAGATAAGAGCATTGCTCTACTCTTCCATCGACTGTCATGGAAAATGTATATAAGCTTTTTCCTGCCACAAACAACACTCTAAAGACAAAGCAACACTCCAAACAACTCACAACAAGTGGCAGTTATGCAGGGGTGTAACTTGAGGGGGTGCAGAAGTTGCAGTCGCACTAAGGCCCAGGAGCCTTAGGGGGCCCATAAGCACTGGCATCAGTATTGAGATTGCAGCTTCCATCTGACCCACAAGCCAAGGAGACCCACAGATTACCCTAACCACACTAAGGTTGATTAAACTCCTTGGCACCCGTCACCTTCCCTATCAAGAAACCACTGTAGAGATGAGGTAGAGGGCCCTGGACAAAAGATTGCACCGG